>NW_026693530.1:0-332972 GCF_021218885.2 Marmota monax
GTCCCACAATCAGAAACCTCACGCGGCAGAGGGGCCTTCACTGCCCCCAGGGTGTCCAACCCAGACAGGGAGAGACTCCAGCCTTCCCAGGCGTCCTGAGGAGTTCCTGTTTGGGGGTGTGAGGGAAAATCAGCGCGGTTTAAAAAAGATGGCTGCAGCCTGTCCGGCGTGGTGGGAGGGGAGCTGGTTTCCTGGTGAACTTGTTTCTAAAAGGAAAAACAATTTCAAGGAAATAAAAAGGAAAGCTAAACTGAAACCAGTACTGAAACATTCGCCTGATAAGCAAATGGTATACACAGATACAACACGCTAAGTGCAGTACACATAGAAAAACAAAAGTGAGGACTTGATGTGAAACAAAAATATTCACTTAGGGAAAATGTGGGAAATCAAATGAATTTTAAATAGCTACAGTTGGAAGTAAAGGGTCAGGGTCATCTCTGAGAATTTTCTATTGTTTCACCTTCTTTCCCTCTCCTACTCCCCCTCCACTTCCCAACTTTAACACACGTGAATAGAAATATTCCTCCCCCAACTGTTCTTCCTGCCTTGAGTTGTTATGACAAGAAGCCTATTCTTCTATATGTCATGGTCATGTCAGTGATACTCAGGACCAGCCAGGGTCAAAATTCATATTTATGTATAACCCAACCCTGACCCTATTCAATCTCTGAATCCAGCCTTTGAGGGGGAAGAGCCACATTGAGGTATTGAGGTGGGGGGGATAGGATATAAATGTGTATTTTGTTTAGTTTTTCTTTCTTTTTTTTTTTTTTTTTTCCTTAGCAAACTATTCACCCACAGACATGAGGAAAAAAAATAGGGTGGGAGAAGCAGAAGTGTAATCAGTGTTTCTTTGTTTTTACTTCCATTTACTACCTCCCAATTCTGAAATGATTTGGTCAGAGCAGCTAAGTAAGCAACTTTAGTTGGTACCTCATAGACAGCTGGGTATGGAGTTGAAAGGTCAAGCCCTTGCCCTGTACCATAGACTCTGCAGGGAAGTGGCTTTCTGCAGGCTTTATTCTTCTAGTTCACCCTAAAGCTCCTCATGCTGCTTTTCACACCTTTCATGTCACTTCAGTAAGGTAAAAAAGGAAGCCATTCCTTCATGGTAAACTAGAAGCAAGCTTGCTTTTCTCCTCCATGGTCCCCTAAGTTAGATTGTTCTTAACTACAGAGCTGCTGGTCTTTTACTTATGTATATATGTGTACATACATATATATATATACACACACATATAGCTATATATTTTTGTTAATGATAAGGCTTTAAGTGTATACATATATGTGGTTTTATTGAACTATAATTGACAATAAACTGCACCTTTGGGGGGCAAAGCTACTGTGGATTGAACCCAGGGACATTTTGCATTGAGCTACATTCCCAACTGTTTTTTTTTTTTTTTTTTTTGAGATGGGGTCTCACTAAGTTGCTGAAGCTGACCTTGTCTTGTGGTCCTTGTGCTTTAACTTCCGGAGTCTCTAGGGTTGTAGGTGTGTGCCACTGTGCCTGGCTAAACTGTACAGAATGTATACAGTTTAATAAGCTTTGACATGATATACCTATGATACCATTGCCACAGTCAAGATAGCATATAGGATCAGGCATGGTGGTACACGCCTATAATTCCAGTGACTCAATAGGCTGAGGCAGGAGGATCAAAAGTTCCAGGCCAGCCTAGGCAACCTAGCAAGACCCTTCCCAAAATTAAAAAATAAAAAGGCTGGAAATGTAGCTCAGTCTTAGAGCACCTGGGTTCTATCCCAGTACCCACTCCCCCAATGGTTCACATATTCTTTACCTACCAATTTTCCCGAGAGTCCCTAGGTGATGGCTTTCTCCTGTTCTCTCCCACCCTAGCAATCTGCTTTCTGCTACTATAGTTTATTTTCTTGAGTTTTATGTAAGTGGAATTAAACATTATGTTATGGTAATTAGGCTTTGAGCTAATATCCCTGACTACTGAACTGGCTCTCATTGATAACATCTGGCAGTATTGTTGGGACTGACATTTCTCTGCCTTTTCCTTCACTGTGTCACTTTTAACTTTTTCACTCCCGGGCTTGACTCCTCAAGCTACAGAGTGATATTTACAATCAGTGAAACAGGCCTTCCAGCATTACTTGAATCCATGGTATTCAGGGTCTTACTCTCTAAAGAGATGTTATTAGGAGAGCAAAAAACGTGAATGTGAAAGAGTGGAGTGAGGTTATCAAATCCTGGGGATCAGCACAGTTCCCTAGCCATCCCTCTCATGTTTTGGTTAAACAATAAAACCTTTAAGCCTAGTCCAACTGTACATTGCTGAACAACCAGTTGACTTTGCTCTGTTTAAGGAATTCGGCTTTTTTCACAAGAAGTTGCATCCTGGATTGAAAAATGTGGAATGCTTCATTTGGCCCTGCTAGCTACTGAATAAATAGCATGTGGAATGCGTATTCTAGTTAATGTCAAAAATGTCCTCTCTATAGCTATGGCTTTGAAAGCTGAACCCTGTCGTTAATGGCTCAGGGCCTCACAGTATATTTCCTGTGAGCCTTATAGATTTGAAAGAATCTTATTTGTGTTCCTGCATGGCATTATCTAGAGGAAGTAGAACTACCATCTTTCTCCCATATGTGCAGGTCAGCTAACTGTACCCTAACTTATCTAAGATCTAAGTTGTCTCCCCAAAGAGAGACAACTTATCTAAGTTGTCTCACCAAAGTAGTCAAGCCACTACCAAGAGGATCCCAAGAAGGGAATGTATGGTTCTCCCTTTACTTCTGGAGCTCATGTCTGTCACTTCTTTGGAATTTATCCACAAATTATCTGTTAAATGTATTGGTTAAGCCGAGAAATTTTAGTTACATGAAACACAAATCACCCATTGGGACTATTCCCAGCAAGATTACTAAAAAAGAATTTGCAATTTCTATGTACATATTTGGAAGGAATGATTAAAGATCGATGACTGAAAATGTAAGGTACGTAGACATAAAGGCACCTATGCTTTTGAATGGCATCAACACCTCAAATTTATTGTGCATATCCACCGTGTGTAACCCTGATTTAAGTGAATCATTTTACTAACTTGGAGCCAAGATCTGGAGCATGTAACAAAGTAGGTCTGATTTTGGGGGCGTATATTACCAGCAAATAAAGTGTCCTTCCAAGAACAGATCCTTAGCAAATGGAAACAACCATCAGTATCCTCTCCTGTAAAAAGACTGAAAAGGGGTGTGTTCTTGATGTCATTGAAGAGCTGGTAAGAGGAAGGAGTCTTAAATTAAAGGAATATTTCATTGCATACAAGGATAAATAAACTTGATGGAGAAGGAGGTACTTGGAAGAAGGAAGAGAGACTCCTGTGTACGTGGAATGTATTCATTCCCAGAACCGTGAGCATCAGTGTTCTCTGGATTCCAACCTAAAACAACAGCACTGGTCACCAAAGCAGTCAAGCCACTACCAAGAGGATCCCAAGAAGGAATGTATGGTTCTCCCTTTACCTCTGGAGTTCATGTCTGTCACTTCTTTTGAATTTATCCACAACTGACTACCACAACAGAAATCTAGAGGAAATGACAGTTTTTTTTTTTTTTTTTTTTTTTTTTTTTTTTTTAAGAGGTACGAGGGATTGAACTCAGGGGCTCTCGACCACTGAGCCACATCCCCAAGCCCTATTTTGTATTTTATTTAAAGTCAGGGACTCACTGAGTTGCTTAGTGCCTCACTTTTGCTGAGGCTGACTTTGAACTCGTGATCCTCCTGCCTGAGCCTCCTGAGCCACTGGGATTATAGGCATGTGCCACTGTGCCTGGCCTAGTGTTTTCATTTTTGTTTTAAGAAATTGAAAAGAAAGTAGAAAGCCAAGGAAGATATAAGTAGTACTGGACTACCAGTGTTTATATAAAGCATGTAGTTCTTCCAAGCTTCCTTAATTCATCTACTCTGTCTCCCTACTCTCCAAGACACCAAGGGCTGCCTTCAGAGACAAGGACTATATTAAACTGGGAGAACATTCCCTGACTAAATTTAGCTGAGTAATACCATCAGGGAATGTGAGACAGCATTTCCATATTTGTCAGTTGTTTGAGAGAGGTTGGCAAATATGGGACATCTCCAAAGCTTAAAGCTTGTCGAGAGGAAATAGAATGGTACAGACCAGTGGGCAGTAAAGGTGCTAACCTTTGTAAATGACTGCAGACTGAGGACCTAGGTAAAGTTTCTTAAGGGGGTACAGGTTAATAATTCTGAAAACACCATATGTATGACAATATAGAAAAGCAGGGGGTTGGACTGGGGATATACAGTTCAGTTGGTGAGTGAGTGTCTCGCATGCACAAGGCCCTGGGTTCAATTCCCAGCACCAAAAAAAAGCAGGGGTTGGGAGTGGACTTCACTGTGGAAGAACTACTGGTAGTTAAAGTCAACAAGCAGCAGTGTAAATCATATACTCTCTTTTGAGCCATATCCTCAGCCATGTACTCTTTTTTTTTTTTTTTCCTTTTCCAGAATGTTCCTTGAGTGTAGCTCATGGTAAAGTGCTGGCCTAGCATACATGGGGCTAAAGACACATGCTGAATATTTACACGTGTAATGTTATTTTCTGGATTTGCTTCAAAATTATCTTGGTGTGGAGTATGGATGGAAATTTAGATAAGAAAGATTGATTATAAACTGATAGTTATTGAAGCTGCTACATGGGAATTTTCTATTATCCTTCCAATTTTCAAAAATGTTTAAAATTTTGCATGATAAAACAATAAATTGTCAGTCCAGAAAATTATGCTCATGAGCTATCTCATATTCAAACAACATTATCTAATAGCATATGAATATACATGAGGATAAGAGACTAACTGGTCCCAAATGTAGCTAGAATCCCAGGCCTCCCTTTTTCACCACTTCTTAAGGGAAAGTTGATTGGGACAGGATTTTAGACTGCATACCTTGCCTCAGCCAGCTTCCTCCTGGAAAGCAGGCCATCCCATGCCAGCATGGGCCAGAGGGCAGGTGCTGGGGGGGACAGCCAGCTAGCATCCAAAGGAGGGTCTGGTAGAACAGCATGGAAGTCAGGCACTAGAGAAAAACAGCTCAGTCTGTTTTTAACATTTTTTTAATCCAAAAATACATAAAATTATATTTTCTACCCCAGGTTCTTAAACTCTGGAAAAGGGGGAGTAGTTGCCAACCTTAAGTATCCAGTAACACAAAGGCTCATCATATCCATCTCAGGAAGAAGAAAGAAGAGGAAGCAACACTCAAACTGGGGAACCCCCAAATCAGGCCCATGCCCAGCAGAGGCCTTGCTGAGGGACTTGACCCACAACACTTCTTGGCTCTTTTGCCAAAAAAAGGGGTGGGGGGCAACAATAACTAGGCCCCCAAGGTTGGAGGTGTTCTTTTCCTGCTCTTTTGGCTGCTGGCTGAGTTTCTTCAGAGCTAGAATGAACATAGGGTTAGGCCAAAGAAGATGGAGCCCTTTTAAAGCAGAGCTTTGCAGAGAGAACTTGGTGCTTAGGCCTTTCTTTGTACTTGGCCCAAATCCACATTCAGGAGACCCAGAGGTAGGACCTTGCAGCCAGCCAGGCCTTCTGGGGCTATCACAGCTGATCAGTCTACATAGTCACCCAGGAAACCTGGGCCAGCCAGTATTTGCAGCCCTGTTATTGCATGCTGACTGGGTGCATGGGCCAGGGCCTTTGTTCAGCACCAAGGCCTGCCACTGGAGGGGCCTGGGCCACAGGCTGCAGCTGTTGCTGAGACTGCCAGATGTGATGGAGCTCCTTGAACTGCTCCACCATGTGGTCTTTGAGGTCTGGGTTTGAGATCTGTAGGCGAATGCTGTCAGCTGACCAAGAAAGCTCCCCTGAGAACATCTCCAGCAGCAACCTGGCTGCAACAGGCACGACCTGGGAGACAAAGAAGAGAGAAAACTAGTGGCAGGGCTGCCAGATCCCACTGGGCATGAAAGTGGTAGACTGCCTCCTCCAGCCCTGAGCCTTGGTCATTTCTTGACAACCAAGTTCTTACCTCCCAGAGAGCCCTGACCCCCACCCTGGGTCAAGGGCCAGCCCTGTATGCGCCAGTACTCAAGCCAAGGCAGTGGGGCTGAGGGGCACACCTGTACAGTAATGAGCTTCTTCTCTCGGGGTTTTCGGTCAGGCCACTCTTCCCCGAAACAGAAGAAAATCTCAAAGGGTGGTGGGGCACTGGTCTGGCCCTTCTGGAACAGGATGAGCTCTGCATTAAGATCAAGACACCTAGTTAGTCAGAGGCTAGAACCATGCCCTGGGGGAGAGGCAGCCAGGAGGAACTTGTGGAGTCTCACCATTGAGAAACTGCTCCAGGCTGAAGAGCTTGGTCTTGACCTCCCGCTGGATGGGGTTGGGGCTTGAGCCATGGGCTGTGGCACAGGGCCCGCTCCAGAACACCTTGCATTGGCAGAGACGGATGGCATACAGGTCTTGACCCTGCAACTGGAGGATGAGCCCTCGGTCTAGGACATCCAGCAGCTGGTTGGTGTAGAAGCGTTGCTTGTCGCTGGGGATGTCCTCAGGGCTGGGGAATCGCACTTGCTCCAGGCTCACAGGGCCAAAGAGTTCCACCTGCTCTTGGGTGGCCTCCAGTTGGCTATAGAAGAGCCGGCAGCCTTGTGGGTTGCTGATGGTAAGGGCACAGGGTGGCCGCCCCCGGTATTGGAACTTGATCTCCAGGTCTGTCACTGTGGGGCAGAGGGGCAGGCCACCCCAGCCATGAGCCTCCCCACCTGTTCTGCAGCCAGGAACAAGCCCAACCTCAGCGGCTCTCTCACTTTCTCCCTCCCA
The DNA here is from genome assembly GCF_021218885.2 of Marmota monax. Classification (NCBI taxonomy): domain Eukaryota; kingdom Metazoa; phylum Chordata; class Mammalia; order Rodentia; family Sciuridae; genus Marmota; species Marmota monax. Next base: position 6,817 of record NW_026693530.1, read on the forward strand.
GCTTCCCGCGGGGCTGGCATACATACTTTTGTTCTTTCCCGTCATCCTCCACCTTCCTTGCCAGCTCTACCACAATCTCCAGCACTGTACCCACCCCCAGCACACCCAGGTTCCTTACAAGGCAGCATATGGGGGCTGATCAGCAGGTCAGGCAAGAGTTGCTCTCCTGTAGGGGGCAGGCTGGCATCCAGGGGCCCAGGCTCCACGTTCGGCAGGACCCCAGGGAGAAGATGCCCAAAGCCAGCAGCGTCGCCATGAGGAGGTGCCAGGAGGTTGGGGGCTGGAGCTGGGGGACCCAGCCCCACAGGTGGCTGGAGAGCTGGTGACCACTTGGCATCTTCTTTGGGTAAATAGGATGCCATTGGGGGGCCAGGCTGCACTGTTTCTACAGACAGTGGGGTGGACAGAGCCATTAAAGCCACCTCTAGAAAATGCCTCCCAGGCCCACCAACTCCCACCTCCTGCCAACCCTCAGCCTCCTTTCAGCCCCCTCCCAAGTACCTATGGTACTTGTCACTTCTTATGCTAGACCCCCAACCGTACTACCTCCAAGCCCCACCTGTGATGCTCAGGCCTGGTAACATCCTCTGGAGCTAAAGAGAAGACATGGGCAAAAGAGAAGAAGGCAGAGAGAAAGGAAGGCAGGTTATTAAACTGTTCTGATGCTGAGAAAATAAGGCTGGAGAAGCACAAGGCTGTCCCCTCCTTTCTTCAGCTCAGCTGAGGCCAGACCCTACCTCCAGAGAGTCCAACCTTTATGAGGGTCAATCAGTCAATGTGACATGCTGTGTAACAACACAGCCCAGGGAGGGACAAGGTAGGCACTCTGTTCCTGTCCTTCAGATCCCCAAGAAAATAAAAAAGAGCCGCAGAGGGCCATGGGCTCCAGAGGAAGGGACCGCTCAACCCTAAAATAGGGGAGGGCAGCAAAGCCCATCTCGTCGGTCAGTGGTCAGTGCAGGCAGCTGGATGCAGCCACCTCCTCACTGCCCTGCCCCCACGCACCTCTTCTTCTTCCTCCTCTTCTTCTGTACATACACTATAATCCTCAGTGGGCTGGGACTCTGCACAGCAAGGGAGAGAAAAGGACAGGAGGGGAATCAGTGACAATGCAGGAGTTGGGACATCCAGGCTCCATTTGGGCAGCCTGAGAGGTTTCCCAAAAGCCCTGCTGGGCCTTCTGCCCTCCCCAAAGCTATCCAAACACAGGATGAGATGAAAGGCACCACCACCAGGAACTGGTAGGGACCTCTCCCCTGACGCCAAGAGCCCAGAACAATGGCGGTGGTGAGGAAGAACCATCTGGGCCCCTGAATCCATTCCAAGCCCTGGAGTAATGACCTTGCAAAGCCCCAGCACCATGTCCTAGAAGGGCCCTGGGCCTTCCTACATTCACAGTAAGCCTCCCAGGTGGTCCATACAGGACCAGGCATGGTACCTGTGGGAGCAGGGCCATTGGAGCAGACCTCGTAGATCTTGTAGGGTTGAGGCGGCATGTCCCGGGGCCCATCATAGATGAGGCGGAAGTCCCGGCTCTTGTTAAGGGCACAGCGCAGGTTGGCCTTCCACTTGGCTGGATCAGCCTCGTCCACCCCCTCAGTATATTTCCCCGTCTCCTTGGCCCAGGCCTGGGACAGGAAGAGAGGACAGTTGACCATGGAGAACCTCACTCCTTGAAGCCCCAGCTATCCTTTTCTCTACCTTCCTGTCCTATAGGAGTCCTTGCTGAGATCTGTGGCCATAGGCTGAGCCTTGTTGAGCTGAGGGACTCATCTGCAACAAGTGGATGTGAAATAGTCCTTCTCTTGGGGTTCCAACAAGCTCAATAAACCCCGCAAGCTTTAAGGGGTATCCACGATTCACTGCTCCTAGCAGGGCAAAGAGGTATAGTTTCTACATAGGACAAAGTTACATGGTGGATATGGGTACATAATCTGGAGCCAGGCTGGTATCGAAACCAGCATGTGCCACCTGCCATGTCACTCTGCCTCTCTTTGCTTCATCCTCCTCATAATACCTATTCACAGGGTATCAGTGAGGGCTCCAAGAGTCAATGCCCATAAAGTACTCAAAACTGTGCCTTTATATAGAATGGGATGGATGTGCTTCAGCTATTGGTACGCTGCTCCTACTGCTGCTGCTGATGGTGATGTTGAGGATGCTTGCTAAGGTCTATCACTGAACTACACCCCCAGCTGCTACTATTATTTTAGATGGCAATTTGGTGATGTCAGGATTACAAAAGTTTCTACCCTCAAACCCAGCAACTGGGTTTCTATAGAATTATATAGACTAGCCAGTCACAATGGTGCATGCCTGTAATCTCAGGAGGCTGAGGCAGGAGGATCTCAAGTTCAAAACCAGCCTCAGCAACTTAGCAAGGCCCTAAGCAACTTAGCAAGATTCCCCCTTCCTTTTTTTTTTTTTCTTGTGGTACCCAGAATTGAGGCCAGAATAAAAAATAAAAAGGGCTGAGGATACAGCTCTGTGGCTAAGCACCCACAATCCCAGGTACCAAAGAAAAAATTAGACTTAACACAAAATTTTATACATACAGCTTATTCACTGTAGCACTATTTGTAAAAGCAAATGATCTGTGATATCCAATGTCCATAGTGGGGGCTGGTTAAATTATGTCTAGCTGGTTAAATTATGATCAGCTCAGAGAATTGAATATGCAGGAAGAGAAAGGAGGGAACTTTTTATACACTGATTGATCTTAAATATGAAGTGCAGACAGTATGTATACCGCTAGCATTTTTGTGAAAAGCTGGGAAAAGATAGGTGGTATTTTGCTTGTCTGCACGGAAATCTCTCAGGAAAGATAAACAAGAATCTGAGGTTGAGGCAGGAGGATTGCAAGTTCAAAGCCAGCCTCAGCAACTTAGTGAGGCCCTAAGAAACTTAGTGAGACCCTGTCTCTAAATAAAATACAAAAAAAGGGCTGAGGATATGGCTCAGTGGTTGAGCGGCCCTGGGTTCAATTCCTGGTACTAAAACAAAACATGGAATCTGATAAAACTATTGCCTCTAGGGAGTGGAGTGGATAGCTGGGACAAGGGTGCAAGGGAGACTTTGCTGTAAATCATTTTATACCATTTTCATTTTGAATTATGTAACTGTTATATATTGAAAAATAAGAAATGGATTTGAAAAAGAACTCTGAAAAGGGAAGTTCAGGTACAAATATTAAGAAACATGTATCCAGGGGCTGGGGATGTGGCTCAAGCGGTAGCGCGCTCGCCTGGCATGCGTGCGGCCCGGGTTCGATCCTCAGCACCACATACAAACAAAGATGTTGTGTCCGCTGAGAACTAAAAAATAAATATTAAAAAATTTTCTCTCTCTCTCTCTCTCTCTCTCTCTCCTACTCTCTCTTTAAAAAAAAAAGAAACATGTATCCAAGTTTTAAAAATAAGCATTCTCTTTGACCCAGAACTATCCCCAAAGTTCCAGTAACTATCCCCAACGAAACCATTTAAAGGTTAGGACTTAAGAAAGTCTAGATGAAAACGTGGTTTTCCTAGTATGGCAATATGTAAATCAATGGATGTGTAACTGATGTGATTCTGCAATCTGTATATGGGGTAAAAATGGGAGTTCATAACCCACTTGAATCAAAGTGTGAAATATGATATATCAAGAACTATGTAATGTTTTGAACAACCAACAATAAAAAATTTAAAAAAGAAAACGTGGTTTTCAACACTGAAATACGAAAAGCAGCCTGAAGAGTACAAAAATTGGTGTTGGATGCTAAATCTTTCCAGTGGAATATTCAACAGTCACTACAAGTGATGTGGGCATATTTTGGAAAGGAAAACTAGTTCTGATGTTGGGGGAAAATGGTCCAGGTCCTGGGTGCTCTGGCCCATGCTTATAATACCTACTAGCTACTCCAGAGGCTGAGATGGGAACATTGCAAGTCAAGCCAACCTGGGCAACTTAAAGAGACCCTGTCTCAAAATACAATTCTTTTATAAAAGGAGGGGCTAGGGACACAGCTCAGTTGTAGAACACTTGCCTAGCACACTTGAGGTATGAGTTAAATCCCTAGTTCCACAAAAATAAAATAACAAGAAAGAAAAAAGATTTGTAAGTTATAAAATAATATATGGCTTGATTCTAATTTTGCATTACATATACACATAGAAAACTGGAAATTATCAGCAGTTATATTTTCTATTAAAAAACCTATTATATTTTATTTATTTTTGCATTACAATTCTTAATATAGCATTATACCATAATTTATCATATCTCTGATTATATATAAGATATGTTGACACCAAATTCACATCTTCATCCATGTATTTTATATAATGATGAGGGTCTCCTTCCACCATCCATGCTATTCCCCTTCTCCCTCCCTTTCCCTCCCACCCCTATTCCCTATCTAGAGGTAATCTTCCTCCCTTGCTTTCCCTCCCAACCCCATTTTAAGTCACCCGCCTTATATCAGAGAAGACATTTGGCGTTTGTTTTTTTGGGATTGGCTAACTTCACTTAGCATAATCTGCTCTAATGCCACCCATTTCCCTGCAAATGCCATGATCTTATCCTATTATATTTTCTATTATAAAAATGATAATGGGGACTTCCTAGCATTAAGATTATGGATGAATTGGTAACCTCCAATTCTATGTATACTGAATGTGTGCTCCTGGTTAATGGCATGAGGCTAGAACCAGGGGTAGGTAGAAGTCACTAGAGGCTTTCCCAGGGACTTTTGGTCCCAACTTTGCTCTGAGGCACAGGTTAGAAAAGGTAACCCTATGGCTATGTTCCCCCTTGCTGCCTCCTTTTTTTCCTTGTGGTACTTAGAATTGAGCCCAGAAGTACTCTCACATTGAGCTTCATCCCCAGACCTTTTATATTTTTTATTTTGAGACAGGGTGGATCAAACTTGAGATTCTCCTGCCTCAGCCTCCCAAGTTGTTAGGAATGGAGGCTTGTACAATTTTGCCAGCTCCTATGTCCCCAGTCTAAGCCTGGTGTCACCTTGGCAAGGCAGCTGAAGACTGGCCAGCCTTGAGGAGATTTGTGTGTGTTTGTGTGTGTCCTCTTCCTAGGGGTGGGGGTGGCTTTAGAGGTCCAGGCAGCACCCTGCCCAACCCTTACCTTGAAGATGGTGTTGTCTCCGTCCTGGCTGGGACCATGCCGGGTGGCATGGCGCCAGGGGATGTAGAAGAATTTCCTTTCCCCGTTGACCCACTGAAGTCCTGGGTATTGGCAACTGTTCACCTGGGCCACCAGCCAGGGCTTCAGCCGCACCCGGCGGGGTGGCGGGGGAGCCCCAGGGGCTGGCTGGTTCATGGCAAAGGGGTCTGCAGGAGAAAGCAAGAGGGAGCTCAGCAGATCGGCAGCTGGACGCTCCCTGCCCTAGGTGGGGCAGAGGACTGGGTTAGAACTGCCAGGCGAGGCAGTTGGGGCGGGGCCGCTTGGGCAACTGCTAGGCAACGCCTGCGGCTGTGAGGTGTCTTGACTCCTCCTCACTCTGTTTAGGTGGAGACGAAGGTGGCGGTGGAGACGAAGGTGGTGGTACTCATGTGGACGAGGAGGATTCGCCAGTGATTGCAGCGACTGACTGTTTTTGTTCCGGGGGCGGGGAGAGGCAGCTCCAGGCCGGGCCCTGTGGCCTTGGTCTCGGAGCTAGCCATCCCACCTCGGTCTGAACCGATTTTTCCTTTCTGCCCCCGACCCCCTCCCCTTTCTTTCCCTGCCTACCCCACAGAAGCCATGGAGGACGAAGAAAGAAGGAGAAAGATTGAAATCGGCCGAGCGCTGGTAGGAGAGCCGGGGACCGCCGGGCCAGAGGTGGGAGGCGGTGGCCGGAAAGGGTGGGAGGAGGCCTGGGGAACGAGTTTTTAAGAATGATCTGCTATGCTCCAAGTAGTTCAAGTACATTCCAGCAGCTTAATAATGTGCAAATAGAGGCAACTGGTCTTGCACCTGTTCCTCAACACACTGTGTAGTTACTAAATAACTGGGGAAAATGTTAAATGTGATATATTTTTATACTCTGTAAGTATAATCATGAGCTATTCTGACTTATGAATTAAATATCTTTATTAAGGGAATAGGACATGTTTATATGATTTTCTTCATCTATAGCAGATAATTTAAGTCTAAAATGTTATTTATAAATAATGTATTTGCCGCATATTTTGATAGTAACATTAGCAAGATTGCTTTAATACTTTAGATAATAAGAAACTTATTTGCTGTCTTTGTAATTGGTCTGGTTAATAGTTACAGTTATTCTAGGCAGATATTTCCTCTTTTTAAGGCAGAAAGGAACTTACATGTGGTCTTCTTTTTTCTCCTCTTAAGAGTGATTCAGGAGCTCAAATTAAATTAAAGTCTTTGTCAGTAGTTGCTTTATATAAAAATCAGAAAACTTACTGTATTTTAAAAAATACAGTAATAGCTCAGCAATAGATCCTTTGCCTAGCACGTACAAGGCTGTGGGTTTGATCCTCAGTACTACATAAAAATAAATAAAATAAAGGTATTGTGTCCATCAAAAAAAAAAAAAAATTCTTAAGAATAAATAAATAAAATGTAAGTGAGCAATAGGAAAAATACCTGAAATCTGAACTCCAAATGTCAACAAAAGTTGTTAAGGTTGTAGTTTTCCAGAATTTACCTATGCCTATGAATATAATGATGTTTAAATTCATACTGGATATAATCATTGAAAGCTATGAGCCTGAGACTTGCCTTATCTTTTTAAAAATGAAGTGTAATTTTCCTTTCATGAAAAGAAATAGATATGCTACAATACTAGTTTATACCTGCTATTATATCACAAAGTCTTTAATAGCAATTGCTTGCCCCTTGGTATTTTTAATATAAGTTCACCATAATTAGTCTAGTGTTACCTGGTATATAATGTGTACTTCTGATTTTAGGTGGTAAGAAAATATTTTAGGTCTTAAAAAACTTTGGATAGTATAGTAAGAAAGTTTTTACCTTTTTCAGTTTTCTTTCTGCTTATGATAACGAAAATCTGTTTGATGCTTGTCTGCCTTTAACAGTCTTTTATTTTGTCCATTTTTTTTTCATAGCCTTCAGCAACCTCTAACTAAAATTTCAATAATAGATTTATCATTTCTTTTATTTTCAACTTATCTCTTAAAAGAAATAACAAGTGATATTAACTTTCAATTTATGCCAGAGATTCCATCTCCTTTTAAAATAAACTTAAAGAAAATACACTGTTTAAAATATATTAAGTAAATGATAATGTATCAATGACTAGGGTTTGGTACAAATTCTGATGATGACAGACAAATGATAAAGGGTAGAAAACACTGCTGTTTAAAATTTTAAGTTACTTGTAAGTTTTTCCAACTATAAATATGGCTGCGGTGAGCATTTGTATAGCTAATAGGCTAATTATCTTTTTTGTATAAAAGATAATTATAGACGATATCTTTTGTATAAAGTAGTAGAACAGAACAAGTGTGTTCGGAGCTCCTTGTTTTTGTGTATATTTTCATATAATCTTAAATCCAGAGATTATACTGTGAATGAGAGTCCCTCTATTCCCCGATTCTAGTTATAGAATAGTTATTCCCCTAACTCAGCTAATTTCCTCTTCTTTAGACTTGACATGTTCATTTCTTACCCCTCAATATTTAATAAGTTCATTCACAAGTACCTAGTTTTACAACCTTTGCAACCCGAATATTCAATCCAATAGTTATTCTGAAACTGTGAAGTCGTCTATATTATTATCATCATTTTAACTTGGTGATAGTTTGATCTTTTAAAGAAAGTGATCCCAAAGAAAAATTATCATTGATGTTAATGATACTTTTTTCCTGTAGCTTGCCGAGTTTCGACAAAGAAGAGCTCGATTGGATGGACAAAACCCTCATAAGAAGCCAAAAAAGAAGAAAACCTCAAGCAGTAAAAATGATGTTCATGGCTTGAATATTGATCAACCAAAGAGTGAGGAGATGTTGATAAATAGTTCTCAGGGTGTTGGATCAGCCGTGATGCCTGAATCCACAATAATGAGAACTCTAAACAATGAAGAAATGCTTAAGCATGAGCAGGTCTTTTCTTTTGATGTAAGTATTCATCCAGATTTTAAAACATTCTACCTCTAACTAGAAAGTAGTGGCAGTGAAAAGTCATTAGCATCCACCTGAGGGAAGCTTGACAAAGTCATTGACTTTTTAGCATCAAGAACTGATGATTCTTTTAAAGAACTTGAACTTTTCTGATGGCATGTTAAGGATTTAGTTTTTTATTTAAAAGAGTTACATGAATTAAAGGAATGGTGTCTTTGATGCTTTTGGCTTACAGATGACATCTACTATATATGTAAAAGTTCTTGGTACTTTTGTATTTATAACAATGCCTTGTGATAAATTTTATATGCATTATTATAAGTCATTATAATTCATAATGAAATGAAATTTTTAAAGATTTGGATAATTTTTACTAGTTTTTTAATAGTATTTTTGTGAATTTTCTATCATTGTTACTAACAGCAACGTCTTAGTAAAGCAGGATTTTTTTTTTTTTTTTTTTTTTTTTTGTAAAGTATGATATTTAGCAGGGGAAAAATGTCATAATTGTAATCATGTTTTACTTTTGTTTTAGCCGGAAAGTGAGATTTCAACCACAGCAGATGATTACACTTCGGAGGTAAGACTAACATATCCCAATTAAAAATGTCATAGATAAAATTGATATTTTTTTGAAATTATTGATTGTTGGTACTTTATTTCTTATAAATTTATATGCTTCTATATATATTTAATATAAGTTAACATAATGTAATATAAATGGATTGAAAAAATTAAAATTATATTTTACTGCTGTATCTTTTTCCAGTGGTTAGCTAAAGTCTTAACTGTTTGAATTCCTTAATCCTTAATTACATAGCAGCCCTACTTTGGTTTTTAGGAAAGTTGAGCCTGCATTTCTAGGATCCATGACCATTTTAAGATAGCCATTTAGCACAGTAAAAATTTTATAATTAGTATGATTTTTATAGTAATGCTTTTTACAAATCTTTGAATACTTGTGTGTGTGTGTGTGTGTATAAATGTTTATTGGAATTAATGTTGCTGTAGTGTTGTGCATGCGTGTGCATGCGTGTGTGTACGTGTGTGTTAGTGGGCATTGAACTCAGGGCCTTGTACATGCTAGGAAAGCACTTTGTCACCAAGCTACATTCCCAGCCCTTTTTCAGTTTTATTTTAAGATAGATTCTCACTAAGTTGTCCAGGCTATCTTTGAACTTGTGATCCTCCTGTCTCAGCTTCCTGAGAAGGGATTAACGGTGTGCATCACCGTGCCTGACAATGATGATTTTTATTTTAGGTGATAAACTATAAAATAGGCATTGGTCTCTTAAGAAATACCTGCCTTCTTTATATGTTTGCAATAAGTATCACTTTGTTATCTTATTCTTTTTAGATATGATTGTCATTTCTTTGCTCCTAAATTTAGAGTACATGGAAAATTATTCTTTACTCTGAATGTTTAAGCAACTTAGTATATTTCATAAGTCTGAATTTATTGTAGGCTTCTAATAGAAAAACTATGTCCTTTTTTTTAAGAGAGAGAGAGAGAGAGAGAGAGAGAGAGAGAGAGAGAGAGAGAATGAATATGAATCTTTTTTGTAGATGGACACAACATGATGCCTTTATTTTATTTTATTTTTTTAATGTGGTGCTGAGAATCGAACCCAGGTCCTGCCCATGCTAGGCGAGCACTCTACTGCTGAGCCACAATCCCAGCTCGAAAAACTATGTTCTTAAATTAACATATTACAGTTTTTATTTTTGTTGTTTGGGTGTGGGTGTGTGTATGTTACTGGGGATTAAACCCAGGGGCGCTCTACCACTGAGCTACATTCCCAGCTGTTTTTATTTGAAACTGACTTTCTAAGTTGCTCAGGCTAGCCTTGTACTTGCAAACCAGAATTATCTCAACGTTATCCATGGTGTGGTTGACTCTGAGGACCTGCCTCTGAACATCTCCCAAGAAAATGCTCCAGCAGAGCAAAATCTTGAAAGTCATTCACAAAGACATTGTTAAAATTTGCCTTGAGCTTTTTTCTGAGCTGGCACAAAATAAAGAAAACTACAGGGAAAAAAATGTCAGAGGCATTCTCTTAAACTCTCTAAAACCTGGAAGCTCTGAGGACGCCCAATAACTACTGATGCCTTTCTGAGCTGCTTGACTATCATACCTCCCAGTCTGGAGGTGAGATCACTTTTCTGTCAAAAATGTCTGTTGCCTGAAGGAGACTCAGGTCTCATCATATGAGAGCAAAGATCAGATAGCAACTCTGCTTTTGTGGAGTGGAGAAACAGGGCTTTCAGATTGTGTATTGATGAGTATTGCATGCTGTAGCTTGGGGAATTTGGTGGGAAGGCCTGCAACTAACTATAAGATGAGGATGAGAAGAGTGAAATGGAGAGTGAGGTGAAGTTTGAGAACTCTTCTGCAAACTTATGAAAGAAATCTTAGATAAGAAGTTGAATATATTAGTTATGAAGGTTGTGACAATCCTCCAGTAGGCTGTCTTCAACCTGCTGCATTGTGACTAGCACTCAGGGCTGAACAGCGAACTCAGCAGATCATAACAGTCCAGGCCCTTCAAGACAACTCTACAATGGGCAACATGATGGCCAGAAAGTACTTGGAGATAGATCCTAACCAACTCATTGTGGGGCATTATAAATATGTTTAAACTGAATTAAAGGAGAACTAACTGAATATCTGCTATAGAGGTATTAGATATAACTATTATACTGGATAAATAATTTATGTAATACCGATAACATGATATTTGACATGATCTTTGATGATATTTACAAATATTCATTTTATTACACTGTTACTTCAAAATAGAAATTTTAGTGTGTACTAAAATCAGAATGTGTCATTTCTGAGTCATGAAAAACTAATTGAAATTTAGAAGTATTATAATTTGAAAATTATCACAAGTGACTTTATATCTAGAATTAGTATTCCTACATTCTTGTGGTTTTTCACCAATTACAATAATGTGTTAACAAAAGTTGTTTTTTTGCCTTCCCTTTAGCTTTATTTCTCAGAGATTATTCTTAGAATAAAAGTAGAGCAATCAAACTGATTTTTAAAAAGTCTCTTAGTTAGGACCCTCTCCCCCTTTTATTTGGCAGTTGTGGGTATTGGGCCTTGCACATGCTAGGCAGATGCTCTACAACTGGGCTACATCTTCAGTCCTAGGATTTTTACTTTTTAATGTGTCATGGCACATACAGACTTAATCCTAACTCTAGACATTCTGACTAGTCTGTCCTACATATTTCAATGTTAACAGAAGCCCGCAGAAGCCACGGAGGACGAAGAAAGAAGGAGAAAGATCGAAATCGGCCGAGCGCTGGTAGGAGAGCCGGGGACCGCCGGGCCAGAGGTGGGAGGCGGTGGCCGGAAAGGGTGGGAGGAGGCCTGGGGAACGAGTTTTTAAGAATGATCTGCTATGCTCCAAGTAGTTCAAGTACATTCCAGCAGCTTAATAATGTGCAAATAGAGGCAACTGGTCTTGCACCTGTTCCTCAACACACTGTGTAGTTACTAAATAACTGGGGAAAATGTTAAATGTGATATATTTTTATACTCTGTAAGTATAATCATGAGCTATTCTGACTTATGAATTAAATATCTTTATTAAGGGAATAGGACATGTTTATATGATTTTCTTCATCTATAGCAGATAATTTAAGTCTAAAATGTTATTTATAAATAATGTATTTGCCGCATATTTTGATAGTAACATTAGCAAGATTGCTTTAATACTTTAGATAATAAGAAACTTATTTGCTGTCTTTGTAATTGGTCTGGTTAATAGTTACAGTTATTCTAGGCAGATATTTCCTCTTTTTAAGGCAGAAAGGAACTTACATGTGGTCTTCTTTTTTCTCCTCTTAAGAGTGATTCAGGAGCTCAAATTAAATTAAAGTCTTTGTCAGTAGTTGCTTTATATAAAAATCAGAAAACTTACTGTATTTTAAAAAATACAGTAATAGCTCAGCAATAGATCCTTTGCCTAGCACGTACAAGGCTGTGGGTTTGATCCTCAGTACTACATAAAAATAAATAAAATAAAGGTATTGTGTCCATCAAAAAAAAAAAAAATTCTTAAGAATAAATAAATAAAATGTAAGTGAGCAATAGGAAAAATACCTGAAATCTGAACTCCAAATGTCAACAAAAGTTGTTAAGGTTGTAGTTTTCCAGAATTTACCTATGCCTATGAATATAATGATGTTTAAATTCATACTGGATATAATCATTGAAAGCTATGAGCCTGAGACTTGCCTTATCTTTTTAAAAATGAAGTGTAATTTTCCTTTCATGAAAAGAAATAGATATGCTACAATACTAGTTTATACCTGCTATTATATCACAAAGTCTTTAATAGCAATTGCTTGCCCCTTGGTATTTTTAATATAAGTTCACCATAATTAGTCTAGTGTTACCTGGTATATAATGTGTACTTCTGATTTTAGGTGGTAAGAAAATATTTTAGGTCTTAAAAAACTTTGGATAGTATAGTAAGAAAGTTTTTACCTTTTTCAGTTTTCTTTCTGCTTATGATAACGAAAATCTGTTTGATGCTTGTCTGCCTTTAACAGTCTTTTATTTTGTCCATTTTTTTTTCATAGCCTTCAGCAACCTCTAACTAAAATTTCAATAATAGATTTATCATTTCTTTTATTTTCAACTTATCTCTTAAAAGAAATAACAAGTGATATTAACTTTCAATTTATGCCAGAGATTCCATCTCCTTTTAAAATAAACTTAAAGAAAATACACTGTTTAAAATATATTAAGTAAATGATAATGTATCAATGACTAGGGTTTGGTACAAATTCTGATGATGACAGACAAATGATAAAGGGTAGAAAACACTGCTGTTTAAAATTTTAAGTTACTTGTAAGTTTTTCCAACTATAAATATGGCTGCGGTGAGCATTTGTATAGCTAATAGGCTAATTATCTTTTTTGTATAAAAGATAATTATAGACGATATCTTTTGTATAAAGTAGTAGAACAGAACAAGTGTGTTCGGAGCTCCTTGTTTTTGTGTATATTTTCATATAATCTTAAATCCAGAGATTATACTGTGAATGAGAGTCCCTCTATTCCCCGATTCTAGTTATAGAATAGTTATTCCCCTAACTCAGCTAATTTCCTCTTCTTTAGACTTGACATGTTCATTTCTTACCCCTCAATATTTAATAAGTTCATTCACAAGTACCTAGTTTTACAACCTTTGCAACCCGAATATTCAATCCAATAGTTATTCTGAAACTGTGAAGTCGTCTATATTATTATCATCATTTTAACTTGGTGATAGTTTGATCTTTTAAAGAAAGTGATCCCAAAGAAAAATTATCATTGATGTTAATGATACTTTTTTCCTGTAGCTTGCCGAGTTTCGACAAAGAAGAGCTCGATTGGATGGACAAAACCCTCATAAGAAGCCAAAAAAGAAGAAAACCTCAAGCAGTAAAAATGATGTTCATGGCTTGAATATTGATCAACCAAAGAGTGAGGAGATGTTGATAAATAGTTCTCAGGGTGTTGGATCAGCCGTGATGCCTGAATCCACAATAATGAGAACTCTAAACAATGAAGAAATGCTTAAGCATGAGCAGGTCTTTTCTTTTGATGTAAGTATTCATCCAGATTTTAAAACATTCTACCTCTAACTAGAAAGTAGTGGCAGTGAAAAGTCATTAGCATCCACCTGAGGGAAGCTTGACAAAGTCATTGACTTTTTAGCATCAAGAACTGATGATTCTTTTAAAGAACTTGAACTTTTCTGATGGCATGTTAAGGATTTAGTTTTTTATTTAAAAGAGTTACATGAATTAAAGGAATGGTGTCTTTGATGCTTTTGGCTTACAGATGACATCTACTATATATGTAAAAGTTCTTGGTACTTTTGTATTTATAACAATGCCTTGTGATAAATTTTATATGCATTATTATAAGTCATTATAATTCATAATGAAATGAAATTTTTAAAGATTTGGATAATTTTTACTAGTTTTTTAATAGTATTTTTGTGAATTTTCTATCATTGTTACTAACAGCAACGTCTTAGTAAAGCAGGATTTTTTTTTTTTTTTTTTTTTTTTTTTAAAGTATGATATTTAGCAGGGGAAAAATGTCATAATTTTTATCATGTTTTTCTTTTTTTTTTGGCGGAAAGTGAGATTTCAACCACAGCAGATGATTACACTTCGGAGGTAAGACTAACATATCCCAATTAAAAATGTCATAGATAAAATTGATATTTTTTTGAAATTATTGATTGTTGGTACTTTATTTCTTATAAATTTATATGCTTCTATATATATTTAATATAAGTTAACATAATGTAATATAAATGGATTGAAAAAATTAAAATTATATTTTACTGCTGTATCTTTTTCCAGTGGTTAGCTAAAGTCTTAACTGTTTGAATTCCTTAATCCTTAATTACATAGCAGCCCTACTTTGGTTTTTAGGAAAGTTGAGCCTGCATTTCTAGGATCCATGACCATTTTAAGATAGCCATTTAGCACAGTAAAAATTTTATAATTAGTATGATTTTTATAGTAATGCTTTTTACAAATCTTTGAATACTTGTGTGTGTGTGTGTGTGTATAAATGTTTATTGGAATTAATGTTGCTGTAGTGTTGTGCATGCGTGTGCATGCGTGTGTGTACGTGTGTGTTAGTGGGCATTGAACTCAGGGCCTTGTACATGCTAGGAAAGCACTTTGTCACCAAGCTACATTCCCAGCCCTTTTTCAGTTTTATTTTAAGATAGATTCTCACTAAGTTGTCCAGGCTATCTTTGAACTTGTGATCCTCCTGTCTCAGCTTCCTGAGAAGGGATTAACGGTGTGCATCACCGTGCCTGACAATGATGATTTTTATTTTAGGTGATAAACTATAAAATAGGCATTGGTCTCTTAAGAAATACCTGCCTTCTTTATATGTTTGCAATAAGTATCACTTTGTTATCTTATTCTTTTTAGATATGATTGTCATTTCTTTGCTCCTAAATTTAGAGTACATGGAAAATTATTCTTTACTCTGAATGTTTAAGCAACTTAGTATATTTCATAAGTCTGAATTTATTGTAGGCTTCTAATAGAAAAACTATGTCCTTTTTTTTAAGAGAGAGAGAGAGAGAGAGAGAGAGAGAGAGAGAGAGAGAGAGAATGAATATGAATCTTTTTTGTAGATGGACACAACATGATGCCTTTATTTTATTTTATTTTTTTAATGTGGTGCTGAGAATCGAACCCAGGTCCTGCCCATGCTAGGCGAGCACTCTACTGCTGAGCCACAATCCCAGCTCGAAAAACTATGTTCTTAAATTAACATATTACAGTTTTTATTTTTGTTGTTTGGGTGTGGGTGTGTGTATGTTACTGGGGATTAAACCCAGGGGCGCTCTACCACTGAGCTACATTCCCAGCTGTTTTTATTTGAAACTGACTTTCTAAGTTGCTCAGGCTAGCCTTGTACTTGCAAACCAGAATTATCTCAACGTTATCCATGGTGTGGTTGACTCTGAGGACCTGCCTCTGAACATCTCCCAAGAAAATGCTCCAGCAGAGCAAAATCTTGAAAGTCATTCACAAAGACATTGTTAAAATTTGCCTTGAGCTTTTTTCTGAGCTGGCACAAAATAAAGAAAACTACAGGGAAAAAAATGTCAGAGGCATTCTCTTAAACTCTCTAAAACCTGGAAGCTCTGAGGACGCCCAATAACTACTGATGCCTTTCTGAGCTGCTTGACTATCATACCTCCCAGTCTGGAGGTGAGATCACTTTTCTGTCAAAAATGTCTGTTGCCTGAAGGAGACTCAGGTCTCATCATATGAGAGCAAAGATCAGATAGCAACTCTGCTTTTGTGGAGTGGAGAAACAGGGCTTTCAGATTGTGTATTGATGAGTATTGCATGCTGTAGCTTGGGGAATTTGGTGGGAAGGCCTGCAACTAACTATAAGATGAGGATGAGAAGAGTGAAATGGAGAGTGAGGTGAAGTTTGAGAACTCTTCTGCAAACTTATGAAAGAAATCTTAGATAAGAAGTTGAATATATTAGTTATGAAGGTTGTGACAATCCTCCAGTAGGCTGTCTTCAACCTGCTGCATTGTGACTAGCACTCAGGGCTGAACAGCGAACTCAGCAGATCATAACAGTCCAGGCCCTTCAAGACAACTCTACAATGGGCAACATGATGGCCAGAAAGTACTTGGAGATAGATCCTAACCAACTCATTGTGGGGCATTATAAATATGTTTAAACTGAATTAAAGGAGAACTAACTGAATATCTGCTATAGAGGTATTAGATATAACTATTATACTGGATAAATAATTTATGTAATACCGATAACATGATATTTGACATGATCTTTGATGATATTTACAAATATTCATTTTATTACACTGTTACTTCAAAATAGAAATTTTAGTGTGTACTAAAATCAGAATGTGTCATTTCTGAGTCATGAAAAACTAATTGAAATTTAGAAGTATTATAATTTGAAAATTATCACAAGTGACTTTATATCTAGAATTAGTATTCCTACATTCTTGTGGTTTTTCACCAATTACAATAATGTGTTAACAAAAGTTGTTTTTTTGCCTTCCCTTTAGCTTTATTTCTCAGAGATTATTCTTAGAATAAAAGTAGAGCAATCAAACTGATTTTTAAAAAGTCTCTTAGTTAGGACCCTCTCCCCCTTTTATTTGGCAGTTGTGGGTATTGGGCCTTGCACATGCTAGGCAGATGCTCTACAACTGGGCTACATCTTCAGTCCTAGGATTTTTACTTTTTAATGTGTCATGGCACATACAGACTTAATCCTAACTCTAGACATTCTGACTAGTCTGTCCTACATATTTCAATGTTAACAGAAGCCCGCAGAAGCCACGGAGGACGAAGAAAGAAGGAGAAAGATCGAAATCGGCCGAGCGCTGGTAGGAGAGCCGGGGACCGCCGGGCCAGAGGTGGGAGGCGGTGGCCGGAAAGGGTGGGAGGAGGCCTGGGGAACGAGTTTTTAAGAATGATCTGCTATGCTCCAAGTAGTTCAAGTACATTCCAGCAGCTTAATAATGTGCAAATAGAGGCAACTGGTCTTGCACCTGTTCCTCAACACACTGTGTAGTTACTAAATAACTGGGGAAAATGTTAAATGTGATATATTTTTATACTCTGTAAGTATAATCATGAGCTATTCTGACTTATGAATTAAATATCTTTATTAAGGGAATAGGACATGTTTATATGATTTTCTTCATCTATAGCAGATAATTTAAGTCTAAAATGTTATTTATAAATAATGTATTTGCCGCATATTTTGATAGTAACATTAGCAAGATTGCTTTAATACTTTAGATAATAAGAAACTTATTTGCTGTCTTTGTAATTGGTCTGGTTAATAGTTACAGTTATTCTAGGCAGATATTTCCTCTTTTTAAGGCAGAAAGGAACTTACATGTGGTCTTCTTTTTTCTCCTCTTAAGAGTGATTCAGGAGCTCAAATTAAATTAAAGTCTTTGTCAGTAGTTGCTTTATATAAAAATCAGAAAACTTACTGTATTTTAAAAAATACAGTAATAGCTCAGCAATAGATCCTTTGCCTAGCACGTACAAGGCTGTGGGTTTGATCCTCAGTACTACATAAAAATAAATAAAATAAAGGTATTGTGTCCATCAAAAAAAAAAAAAATTCTTAAGAATAAATAAATAAAATGTAAGTGAGCAATAGGAAAAATACCTGAAATCTGAACTCCAAATGTCAACAAAAGTTGTTAAGGTTGTAGTTTTCCAGAATTTACCTATGCCTATGAATATAATGATGTTTAAATTCATACTGGATATAATCATTGAAAGCTATGAGCCTGAGACTTGCCTTATCTTTTTAAAAATGAAGTGTAATTTTCCTTTCATGAAAAGAAATAGATATGCTACAATACTAGTTTATACCTGCTATTATATCACAAAGTCTTTAATAGCAATTGCTTGCCCCTTGGTATTTTTAATATAAGTTCACCATAATTAGTCTAGTGTTACCTGGTATATAATGTGTACTTCTGATTTTAGGTGGTAAGAAAATATTTTAGGTCTTAAAAAACTTTGGATAGTATAGTAAGAAAGTTTTTACCTTTTTCAGTTTTCTTTCTGCTTATGATAACGAAAATCTGTTTGATGCTTGTCTGCCTTTAACAGTCTTTTATTTTGTCCATTTTTTTTTCATAGCCTTCAGCAACCTCTAACTAAAATTTCAATAATAGATTTATCATTTCTTTTATTTTCAACTTATCTCTTAAAAGAAATAACAAGTGATATTAACTTTCAATTTATGCCAGAGATTCCATCTCCTTTTAAAATAAACTTAAAGAAAATACACTGTTTAAAATATATTAAGTAAATGATAATGTATCAATGACTAGGGTTTGGTACAAATTCTGATGATGACAGACAAATGATAAAGGGTAGAAAACACTGCTGTTTAAAATTTTAAGTTACTTGTAAGTTTTTCCAACTATAAATATGGCTGCGGTGAGCATTTGTATAGCTAATAGGCTAATTATCTTTTTTGTATAAAAGATAATTATAGACGATATCTTTTGTATAAAGTAGTAGAACAGAACAAGTGTGTTCGGAGCTCCTTGTTTTTGTGTATATTTTCATATAATCTTAAATCCAGAGATTATACTGTGAATGAGAGTCCCTCTATTCCCCGATTCTAGTTATAGAATAGTTATTCCCCTAACTCAGCTAATTTCCTCTTCTTTAGACTTGACATGTTCATTTCTTACCCCTCAATATTTAATAAGTTCATTCACAAGTACCTAGTTTTACAACCTTTGCAACCCGAATATTCAATCCAATAGTTATTCTGAAACTGTGAAGTCGTCTATATTATTATCATCATTTTAACTTGGTGATAGTTTGATCTTTTAAAGAAAGTGATCCCAAAGAAAAATTATCATTGATGTTAATGATACTTTTTTCCTGTAGCTTGCCGAGTTTCGACAAAGAAGAGCTCGATTGGATGGACAAAACCCTCATAAGAAGCCAAAAAAGAAGAAAACCTCAAGCAGTAAAAATGATGTTCATGGCTTGAATATTGATCAACCAAAGAGTGAGGAGATGTTGATAAATAGTTCTCAGGGTGTTGGATCAGCCGTGATGCCTGAATCCACAATAATGAGAACTCTAAACAATGAAGAAATGCTTAAGCATGAGCAGGTCTTTTCTTTTGATGTAAGTATTCATCCAGATTTTAAAACATTCTACCTCTAACTAGAAAGTAGTGGCAGTGAAAAGTCATTAGCATCCACCTGAGGGAAGCTTGACAAAGTCATTGACTTTTTAGCATCAAGAACTGATGATTCTTTTAAAGAACTTGAACTTTTCTGATGGCATGTTAAGGATTTAGTTTTTTATTTAAAAGAGTTACATGAATTAAAGGAATGGTGTCTTTGATGCTTTTGGCTTACAGATGACATCTACTATATATGTAAAAGTTCTTGGTACTTTTGTATTTATAACAATGCCTTGTGATAAATTTTATATGCATTATTATAAGTCATTATAATTCATAATGAAATGAAATTTTTAAAGATTTGGATAATTTTTACTAGTTTTTTAATAGTATTTTTGTGAATTTTCTATCATTGTTACTAACAGCAACGTCTTAGTAAAGCAGGATTTTTTTTTTTTTTTTTTTTTTTTTGTAAAGTATGATATTTAGCAGGGGAAAAATGTCATAATTGTAATCATGTTTTACTTTTGTTTTAGCCGGAAAGTGAGATTTCAACCACAGCAGATGATTACACTTCGGAGGTAAGACTAACATATCCCAATTAAAAATGTCATAGATAAAATTGATATTTTTTTGAAATTATTGATTGTTGGTACTTTATTTCTTATAAATTTATATGCTTCTATATATATTTAATATAAGTTAACATAATGTAATATAAATGGATTGAAAAAATTAAAATTATATTTTACTGCTGTATCTTTTTCCAGTGGTTAGCTAAAGTCTTAACTGTTTGAATTCCTTAATCCTTAATTACATAGCAGCCCTACTTTGGTTTTTAGGAAAGTTGAGCCTGCATTTCTAGGATCCATGACCATTTTAAGATAGCCATTTAGCACAGTAAAAATTTTATAATTAGTATGATTTTTATAGTAATGCTTTTTACAAATCTTTGAATACTTGTGTGTGTGTGTGTGTGTGTATAAATGTTTATTGGAATTAATGTTGCTGTAGTGTTGTGCATGCGTGTGCATGCGTGTGTGTACGTGTGTGTTAGTGGGCATTGAACTCAGGGCCTTGTACATGCTAGGAAAGCACTTTGTCACCAAGCTACATTCCCAGCCCTTTTTCAGTTTTATTTTAAGATAGATTCTCACTAAGTTGTCCAGGCTATCTTTGAACTTGTGATCCTCCTGTCTCAGCTTCCTGAGAAGGGATTAACGGTGTGCATCACCGTGCCTGACAATGATGATTTTTATTTTAGGTGATAAACTATAAAATAGGCATTGGTCTCTTAAGAAATACCTGCCTTCTTTATATGTTTGCAATAAGTATCACTTTGTTATCTTATTCTTTTTAGATATGATTGTCATTTCTTTGCTCCTAAATTTAGAGTACATGGAAAATTATTCTTTACTCTGAATGTTTAAGCAACTTAGTATATTTCATAAGTCTGAATTTATTGTAGGCTTCTAATAGAAAAACTATGTCCTTTTTTTTAAGAGAGAGAGAGAGAGAGAGAGAGAGAGAGAGAGAGAGAGAGAGAATGAATATGAATCTTTTTTGTAGATGGACACAACATGATGCCTTTATTTTATTTTATTTTTTTAATGTGGTGCTGAGAATCGAACCCAGGTCCTGCCCATGCTAGGCGAGCACTCTACTGCTGAGCCACAATCCCAGCTCGAAAAACTATGTTCTTAAATTAACATATTACAGTTTTTATTTTTGTTGTTTGGGTGTGGGTGTGTGTATGTTACTGGGGATTAAACCCAGGGGCGCTCTACCACTGAGCTACATTCCCAGCTGTTTTTATTTGAAACTGACTTTCTAAGTTGCTCAGGCTAGCCTTGTACTTGCAAACCAGAATTATCTCAACGTTATCCATGGTGTGGTTGACTCTGAGGACCTGCCTCTGAACATCTCCCAAGAAAATGCTCCAGCAGAGCAAAATCTTGAAAGTCATTCACAAAGACATTGTTAAAATTTGCCTTGAGCTTTTTTCTGAGCTGGCACAAAATAAAGAAAACTACAGGGAAAAAAATGTCAGAGGCATTCTCTTAAACTCTCTAAAACCTGGAAGCTCTGAGGACGCCCAATAACTACTGATGCCTTTCTGAGCTGCTTGACTATCATACCTCCCAGTCTGGAGGTGAGATCACTTTTCTGTCAAAAATGTCTGTTGCCTGAAGGAGACTCAGGTCTCATCATATGAGAGCAAAGATCAGATAGCAACTCTGCTTTTGTGGAGTGGAGAAACAGGGCTTTCAGATTGTGTATTGATGAGTATTGCATGCTGTAGCTTGGGGAATTTGGTGGGAAGGCCTGCAACTAACTATAAGATGAGGATGAGAAGAGTGAAATGGAGAGTGAGGTGAAGTTTGAGAACTCTTCTGCAAACTTATGAAAGAAATCTTAGATAAGAAGTTGAATATATTAGTTATGAAGGTTGTGACAATCCTCCAGTAGGCTGTCTTCAACCTGCTGCATTGTGACTAGCACTCAGGGCTGAACAGCGAACTCAGCAGATCATAACAGTCCAGGCCCTTCAAGACAACTCTACAATGGGCAACATGATGGCCAGAAAGTACTTGGAGATAGATCCTAACCAACTCATTGTGGGGCATTATAAATATGTTTAAACTGAATTAAAGGAGAACTAACTGAATATCTGCTATAGAGGTATTAGATATAACTATTATACTGGATAAATAATTTATGTAATACCGATAACATGATATTTGACATGATCTTTGATGATATTTACAAATATTCATTTTATTACACTGTTACTTCAAAATAGAAATTTTAGTGTGTACTAAAATCAGAATGTGTCATTTCTGAGTCATGAAAAACTAATTGAAATTTAGAAGTATTATAATTTGAAAATTATCACAAGTGACTTTATATCTAGAATTAGTATTCCTACATTCTTGTGGTTTTTCACCAATTACAATAATGTGTTAACAAAAGTTGTTTTTTTGCCTTCCCTTTAGCTTTATTTCTCAGAGATTATTCTTAGAATAAAAGTAGAGCAATCAAACTGATTTTTAAAAAGTCTCTTAGTTAGGACCCTCTCCCCCTTTTATTTGGCAGTTGTGGGTATTGGGCCTTGCACATGCTAGGCAGATGCTCTACAACTGGGCTACATCTTCAGTCCTAGGATTTTTACTTTTTAATGTGTCATGGCACATACAGACTTAATCCTAACTCTAGACATTCTGACTAGTCTGTCCTACATATTTCAATGTTAACAGAAGCCCGCAGAAGCCACGGAGGACGAAGAAAGAAGGAGAAAGATCGAAATCGGCCGAGCGCTGGTAGGAGAGCCGGGGACCGCCGGGCCAGAGGTGGGAGGCGGTGGCCGGAAAGGGTGGGAGGAGGCCTGGGGAACGAGTTTTTAAGAATGATCTGCTATGCTCCAAGTAGTTCAAGTACATTCCAGCAGCTTAATAATGTGCAAATAGAGGCAACTGGTCTTGCACCTGTTCCTCAACACACTGTGTAGTTACTAAATAACTGGGGAAAATGTTAAATGTGATATATTTTTATACTCTGTAAGTATAATCATGAGCTATTCTGACTTATGAATTAAATATCTTTATTAAGGGAATAGGACATGTTTATATGATTTTCTTCATCTATAGCAGATAATTTAAGTCTAAAATGTTATTTATAAATAATGTATTTGCCGCATATTTTGATAGTAACATTAGCAAGATTGCTTTAATACTTTAGATAATAAGAAACTTATTTGCTGTCTTTGTAATTGGTCTGGTTAATAGTTACAGTTATTCTAGGCAGATATTTCCTCTTTTTAAGGCAGAAAGGAACTTACATGTGGTCTTCTTTTTTCTCCTCTTAAGAGTGATTCAGGAGCTCAAATTAAATTAAAGTCTTTGTCAGTAGTTGCTTTATATAAAAATCAGAAAACTTACTGTATTTTAAAAAATACAGTAATAGCTCAGCAATAGATCCTTTGCCTAGCACGTACAAGGCTGTGGGTTTGATCCTCAGTACTACATAAAAATAAATAAAATAAAGGTATTGTGTCCATCAAAAAAAAAAAAAATTCTTAAGAATAAATAAATAAAATGTAAGTGAGCAATAGGAAAAATACCTGAAATCTGAACTCCAAATGTCAACAAAAGTTGTTAAGGTTGTAGTTTTCCAGAATTTACCTATGCCTATGAATATAATGATGTTTAAATTCATACTGGATATAATCATTGAAAGCTATGAGCCTGAGACTTGCCTTATCTTTTTAAAAATGAAGTGTAATTTTCCTTTCATGAAAAGAAATAGATATGCTACAATACTAGTTTATACCTGCTATTATATCACAAAGTCTTTAATAGCAATTGCTTGCCCCTTGGTATTTTTAATATAAGTTCACCATAATTAGTCTAGTGTTACCTGGTATATAATGTGTACTTCTGATTTTAGGTGGTAAGAAAATATTTTAGGTCTTAAAAAACTTTGGATAGTATAGTAAGAAAGTTTTTACCTTTTTCAGTTTTCTTTCTGCTTATGATAACGAAAATCTGTTTGATGCTTGTCTGCCTTTAACAGTCTTTTATTTTGTCCATTTTTTTTTCATAGCCTTCAGCAACCTCTAACTAAAATTTCAATAATAGATTTATCATTTCTTTTATTTTCAACTTATCTCTTAAAAGAAATAACAAGTGATATTAACTTTCAATTTATGCCAGAGATTCCATCTCCTTTTAAAATAAACTTAAAGAAAATACACTGTTTAAAATATATTAAGTAAATGATAATGTATCAATGACTAGGGTTTGGTACAAATTCTGATGATGACAGACAAATGATAAAGGGTAGAAAACACTGCTGTTTAAAATTTTAAGTTACTTGTAAGTTTTTCCAACTATAAATATGGCTGCGGTGAGCATTTGTATAGCTAATAGGCTAATTATCTTTTTTGTATAAAAGATAATTATAGACGATATCTTTTGTATAAAGTAGTAGAACAGAACAAGTGTGTTCGGAGCTCCTTGTTTTTGTGTATATTTTCATATAATCTTAAATCCAGAGATTATACTGTGAATGAGAGTCCCTCTATTCCCCGATTCTAGTTATAGAATAGTTATTCCCCTAACTCAGCTAATTTCCTCTTCTTTAGACTTGACATGTTCATTTCTTACCCCTCAATATTTAATAAGTTCATTCACAAGTACCTAGTTTTACAACCTTTGCAACCCGAATATTCAATCCAATAGTTATTCTGAAACTGTGAAGTCGTCTATATTATTATCATCATTTTAACTTGGTGATAGTTTGATCTTTTAAAGAAAGTGATCCCAAAGAAAAATTATCATTGATGTTAATGATACTTTTTTCCTGTAGCTTGCCGAGTTTCGACAAAGAAGAGCTCGATTGGATGGACAAAACCCTCATAAGAAGCCAAAAAAGAAGAAAACCTCAAGCAGTAAAAATGATGTTCATGGCTTGAATATTGATCAACCAAAGAGTGAGGAGATGTTGATAAATAGTTCTCAGGGTGTTGGATCAGCCGTGATGCCTGAATCCACAATAATGAGAACTCTAAACAATGAAGAAATGCTTAAGCATGAGCAGGTCTTTTCTTTTGATGTAAGTATTCATCCAGATTTTAAAACATTCTACCTCTAACTAGAAAGTAGTGGCAGTGAAAAGTCATTAGCATCCACCTGAGGGAAGCTTGACAAAGTCATTGACTTTTTAGCATCAAGAACTGATGATTCTTTTAAAGAACTTGAACTTTTCTGATGGCATGTTAAGGATTTAGTTTTTTATTTAAAAGAGTTACATGAATTAAAGGAATGGTGTCTTTGATGCTTTTGGCTTACAGATGACATCTACTATATATGTAAAAGTTCTTGGTACTTTTGTATTTATAACAATGCCTTGTGATAAATTTTATATGCATTATTATAAGTCATTATAATTCATAATGAAATGAAATTTTTAAAGATTTGGATAATTTTTACTAGTTTTTTAATAGTATTTTTGTGAATTTTCTATCATTGTTACTAACAGCAACGTCTTAGTAAAGCAGGATTTTTTTTTTTTTTTTTTTTTTTTTGTAAAGTATGATATTTAGCAGGGGAAAAATGTCATAATTGTAATCATGTTTTACTTTTGTTTTAGCCGGAAAGTGAGATTTCAACCACAGCAGATGATTACACTTCGGAGGTAAGACTAACATATCCCAATTAAAAATGTCATAGATAAAATTGATATTTTTTTGAAATTATTGATTGTTGGTACTTTATTTCTTATAAATTTATATGCTTCTATATATATTTAATATAAGTTAACATAATGTAATATAAATGGATTGAAAAAATTAAAATTATATTTTACTGCTGTATCTTTTTCCAGTGGTTAGCTAAAGTCTTAACTGTTTGAATTCCTTAATCCTTAATTACATAGCAGCCCTACTTTGGTTTTTAGGAAAGTTGAGCCTGCATTTCTAGGATCCATGACCATTTTAAGATAGCCATTTAGCACAGTAAAAATTTTATAATTAGTATGATTTTTATAGTAATGCTTTTTACAAATCTTTGAATACTTGTGTGTGTGTGTGTGTGTGTATAAATGTTTATTGGAATTAATGTTGCTGTAGTGTTGTGCATGCGTGTGCATGCGTGTGTGTACGTGTGTGTTAGTGGGCATTGAACTCAGGGCCTTGTACATGCTAGGAAAGCACTTTGTCACCAAGCTACATTCCCAGCCCTTTTTCAGTTTTATTTTAAGATAGATTCTCACTAAGTTGTCCAGGCTATCTTTGAACTTGTGATCCTCCTGTCTCAGCTTCCTGAGAAGGGATTAACGGTGTGCATCACCGTGCCTGACAATGATGATTTTTATTTTAGGTGATAAACTATAAAATAGGCATTGGTCTCTTAAGAAATACCTGCCTTCTTTATATGTTTGCAATAAGTATCACTTTGTTATCTTATTCTTTTTAGATATGATTGTCATTTCTTTGCTCCTAAATTTAGAGTACATGGAAAATTATTCTTTACTCTGAATGTTTAAGCAACTTAGTATATTTCATAAGTCTGAATTTATTGTAGGCTTCTAATAGAAAAACTATGTCCTTTTTTTTAAGAGAGAGAGAGAGAGAGAGAGAGAGAGAGAGAGAGAGAGAGAGAATGAATATGAATCTTTTTTGTAGATGGACACAACATGATGCCTTTATTTTATTTTATTTTTTTAATGTGGTGCTGAGAATCGAACCCAGGTCCTGCCCATGCTAGGCGAGCACTCTACTGCTGAGCCACAATCCCAGCTCGAAAAACTATGTTCTTAAATTAACATATTACAGTTTTTATTTTTGTTGTTTGGGTGTGGGTGTGTGTATGTTACTGGGGATTAAACCCAGGGGCGCTCTACCACTGAGCTACATTCCCAGCTGTTTTTATTTGAAACTGACTTTCTAAGTTGCTCAGGCTAGCCTTGTACTTGCAAACCAGAATTATCTCAACGTTATCCATGGTGTGGTTGACTCTGAGGACCTGCCTCTGAACATCTCCCAAGAAAATGCTCCAGCAGAGCAAAATCTTGAAAGTCATTCACAAAGACATTGTTAAAATTTGCCTTGAGCTTTTTTCTGAGCTGGCACAAAATAAAGAAAACTACAGGGAAAAAAATGTCAGAGGCATTCTCTTAAACTCTCTAAAACCTGGAAGCTCTGAGGACGCCCAATAACTACTGATGCCTTTCTGAGCTGCTTGACTATCATACCTCCCAGTCTGGAGGTGAGATCACTTTTCTGTCAAAAATGTCTGTTGCCTGAAGGAGACTCAGGTCTCATCATATGAGAGCAAAGATCAGATAGCAACTCTGCTTTTGTGGAGTGGAGAAACAGGGCTTTCAGATTGTGTATTGATGAGTATTGCATGCTGTAGCTTGGGGAATTTGGTGGGAAGGCCTGCAACTAACTATAAGATGAGGATGAGAAGAGTGAAATGGAGAGTGAGGTGAAGTTTGAGAACTCTTCTGCAAACTTATGAAAGAAATCTTAGATAAGAAGTTGAATATATTAGTTATGAAGGTTGTGACAATCCTCCAGTAGGCTGTCTTCAACCTGCTGCATTGTGACTAGCACTCAGGGCTGAACAGCGAACTCAGCAGATCATAACAGTCCAGGCCCTTCAAGACAACTCTACAATGGGCAACATGATGGCCAGAAAGTACTTGGAGATAGATCCTAACCAACTCATTGTGGGGCATTATAAATATGTTTAAACTGAATTAAAGGAGAACTAACTGAATATCTGCTATAGAGGTATTAGATATAACTATTATACTGGATAAATAATTTATGTAATACCGATAACATGATATTTGACATGATCTTTGATGATATTTACAAATATTCATTTTATTACACTGTTACTTCAAAATAGAAATTTTAGTGTGTACTAAAATCAGAATGTGTCATTTCTGAGTCATGAAAAACTAATTGAAATTTAGAAGTATTATAATTTGAAAATTATCACAAGTGACTTTATATCTAGAATTAGTATTCCTACATTCTTGTGGTTTTTCACCAATTACAATAATGTGTTAACAAAAGTTGTTTTTTTGCCTTCCCTTTAGCTTTATTTCTCAGAGATTATTCTTAGAATAAAAGTAGAGCAATCAAACTGATTTTTAAAAAGTCTCTTAGTTAGGACCCTCTCCCCCTTTTATTTGGCAGTTGTGGGTATTGGGCCTTGCACATGCTAGGCAGATGCTCTACAACTGGGCTACATCTTCAGTCCTAGGATTTTTACTTTTTAATGTGTCATGGCACATACAGACTTAATCCTAACTCTAGACATTCTGACTAGTCTGTCCTACATATTTCAATGTTAACAGAAGCCCGCAGAAGCCACGGAGGACGAAGAAAGAAGGAGAAAGATCGAAATCGGCCGAGCGCTGGTAGGAGAGCCGGGGACCGCCGGGCCAGAGGTGGGAGGCGGTGGCCGGAAAGGGTGGGAGGAGGCCTGGGGAACGAGTTTTTAAGAATGATCTGCTATGCTCCAAGTAGTTCAAGTACATTCCAGCAGCTTAATAATGTGCAAATAGAGGCAACTGGTCTTGCACCTGTTCCTCAACACACTGTGTAGTTACTAAATAACTGGGGAAAATGTTAAATGTGATATATTTTTATACTCTGTAAGTATAATCATGAGCTATTCTGACTTATGAATTAAATATCTTTATTAAGGGAATAGGACATGTTTATATGATTTTCTTCATCTATAGCAGATAATTTAAGTCTAAAATGTTATTTATAAATAATGTATTTGCCGCATATTTTGATAGTAACATTAGCAAGATTGCTTTAATACTTTAGATAATAAGAAACTTATTTGCTGTCTTTGTAATTGGTCTGGTTAATAGTTACAGTTATTCT
The DNA here is from genome assembly GCF_021218885.2 of Marmota monax. NCBI lineage: Eukaryota > Metazoa > Chordata > Mammalia > Rodentia > Sciuridae > Marmota > Marmota monax. The sequence goes on from NW_026693530.1 coordinate 35,536, forward strand.
AGGCAGATATTTCCTCTTTTTAAGGCAGAAAGGAACTTACATGTGGTCTTCTTTTTTCTCCTCTTAAGAGTGATTCAGGAGCTCAAATTAAATTAAAGTCTTTGTCAGTAGTTGCTTTATATAAAAATCAGAAAACTTACTGTATTTTAAAAAATACAGTAATAGCTCAGCAATAGATCCTTTGCCTAGCACGTACAAGGCTGTGGGTTTGATCCTCAGTACTACATAAAAATAAATAAAATAAAGGTATTGTGTCCATCAAAAAAAAAAAAAATTCTTAAGAATAAATAAATAAAATGTAAGTGAGCAATAGGAAAAATACCTGAAATCTGAACTCCAAATGTCAACAAAAGTTGTTAAGGTTGTAGTTTTCCAGAATTTACCTATGCCTATGAATATAATGATGTTTAAATTCATACTGGATATAATCATTGAAAGCTATGAGCCTGAGACTTGCCTTATCTTTTTAAAAATGAAGTGTAATTTTCCTTTCATGAAAAGAAATAGATATGCTACAATACTAGTTTATACCTGCTATTATATCACAAAGTCTTTAATAGCAATTGCTTGCCCCTTGGTATTTTTAATATAAGTTCACCATAATTAGTCTAGTGTTACCTGGTATATAATGTGTACTTCTGATTTTAGGTGGTAAGAAAATATTTTAGGTCTTAAAAAACTTTGGATAGTATAGTAAGAAAGTTTTTACCTTTTTCAGTTTTCTTTCTGCTTATGATAACGAAAATCTGTTTGATGCTTGTCTGCCTTTAACAGTCTTTTATTTTGTCCATTTTTTTTTCATAGCCTTCAGCAACCTCTAACTAAAATTTCAATAATAGATTTATCATTTCTTTTATTTTCAACTTATCTCTTAAAAGAAATAACAAGTGATATTAACTTTCAATTTATGCCAGAGATTCCATCTCCTTTTAAAATAAACTTAAAGAAAATACACTGTTTAAAATATATTAAGTAAATGATAATGTATCAATGACTAGGGTTTGGTACAAATTCTGATGATGACAGACAAATGATAAAGGGTAGAAAACACTGCTGTTTAAAATTTTAAGTTACTTGTAAGTTTTTCCAACTATAAATATGGCTGCGGTGAGCATTTGTATAGCTAATAGGCTAATTATCTTTTTTGTATAAAAGATAATTATAGACGATATCTTTTGTATAAAGTAGTAGAACAGAACAAGTGTGTTCGGAGCTCCTTGTTTTTGTGTATATTTTCATATAATCTTAAATCCAGAGATTATACTGTGAATGAGAGTCCCTCTATTCCCCGATTCTAGTTATAGAATAGTTATTCCCCTAACTCAGCTAATTTCCTCTTCTTTAGACTTGACATGTTCATTTCTTACCCCTCAATATTTAATAAGTTCATTCACAAGTACCTAGTTTTACAACCTTTGCAACCCGAATATTCAATCCAATAGTTATTCTGAAACTGTGAAGTCGTCTATATTATTATCATCATTTTAACTTGGTGATAGTTTGATCTTTTAAAGAAAGTGATCCCAAAGAAAAATTATCATTGATGTTAATGATACTTTTTTCCTGTAGCTTGCCGAGTTTCGACAAAGAAGAGCTCGATTGGATGGACAAAACCCTCATAAGAAGCCAAAAAAGAAGAAAACCTCAAGCAGTAAAAATGATGTTCATGGCTTGAATATTGATCAACCAAAGAGTGAGGAGATGTTGATAAATAGTTCTCAGGGTGTTGGATCAGCCGTGATGCCTGAATCCACAATAATGAGAACTCTAAACAATGAAGAAATGCTTAAGCATGAGCAGGTCTTTTCTTTTGATGTAAGTATTCATCCAGATTTTAAAACATTCTACCTCTAACTAGAAAGTAGTGGCAGTGAAAAGTCATTAGCATCCACCTGAGGGAAGCTTGACAAAGTCATTGACTTTTTAGCATCAAGAACTGATGATTCTTTTAAAGAACTTGAACTTTTCTGATGGCATGTTAAGGATTTAGTTTTTTATTTAAAAGAGTTACATGAATTAAAGGAATGGTGTCTTTGATGCTTTTGGCTTACAGATGACATCTACTATATATGTAAAAGTTCTTGGTACTTTTGTATTTATAACAATGCCTTGTGATAAATTTTATATGCATTATTATAAGTCATTATAATTCATAATGAAATGAAATTTTTAAAGATTTGGATAATTTTTACTAGTTTTTTAATAGTATTTTTGTGAATTTTCTATCATTGTTACTAACAGCAACGTCTTAGTAAAGCAGGATTTTTTTTTTTTTTTTTTTTTTTTTGTAAAGTATGATATTTAGCAGGGGAAAAATGTCATAATTGTAATCATGTTTTACTTTTGTTTTAGCCGGAAAGTGAGATTTCAACCACAGCAGATGATTACACTTCGGAGGTAAGACTAACATATCCCAATTAAAAATGTCATAGATAAAATTGATATTTTTTTGAAATTATTGATTGTTGGTACTTTATTTCTTATAAATTTATATGCTTCTATATATATTTAATATAAGTTAACATAATGTAATATAAATGGATTGAAAAAATTAAAATTATATTTTACTGCTGTATCTTTTTCCAGTGGTTAGCTAAAGTCTTAACTGTTTGAATTCCTTAATCCTTAATTACATAGCAGCCCTACTTTGGTTTTTAGGAAAGTTGAGCCTGCATTTCTAGGATCCATGACCATTTTAAGATAGCCATTTAGCACAGTAAAAATTTTATAATTAGTATGATTTTTATAGTAATGCTTTTTACAAATCTTTGAATACTTGTGTGTGTGTGTGTGTGTGTATAAATGTTTATTGGAATTAATGTTGCTGTAGTGTTGTGCATGCGTGTGCATGCGTGTGTGTACGTGTGTGTTAGTGGGCATTGAACTCAGGGCCTTGTACATGCTAGGAAAGCACTTTGTCACCAAGCTACATTCCCAGCCCTTTTTCAGTTTTATTTTAAGATAGATTCTCACTAAGTTGTCCAGGCTATCTTTGAACTTGTGATCCTCCTGTCTCAGCTTCCTGAGAAGGGATTAACGGTGTGCATCACCGTGCCTGACAATGATGATTTTTATTTTAGGTGATAAACTATAAAATAGGCATTGGTCTCTTAAGAAATACCTGCCTTCTTTATATGTTTGCAATAAGTATCACTTTGTTATCTTATTCTTTTTAGATATGATTGTCATTTCTTTGCTCCTAAATTTAGAGTACATGGAAAATTATTCTTTACTCTGAATGTTTAAGCAACTTAGTATATTTCATAAGTCTGAATTTATTGTAGGCTTCTAATAGAAAAACTATGTCCTTTTTTTTAAGAGAGAGAGAGAGAGAGAGAGAGAGAGAGAGAGAGAGAGAGAGAATGAATATGAATCTTTTTTGTAGATGGACACAACATGATGCCTTTATTTTATTTTATTTTTTTAATGTGGTGCTGAGAATCGAACCCAGGTCCTGCCCATGCTAGGCGAGCACTCTACTGCTGAGCCACAATCCCAGCTCGAAAAACTATGTTCTTAAATTAACATATTACAGTTTTTATTTTTGTTGTTTGGGTGTGGGTGTGTGTATGTTACTGGGGATTAAACCCAGGGGCGCTCTACCACTGAGCTACATTCCCAGCTGTTTTTATTTGAAACTGACTTTCTAAGTTGCTCAGGCTAGCCTTGTACTTGCAAACCAGAATTATCTCAACGTTATCCATGGTGTGGTTGACTCTGAGGACCTGCCTCTGAACATCTCCCAAGAAAATGCTCCAGCAGAGCAAAATCTTGAAAGTCATTCACAAAGACATTGTTAAAATTTGCCTTGAGCTTTTTTCTGAGCTGGCACAAAATAAAGAAAACTACAGGGAAAAAAATGTCAGAGGCATTCTCTTAAACTCTCTAAAACCTGGAAGCTCTGAGGACGCCCAATAACTACTGATGCCTTTCTGAGCTGCTTGACTATCATACCTCCCAGTCTGGAGGTGAGATCACTTTTCTGTCAAAAATGTCTGTTGCCTGAAGGAGACTCAGGTCTCATCATATGAGAGCAAAGATCAGATAGCAACTCTGCTTTTGTGGAGTGGAGAAACAGGGCTTTCAGATTGTGTATTGATGAGTATTGCATGCTGTAGCTTGGGGAATTTGGTGGGAAGGCCTGCAACTAACTATAAGATGAGGATGAGAAGAGTGAAATGGAGAGTGAGGTGAAGTTTGAGAACTCTTCTGCAAACTTATGAAAGAAATCTTAGATAAGAAGTTGAATATATTAGTTATGAAGGTTGTGACAATCCTCCAGTAGGCTGTCTTCAACCTGCTGCATTGTGACTAGCACTCAGGGCTGAACAGCGAACTCAGCAGATCATAACAGTCCAGGCCCTTCAAGACAACTCTACAATGGGCAACATGATGGCCAGAAAGTACTTGGAGATAGATCCTAACCAACTCATTGTGGGGCATTATAAATATGTTTAAACTGAATTAAAGGAGAACTAACTGAATATCTGCTATAGAGGTATTAGATATAACTATTATACTGGATAAATAATTTATGTAATACCGATAACATGATATTTGACATGATCTTTGATGATATTTACAAATATTCATTTTATTACACTGTTACTTCAAAATAGAAATTTTAGTGTGTACTAAAATCAGAATGTGTCATTTCTGAGTCATGAAAAACTAATTGAAATTTAGAAGTATTATAATTTGAAAATTATCACAAGTGACTTTATATCTAGAATTAGTATTCCTACATTCTTGTGGTTTTTCACCAATTACAATAATGTGTTAACAAAAGTTGTTTTTTTGCCTTCCCTTTAGCTTTATTTCTCAGAGATTATTCTTAGAATAAAAGTAGAGCAATCAAACTGATTTTTAAAAAGTCTCTTAGTTAGGACCCTCTCCCCCTTTTATTTGGCAGTTGTGGGTATTGGGCCTTGCACATGCTAGGCAGATGCTCTACAACTGGGCTACATCTTCAGTCCTAGGATTTTTACTTTTTAATGTGTCATGGCACATACAGACTTAATCCTAACTCTAGACATTCTGACTAGTCTGTCCTACATATTTCAATGTTAACAGAAGCCCGCAGAAGCCACGGAGGACGAAGAAAGAAGGAGAAAGATCGAAATCGGCCGAGCGCTGGTAGGAGAGCCGGGGACCGCCGGGCCAGAGGTGGGAGGCGGTGGCCGGAAAGGGTGGGAGGAGGCCTGGGGAACGAGTTTTTAAGAATGATCTGCTATGCTCCAAGTAGTTCAAGTACATTCCAGCAGCTTAATAATGTGCAAATAGAGGCAACTGGTCTTGCACCTGTTCCTCAACACACTGTGTAGTTACTAAATAACTGGGGAAAATGTTAAATGTGATATATTTTTATACTCTGTAAGTATAATCATGAGCTATTCTGACTTATGAATTAAATATCTTTATTAAGGGAATAGGACATGTTTATATGATTTTCTTCATCTATAGCAGATAATTTAAGTCTAAAATGTTATTTATAAATAATGTATTTGCCGCATATTTTGATAGTAACATTAGCAAGATTGCTTTAATACTTTAGATAATAAGAAACTTATTTGCTGTCTTTGTAATTGGTCTGGTTAATAGTTACAGTTATTCTAGGCAGATATTTCCTCTTTTTAAGGCAGAAAGGAACTTACATGTGGTCTTCTTTTTTCTCCTCTTAAGAGTGATTCAGGAGCTCAAATTAAATTAAAGTCTTTGTCAGTAGTTGCTTTATATAAAAATCAGAAAACTTACTGTATTTTAAAAAATACAGTAATAGCTCAGCAATAGATCCTTTGCCTAGCACGTACAAGGCTGTGGGTTTGATCCTCAGTACTACATAAAAATAAATAAAATAAAGGTATTGTGTCCATCAAAAAAAAAAAAAAATTCTTAAGAATAAATAAATAAAATGTAAGTGAGCAATAGGAAAAATACCTGAAATCTGAACTCCAAATGTCAACAAAAGTTGTTAAGGTTGTAGTTTTCCAGAATTTACCTATGCCTATGAATATAATGATGTTTAAATTCATACTGGATATAATCATTGAAAGCTATGAGCCTGAGACTTGCCTTATCTTTTTAAAAATGAAGTGTAATTTTCCTTTCATGAAAAGAAATAGATATGCTACAATACTAGTTTATACCTGCTATTATATCACAAAGTCTTTAATAGCAATTGCTTGCCCCTTGGTATTTTTAATATAAGTTCACCATAATTAGTCTAGTGTTACCTGGTATATAATGTGTACTTCTGATTTTAGGTGGTAAGAAAATATTTTAGGTCTTAAAAAACTTTGGATAGTATAGTAAGAAAGTTTTTACCTTTTTCAGTTTTCTTTCTGCTTATGATAACGAAAATCTGTTTGATGCTTGTCTGCCTTTAACAGTCTTTTATTTTGTCCATTTTTTTTTCATAGCCTTCAGCAACCTCTAACTAAAATTTCAATAATAGATTTATCATTTCTTTTATTTTCAACTTATCTCTTAAAAGAAATAACAAGTGATATTAACTTTCAATTTATGCCAGAGATTCCATCTCCTTTTAAAATAAACTTAAAGAAAATACACTGTTTAAAATATATTAAGTAAATGATAATGTATCAATGACTAGGGTTTGGTACAAATTCTGATGATGACAGACAAATGATAAAGGGTAGAAAACACTGCTGTTTAAAATTTTAAGTTACTTGTAAGTTTTTCCAACTATAAATATGGCTGCGGTGAGCATTTGTATAGCTAATAGGCTAATTATCTTTTTTGTATAAAAGATAATTATAGACGATATCTTTTGTATAAAGTAGTAGAACAGAACAAGTGTGTTCGGAGCTCCTTGTTTTTGTGTATATTTTCATATAATCTTAAATCCAGAGATTATACTGTGAATGAGAGTCCCTCTATTCCCCGATTCTAGTTATAGAATAGTTATTCCCCTAACTCAGCTAATTTCCTCTTCTTTAGACTTGACATGTTCATTTCTTACCCCTCAATATTTAATAAGTTCATTCACAAGTACCTAGTTTTACAACCTTTGCAACCCGAATATTCAATCCAATAGTTATTCTGAAACTGTGAAGTCGTCTATATTATTATCATCATTTTAACTTGGTGATAGTTTGATCTTTTAAAGAAAGTGATCCCAAAGAAAAATTATCATTGATGTTAATGATACTTTTTTCCTGTAGCTTGCCGAGTTTCGACAAAGAAGAGCTCGATTGGATGGACAAAACCCTCATAAGAAGCCAAAAAAGAAGAAAACCTCAAGCAGTAAAAATGATGTTCATGGCTTGAATATTGATCAACCAAAGAGTGAGGAGATGTTGATAAATAGTTCTCAGGGTGTTGGATCAGCCGTGATGCCTGAATCCACAATAATGAGAACTCTAAACAATGAAGAAATGCTTAAGCATGAGCAGGTCTTTTCTTTTGATGTAAGTATTCATCCAGATTTTAAAACATTCTACCTCTAACTAGAAAGTAGTGGCAGTGAAAAGTCATTAGCATCCACCTGAGGGAAGCTTGACAAAGTCATTGACTTTTTAGCATCAAGAACTGATGATTCTTTTAAAGAACTTGAACTTTTCTGATGGCATGTTAAGGATTTAGTTTTTTATTTAAAAGAGTTACATGAATTAAAGGAATGGTGTCTTTGATGCTTTTGGCTTACAGATGACATCTACTATATATGTAAAAGTTCTTGGTACTTTTGTATTTATAACAATGCCTTGTGATAAATTTTATATGCATTATTATAAGTCATTATAATTCATAATGAAATGAAATTTTTAAAGATTTGGATAATTTTTACTAGTTTTTTAATAGTATTTTTGTGAATTTTCTATCATTGTTACTAACAGCAACGTCTTAGTAAAGCAGGATTTTTTTTTTTTTTTTTTTTTTTTTGTAAAGTATGATATTTAGCAGGGGAAAAATGTCATAATTGTAATCATGTTTTACTTTTGTTTTAGCCGGAAAGTGAGATTTCAACCACAGCAGATGATTACACTTCGGAGGTAAGACTAACATATCCCAATTAAAAATGTCATAGATAAAATTGATATTTTTTTGAAATTATTGATTGTTGGTACTTTATTTCTTATAAATTTATATGCTTCTATATATATTTAATATAAGTTAACATAATGTAATATAAATGGATTGAAAAAATTAAAATTATATTTTACTGCTGTATCTTTTTCCAGTGGTTAGCTAAAGTCTTAACTGTTTGAATTCCTTAATCCTTAATTACATAGCAGCCCTACTTTGGTTTTTAGGAAAGTTGAGCCTGCATTTCTAGGATCCATGACCATTTTAAGATAGCCATTTAGCACAGTAAAAATTTTATAATTAGTATGATTTTTATAGTAATGCTTTTTACAAATCTTTGAATACTTGTGTGTGTGTGTGTGTGTGTATAAATGTTTATTGGAATTAATGTTGCTGTAGTGTTGTGCATGCGTGTGCATGCGTGTGTGTACGTGTGTGTTAGTGGGCATTGAACTCAGGGCCTTGTACATGCTAGGAAAGCACTTTGTCACCAAGCTACATTCCCAGCCCTTTTTCAGTTTTATTTTAAGATAGATTCTCACTAAGTTGTCCAGGCTATCTTTGAACTTGTGATCCTCCTGTCTCAGCTTCCTGAGAAGGGATTAACGGTGTGCATCACCGTGCCTGACAATGATGATTTTTATTTTAGGTGATAAACTATAAAATAGGCATTGGTCTCTTAAGAAATACCTGCCTTCTTTATATGTTTGCAATAAGTATCACTTTGTTATCTTATTCTTTTTAGATATGATTGTCATTTCTTTGCTCCTAAATTTAGAGTACATGGAAAATTATTCTTTACTCTGAATGTTTAAGCAACTTAGTATATTTCATAAGTCTGAATTTATTGTAGGCTTCTAATAGAAAAACTATGTCCTTTTTTTTAAGAGAGAGAGAGAGAGAGAGAGAGAGAGAGAGAGAGAGAGAGAGAATGAATATGAATCTTTTTTGTAGATGGACACAACATGATGCCTTTATTTTATTTTATTTTTTTAATGTGGTGCTGAGAATCGAACCCAGGTCCTGCCCATGCTAGGCGAGCACTCTACTGCTGAGCCACAATCCCAGCTCGAAAAACTATGTTCTTAAATTAACATATTACAGTTTTTATTTTTGTTGTTTGGGTGTGGGTGTGTGTATGTTACTGGGGATTAAACCCAGGGGCGCTCTACCACTGAGCTACATTCCCAGCTGTTTTTATTTGAAACTGACTTTCTAAGTTGCTCAGGCTAGCCTTGTACTTGCAAACCAGAATTATCTCAACGTTATCCATGGTGTGGTTGACTCTGAGGACCTGCCTCTGAACATCTCCCAAGAAAATGCTCCAGCAGAGCAAAATCTTGAAAGTCATTCACAAAGACATTGTTAAAATTTGCCTTGAGCTTTTTTCTGAGCTGGCACAAAATAAAGAAAACTACAGGGAAAAAAATGTCAGAGGCATTCTCTTAAACTCTCTAAAACCTGGAAGCTCTGAGGACGCCCAATAACTACTGATGCCTTTCTGAGCTGCTTGACTATCATACCTCCCAGTCTGGAGGTGAGATCACTTTTCTGTCAAAAATGTCTGTTGCCTGAAGGAGACTCAGGTCTCATCATATGAGAGCAAAGATCAGATAGCAACTCTGCTTTTGTGGAGTGGAGAAACAGGGCTTTCAGATTGTGTATTGATGAGTATTGCATGCTGTAGCTTGGGGAATTTGGTGGGAAGGCCTGCAACTAACTATAAGATGAGGATGAGAAGAGTGAAATGGAGAGTGAGGTGAAGTTTGAGAACTCTTCTGCAAACTTATGAAAGAAATCTTAGATAAGAAGTTGAATATATTAGTTATGAAGGTTGTGACAATCCTCCAGTAGGCTGTCTTCAACCTGCTGCATTGTGACTAGCACTCAGGGCTGAACAGCGAACTCAGCAGATCATAACAGTCCAGGCCCTTCAAGACAACTCTACAATGGGCAACATGATGGCCAGAAAGTACTTGGAGATAGATCCTAACCAACTCATTGTGGGGCATTATAAATATGTTTAAACTGAATTAAAGGAGAACTAACTGAATATCTGCTATAGAGGTATTAGATATAACTATTATACTGGATAAATAATTTATGTAATACCGATAACATGATATTTGACATGATCTTTGATGATATTTACAAATATTCATTTTATTACACTGTTACTTCAAAATAGAAATTTTAGTGTGTACTAAAATCAGAATGTGTCATTTCTGAGTCATGAAAAACTAATTGAAATTTAGAAGTATTATAATTTGAAAATTATCACAAGTGACTTTATATCTAGAATTAGTATTCCTACATTCTTGTGGTTTTTCACCAATTACAATAATGTGTTAACAAAAGTTGTTTTTTTGCCTTCCCTTTAGCTTTATTTCTCAGAGATTATTCTTAGAATAAAAGTAGAGCAATCAAACTGATTTTTAAAAAGTCTCTTAGTTAGGACCCTCTCCCCCTTTTATTTGGCAGTTGTGGGTATTGGGCCTTGCACATGCTAGGCAGATGCTCTACAACTGGGCTACATCTTCAGTCCTAGGATTTTTACTTTTTAATGTGTCATGGCACATACAGACTTAATCCTAACTCTAGACATTCTGACTAGTCTGTCCTACATATTTCAATGTTAACAGAAGCCCGCAGAAGCCACGGAGGACGAAGAAAGAAGGAGAAAGATCGAAATCGGCCGAGCGCTGGTAGGAGAGCCGGGGACCGCCGGGCCAGAGGTGGGAGGCGGTGGCCGGAAAGGGTGGGAGGAGGCCTGGGGAACGAGTTTTTAAGAATGATCTGCTATGCTCCAAGTAGTTCAAGTACATTCCAGCAGCTTAATAATGTGCAAATAGAGGCAACTGGTCTTGCACCTGTTCCTCAACACACTGTGTAGTTACTAAATAACTGGGGAAAATGTTAAATGTGATATATTTTTATACTCTGTAAGTATAATCATGAGCTATTCTGACTTATGAATTAAATATCTTTATTAAGGGAATAGGACATGTTTATATGATTTTCTTCATCTATAGCAGATAATTTAAGTCTAAAATGTTATTTATAAATAATGTATTTGCCGCATATTTTGATAGTAACATTAGCAAGATTGCTTTAATACTTTAGATAATAAGAAACTTATTTGCTGTCTTTGTAATTGGTCTGGTTAATAGTTACAGTTATTCTAGGCAGATATTTCCTCTTTTTAAGGCAGAAAGGAACTTACATGTGGTCTTCTTTTTTCTCCTCTTAAGAGTGATTCAGGAGCTCAAATTAAATTAAAGTCTTTGTCAGTAGTTGCTTTATATAAAAATCAGAAAACTTACTGTATTTTAAAAAATACAGTAATAGCTCAGCAATAGATCCTTTGCCTAGCACGTACAAGGCTGTGGGTTTGATCCTCAGTACTACATAAAAATAAATAAAATAAAGGTATTGTGTCCATCAAAAAAAAAAAAAAATTCTTAAGAATAAATAAATAAAATGTAAGTGAGCAATAGGAAAAATACCTGAAATCTGAACTCCAAATGTCAACAAAAGTTGTTAAGGTTGTAGTTTTCCAGAATTTACCTATGCCTATGAATATAATGATGTTTAAATTCATACTGGATATAATCATTGAAAGCTATGAGCCTGAGACTTGCCTTATCTTTTTAAAAATGAAGTGTAATTTTCCTTTCATGAAAAGAAATAGATATGCTACAATACTAGTTTATACCTGCTATTATATCACAAAGTCTTTAATAGCAATTGCTTGCCCCTTGGTATTTTTAATATAAGTTCACCATAATTAGTCTAGTGTTACCTGGTATATAATGTGTACTTCTGATTTTAGGTGGTAAGAAAATATTTTAGGTCTTAAAAAACTTTGGATAGTATAGTAAGAAAGTTTTTACCTTTTTCAGTTTTCTTTCTGCTTATGATAACGAAAATCTGTTTGATGCTTGTCTGCCTTTAACAGTCTTTTATTTTGTCCATTTTTTTTTCATAGCCTTCAGCAACCTCTAACTAAAATTTCAATAATAGATTTATCATTTCTTTTATTTTCAACTTATCTCTTAAAAGAAATAACAAGTGATATTAACTTTCAATTTATGCCAGAGATTCCATCTCCTTTTAAAATAAACTTAAAGAAAATACACTGTTTAAAATATATTAAGTAAATGATAATGTATCAATGACTAGGGTTTGGTACAAATTCTGATGATGACAGACAAATGATAAAGGGTAGAAAACACTGCTGTTTAAAATTTTAAGTTACTTGTAAGTTTTTCCAACTATAAATATGGCTGCGGTGAGCATTTGTATAGCTAATAGGCTAATTATCTTTTTTGTATAAAAGATAATTATAGACGATATCTTTTGTATAAAGTAGTAGAACAGAACAAGTGTGTTCGGAGCTCCTTGTTTTTGTGTATATTTTCATATAATCTTAAATCCAGAGATTATACTGTGAATGAGAGTCCCTCTATTCCCCGATTCTAGTTATAGAATAGTTATTCCCCTAACTCAGCTAATTTCCTCTTCTTTAGACTTGACATGTTCATTTCTTACCCCTCAATATTTAATAAGTTCATTCACAAGTACCTAGTTTTACAACCTTTGCAACCCGAATATTCAATCCAATAGTTATTCTGAAACTGTGAAGTCGTCTATATTATTATCATCATTTTAACTTGGTGATAGTTTGATCTTTTAAAGAAAGTGATCCCAAAGAAAAATTATCATTGATGTTAATGATACTTTTTTCCTGTAGCTTGCCGAGTTTCGACAAAGAAGAGCTCGATTGGATGGACAAAACCCTCATAAGAAGCCAAAAAAGAAGAAAACCTCAAGCAGTAAAAATGATGTTCATGGCTTGAATATTGATCAACCAAAGAGTGAGGAGATGTTGATAAATAGTTCTCAGGGTGTTGGATCAGCCGTGATGCCTGAATCCACAATAATGAGAACTCTAAACAATGAAGAAATGCTTAAGCATGAGCAGGTCTTTTCTTTTGATGTAAGTATTCATCCAGATTTTAAAACATTCTACCTCTAACTAGAAAGTAGTGGCAGTGAAAAGTCATTAGCATCCACCTGAGGGAAGCTTGACAAAGTCATTGACTTTTTAGCATCAAGAACTGATGATTCTTTTAAAGAACTTGAACTTTTCTGATGGCATGTTAAGGATTTAGTTTTTTATTTAAAAGAGTTACATGAATTAAAGGAATGGTGTCTTTGATGCTTTTGGCTTACAGATGACATCTACTATATATGTAAAAGTTCTTGGTACTTTTGTATTTATAACAATGCCTTGTGATAAATTTTATATGCATTATTATAAGTCATTATAATTCATAATGAAATGAAATTTTTAAAGATTTGGATAATTTTTACTAGTTTTTTAATAGTATTTTTGTGAATTTTCTATCATTGTTACTAACAGCAACGTCTTAGTAAAGCAGGATTTTTTTTTTTTTTTTTTTTTTTTTGTAAAGTATGATATTTAGCAGGGGAAAAATGTCATAATTGTAATCATGTTTTACTTTTGTTTTAGCCGGAAAGTGAGATTTCAACCACAGCAGATGATTACACTTCGGAGGTAAGACTAACATATCCCAATTAAAAATGTCATAGATAAAATTGATATTTTTTTGAAATTATTGATTGTTGGTACTTTATTTCTTATAAATTTATATGCTTCTATATATATTTAATATAAGTTAACATAATGTAATATAAATGGATTGAAAAAATTAAAATTATATTTTACTGCTGTATCTTTTTCCAGTGGTTAGCTAAAGTCTTAACTGTTTGAATTCCTTAATCCTTAATTACATAGCAGCCCTACTTTGGTTTTTAGGAAAGTTGAGCCTGCATTTCTAGGATCCATGACCATTTTAAGATAGCCATTTAGCACAGTAAAAATTTTATAATTAGTATGATTTTTATAGTAATGCTTTTTACAAATCTTTGAATACTTGTGTGTGTGTGTGTGTGTGTATAAATGTTTATTGGAATTAATGTTGCTGTAGTGTTGTGCATGCGTGTGCATGCGTGTGTGTACGTGTGTGTTAGTGGGCATTGAACTCAGGGCCTTGTACATGCTAGGAAAGCACTTTGTCACCAAGCTACATTCCCAGCCCTTTTTCAGTTTTATTTTAAGATAGATTCTCACTAAGTTGTCCAGGCTATCTTTGAACTTGTGATCCTCCTGTCTCAGCTTCCTGAGAAGGGATTAACGGTGTGCATCACCGTGCCTGACAATGATGATTTTTATTTTAGGTGATAAACTATAAAATAGGCATTGGTCTCTTAAGAAATACCTGCCTTCTTTATATGTTTGCAATAAGTATCACTTTGTTATCTTATTCTTTTTAGATATGATTGTCATTTCTTTGCTCCTAAATTTAGAGTACATGGAAAATTATTCTTTACTCTGAATGTTTAAGCAACTTAGTATATTTCATAAGTCTGAATTTATTGTAGGCTTCTAATAGAAAAACTATGTCCTTTTTTTTAAGAGAGAGAGAGAGAGAGAGAGAGAGAGAGAGAGAGAGAGAGAGAATGAATATGAATCTTTTTTGTAGATGGACACAACATGATGCCTTTATTTTATTTTATTTTTTTAATGTGGTGCTGAGAATCGAACCCAGGTCCTGCCCATGCTAGGCGAGCACTCTACTGCTGAGCCACAATCCCAGCTCGAAAAACTATGTTCTTAAATTAACATATTACAGTTTTTATTTTTGTTGTTTGGGTGTGGGTGTGTGTATGTTACTGGGGATTAAACCCAGGGGCGCTCTACCACTGAGCTACATTCCCAGCTGTTTTTATTTGAAACTGACTTTCTAAGTTGCTCAGGCTAGCCTTGTACTTGCAAACCAGAATTATCTCAACGTTATCCATGGTGTGGTTGACTCTGAGGACCTGCCTCTGAACATCTCCCAAGAAAATGCTCCAGCAGAGCAAAATCTTGAAAGTCATTCACAAAGACATTGTTAAAATTTGCCTTGAGCTTTTTTCTGAGCTGGCACAAAATAAAGAAAACTACAGGGAAAAAAATGTCAGAGGCATTCTCTTAAACTCTCTAAAACCTGGAAGCTCTGAGGACGCCCAATAACTACTGATGCCTTTCTGAGCTGCTTGACTATCATACCTCCCAGTCTGGAGGTGAGATCACTTTTCTGTCAAAAATGTCTGTTGCCTGAAGGAGACTCAGGTCTCATCATATGAGAGCAAAGATCAGATAGCAACTCTGCTTTTGTGGAGTGGAGAAACAGGGCTTTCAGATTGTGTATTGATGAGTATTGCATGCTGTAGCTTGGGGAATTTGGTGGGAAGGCCTGCAACTAACTATAAGATGAGGATGAGAAGAGTGAAATGGAGAGTGAGGTGAAGTTTGAGAACTCTTCTGCAAACTTATGAAAGAAATCTTAGATAAGAAGTTGAATATATTAGTTATGAAGGTTGTGACAATCCTCCAGTAGGCTGTCTTCAACCTGCTGCATTGTGACTAGCACTCAGGGCTGAACAGCGAACTCAGCAGATCATAACAGTCCAGGCCCTTCAAGACAACTCTACAATGGGCAACATGATGGCCAGAAAGTACTTGGAGATAGATCCTAACCAACTCATTGTGGGGCATTATAAATATGTTTAAACTGAATTAAAGGAGAACTAACTGAATATCTGCTATAGAGGTATTAGATATAACTATTATACTGGATAAATAATTTATGTAATACCGATAACATGATATTTGACATGATCTTTGATGATATTTACAAATATTCATTTTATTACACTGTTACTTCAAAATAGAAATTTTAGTGTGTACTAAAATCAGAATGTGTCATTTCTGAGTCATGAAAAACTAATTGAAATTTAGAAGTATTATAATTTGAAAATTATCACAAGTGACTTTATATCTAGAATTAGTATTCCTACATTCTTGTGGTTTTTCACCAATTACAATAATGTGTTAACAAAAGTTGTTTTTTTGCCTTCCCTTTAGCTTTATTTCTCAGAGATTATTCTTAGAATAAAAGTAGAGCAATCAAACTGATTTTTAAAAAGTCTCTTAGTTAGGACCCTCTCCCCCTTTTATTTGGCAGTTGTGGGTATTGGGCCTTGCACATGCTAGGCAGATGCTCTACAACTGGGCTACATCTTCAGTCCTAGGATTTTTACTTTTTAATGTGTCATGGCACATACAGACTTAATCCTAACTCTAGACATTCTGACTAGTCTGTCCTACATATTTCAATGTTAACAGAAGCCCGCAGAAGCCACGGAGGACGAAGAAAGAAGGAGAAAGATCGAAATCGGCCGAGCGCTGGTAGGAGAGCCGGGGACCGCCGGGCCAGAGGTGGGAGGCGGTGGCCGGAAAGGGTGGGAGGAGGCCTGGGGAACGAGTTTTTAAGAATGATCTGCTATGCTCCAAGTAGTTCAAGTACATTCCAGCAGCTTAATAATGTGCAAATAGAGGCAACTGGTCTTGCACCTGTTCCTCAACACACTGTGTAGTTACTAAATAACTGGGGAAAATGTTAAATGTGATATATTTTTATACTCTGTAAGTATAATCATGAGCTATTCTGACTTATGAATTAAATATCTTTATTAAGGGAATAGGACATGTTTATATGATTTTCTTCATCTATAGCAGATAATTTAAGTCTAAAATGTTATTTATAAATAATGTATTTGCCGCATATTTTGATAGTAACATTAGCAAGATTGCTTTAATACTTTAGATAATAAGAAACTTATTTGCTGTCTTTGTAATTGGTCTGGTTAATAGTTACAGTTATTCTAGGCAGATATTTCCTCTTTTTAAGGCAGAAAGGAACTTACATGTGGTCTTCTTTTTTCTCCTCTTAAGAGTGATTCAGGAGCTCAAATTAAATTAAAGTCTTTGTCAGTAGTTGCTTTATATAAAAATCAGAAAACTTACTGTATTTTAAAAAATACAGTAATAGCTCAGCAATAGATCCTTTGCCTAGCACGTACAAGGCTGTGGGTTTGATCCTCAGTACTACATAAAAATAAATAAAATAAAGGTATTGTGTCCATCAAAAAAAAAAAAAATTCTTAAGAATAAATAAATAAAATGTAAGTGAGCAATAGGAAAAATACCTGAAATCTGAACTCCAAATGTCAACAAAAGTTGTTAAGGTTGTAGTTTTCCAGAATTTACCTATGCCTATGAATATAATGATGTTTAAATTCATACTGGATATAATCATTGAAAGCTATGAGCCTGAGACTTGCCTTATCTTTTTAAAAATGAAGTGTAATTTTCCTTTCATGAAAAGAAATAGATATGCTACAATACTAGTTTATACCTGCTATTATATCACAAAGTCTTTAATAGCAATTGCTTGCCCCTTGGTATTTTTAATATAAGTTCACCATAATTAGTCTAGTGTTACCTGGTATATAATGTGTACTTCTGATTTTAGGTGGTAAGAAAATATTTTAGGTCTTAAAAAACTTTGGATAGTATAGTAAGAAAGTTTTTACCTTTTTCAGTTTTCTTTCTGCTTATGATAACGAAAATCTGTTTGATGCTTGTCTGCCTTTAACAGTCTTTTATTTTGTCCATTTTTTTTTCATAGCCTTCAGCAACCTCTAACTAAAATTTCAATAATAGATTTATCATTTCTTTTATTTTCAACTTATCTCTTAAAAGAAATAACAAGTGATATTAACTTTCAATTTATGCCAGAGATTCCATCTCCTTTTAAAATAAACTTAAAGAAAATACACTGTTTAAAATATATTAAGTAAATGATAATGTATCAATGACTAGGGTTTGGTACAAATTCTGATGATGACAGACAAATGATAAAGGGTAGAAAACACTGCTGTTTAAAATTTTAAGTTACTTGTAAGTTTTTCCAACTATAAATATGGCTGCGGTGAGCATTTGTATAGCTAATAGGCTAATTATCTTTTTTGTATAAAAGATAATTATAGACGATATCTTTTGTATAAAGTAGTAGAACAGAACAAGTGTGTTCGGAGCTCCTTGTTTTTGTGTATATTTTCATATAATCTTAAATCCAGAGATTATACTGTGAATGAGAGTCCCTCTATTCCCCGATTCTAGTTATAGAATAGTTATTCCCCTAACTCAGCTAATTTCCTCTTCTTTAGACTTGACATGTTCATTTCTTACCCCTCAATATTTAATAAGTTCATTCACAAGTACCTAGTTTTACAACCTTTGCAACCCGAATATTCAATCCAATAGTTATTCTGAAACTGTGAAGTCGTCTATATTATTATCATCATTTTAACTTGGTGATAGTTTGATCTTTTAAAGAAAGTGATCCCAAAGAAAAATTATCATTGATGTTAATGATACTTTTTTCCTGTAGCTTGCCGAGTTTCGACAAAGAAGAGCTCGATTGGATGGACAAAACCCTCATAAGAAGCCAAAAAAGAAGAAAACCTCAAGCAGTAAAAATGATGTTCATGGCTTGAATATTGATCAACCAAAGAGTGAGGAGATGTTGATAAATAGTTCTCAGGGTGTTGGATCAGCCGTGATGCCTGAATCCACAATAATGAGAACTCTAAACAATGAAGAAATGCTTAAGCATGAGCAGGTCTTTTCTTTTGATGTAAGTATTCATCCAGATTTTAAAACATTCTACCTCTAACTAGAAAGTAGTGGCAGTGAAAAGTCATTAGCATCCACCTGAGGGAAGCTTGACAAAGTCATTGACTTTTTAGCATCAAGAACTGATGATTCTTTTAAAGAACTTGAACTTTTCTGATGGCATGTTAAGGATTTAGTTTTTTATTTAAAAGAGTTACATGAATTAAAGGAATGGTGTCTTTGATGCTTTTGGCTTACAGATGACATCTACTATATATGTAAAAGTTCTTGGTACTTTTGTATTTATAACAATGCCTTGTGATAAATTTTATATGCATTATTATAAGTCATTATAATTCATAATGAAATGAAATTTTTAAAGATTTGGATAATTTTTACTAGTTTTTTAATAGTATTTTTGTGAATTTTCTATCATTGTTACTAACAGCAACGTCTTAGTAAAGCAGGATTTTTTTTTTTTTTTTTTTTTTTTGTAAAGTATGATATTTAGCAGGGGAAAAATGTCATAATTGTAATCATGTTTTACTTTTGTTTTAGCCGGAAAGTGAGATTTCAACCACAGCAGATGATTACACTTCGGAGGTAAGACTAACATATCCCAATTAAAAATGTCATAGATAAAATTGATATTTTTTTGAAATTATTGATTGTTGGTACTTTATTTCTTATAAATTTATATGCTTCTATATATATTTAATATAAGTTAACATAATGTAATATAAATGGATTGAAAAAATTAAAATTATATTTTACTGCTGTATCTTTTTCCAGTGGTTAGCTAAAGTCTTAACTGTTTGAATTCCTTAATCCTTAATTACATAGCAGCCCTACTTTGGTTTTTAGGAAAGTTGAGCCTGCATTTCTAGGATCCATGACCATTTTAAGATAGCCATTTAGCACAGTAAAAATTTTATAATTAGTATGATTTTTATAGTAATGCTTTTTACAAATCTTTGAATACTTGTGTGTGTGTGTGTGTGTGTATAAATGTTTATTGGAATTAATGTTGCTGTAGTGTTGTGCATGCGTGTGCATGCGTGTGTGTACGTGTGTGTTAGTGGGCATTGAACTCAGGGCCTTGTACATGCTAGGAAAGCACTTTGTCACCAAGCTACATTCCCAGCCCTTTTTCAGTTTTATTTTAAGATAGATTCTCACTAAGTTGTCCAGGCTATCTTTGAACTTGTGATCCTCCTGTCTCAGCTTCCTGAGAAGGGATTAACGGTGTGCATCACCGTGCCTGACAATGATGATTTTTATTTTAGGTGATAAACTATAAAATAGGCATTGGTCTCTTAAGAAATACCTGCCTTCTTTATATGTTTGCAATAAGTATCACTTTGTTATCTTATTCTTTTTAGATATGATTGTCATTTCTTTGCTCCTAAATTTAGAGTACATGGAAAATTATTCTTTACTCTGAATGTTTAAGCAACTTAGTATATTTCATAAGTCTGAATTTATTGTAGGCTTCTAATAGAAAAACTATGTCCTTTTTTTTAAGAGAGAGAGAGAGAGAGAGAGAGAGAGAGAGAGAGAGAGAGAATGAATATGAATCTTTTTTGTAGATGGACACAACATGATGCCTTTATTTTATTTTATTTTTTTAATGTGGTGCTGAGAATCGAACCCAGGTCCTGCCCATGCTAGGCGAGCACTCTACTGCTGAGCCACAATCCCAGCTCGAAAAACTATGTTCTTAAATTAACATATTACAGTTTTTATTTTTGTTGTTTGGGTGTGGGTGTGTGTATGTTACTGGGGATTAAACCCAGGGGCGCTCTACCACTGAGCTACATTCCCAGCTGTTTTTATTTGAAACTGACTTTCTAAGTTGCTCAGGCTAGCCTTGTACTTGCAAACCAGAATTATCTCAACGTTATCCATGGTGTGGTTGACTCTGAGGACCTGCCTCTGAACATCTCCCAAGAAAATGCTCCAGCAGAGCAAAATCTTGAAAGTCATTCACAAAGACATTGTTAAAATTTGCCTTGAGCTTTTTTCTGAGCTGGCACAAAATAAAGAAAACTACAGGGAAAAAAATGTCAGAGGCATTCTCTTAAACTCTCTAAAACCTGGAAGCTCTGAGGACGCCCAATAACTACTGATGCCTTTCTGAGCTGCTTGACTATCATACCTCCCAGTCTGGAGGTGAGATCACTTTTCTGTCAAAAATGTCTGTTGCCTGAAGGAGACTCAGGTCTCATCATATGAGAGCAAAGATCAGATAGCAACTCTGCTTTTGTGGAGTGGAGAAACAGGGCTTTCAGATTGTGTATTGATGAGTATTGCATGCTGTAGCTTGGGGAATTTGGTGGGAAGGCCTGCAACTAACTATAAGATGAGGATGAGAAGAGTGAAATGGAGAGTGAGGTGAAGTTTGAGAACTCTTCTGCAAACTTATGAAAGAAATCTTAGATAAGAAGTTGAATATATTAGTTATGAAGGTTGTGACAATCCTCCAGTAGGCTGTCTTCAACCTGCTGCATTGTGACTAGCACTCAGGGCTGAACAGCGAACTCAGCAGATCATAACAGTCCAGGCCCTTCAAGACAACTCTACAATGGGCAACATGATGGCCAGAAAGTACTTGGAGATAGATCCTAACCAACTCATTGTGGGGCATTATAAATATGTTTAAACTGAATTAAAGGAGAACTAACTGAATATCTGCTATAGAGGTATTAGATATAACTATTATACTGGATAAATAATTTATGTAATACCGATAACATGATATTTGACATGATCTTTGATGATATTTACAAATATTCATTTTATTACACTGTTACTTCAAAATAGAAATTTTAGTGTGTACTAAAATCAGAATGTGTCATTTCTGAGTCATGAAAAACTAATTGAAATTTAGAAGTATTATAATTTGAAAATTATCACAAGTGACTTTATATCTAGAATTAGTATTCCTACATTCTTGTGGTTTTTCACCAATTACAATAATGTGTTAACAAAAGTTGTTTTTTTGCCTTCCCTTTAGCTTTATTTCTCAGAGATTATTCTTAGAATAAAAGTAGAGCAATCAAACTGATTTTTAAAAAGTCTCTTAGTTAGGACCCTCTCCCCCTTTTATTTGGCAGTTGTGGGTATTGGGCCTTGCACATGCTAGGCAGATGCTCTACAACTGGGCTACATCTTCAGTCCTAGGATTTTTACTTTTTAATGTGTCATGGCACATACAGACTTAATCCTAACTCTAGACATTCTGACTAGTCTGTCCTACATATTTCAATGTTAACAGTTTCATTCTCCTGGGTTCTATTAACATAGAATTGTGAAGGCTTAAGATATGGGCAGGAATGAAGTTGGTTTTTGTACTCTTATTGGTAAAAAGGCAATTAAATGATTAATTGATAAGAAATTAATTTCCCACTCCATAAACCCTATATACATAGTCTATCATCCTCCTTTCTCTTACTACAAAATATCTGTGCTGCAGACAAGTGGTGATATGTTAAAGAAAGCCCCCACATCTGTCTGGATTGGCATGACTTGCAGTAGTACTATCCCCAGAGGAAAGTTCTTAGGGGAGTGTTCTTTACCTCTTTATTTCCCTTGGCTTGCTTACTAGCCTTTAATAAAATTTATACCAGTAAATGGTTTTATTTGAAAATAAATAGGGCTTAATTTTAAAAATATATTTAGCTAATTTTAAGGAAGCATTTTGTAAAAGAAGTTCTAGTAACTTGAAGCTTTTAGTTATCTTTCTGAAGACTAAATAGGAACTGCACTTAGAACTTCAGTTACTTAAATGAAAGTGTCTTTTGCAGTGTAAGAACTTAGATGTTTGAGGAATGATTGACATTTGATATGCCTCTTAGATACTTCAGTTAAATATAATCACCATATTTGTTTTGCTATTAAGGCATTTTCCCTAGATGCAAAAGGTACACAGTTAGTAGAAATATTATTGTTACGTAAATAAAATTTGGTCTATCATAATATATCAGGAAATTGTTTTTATACAGGTAAATGACTGCTGTAATGTGGTGAAAACAGGAAAGCCTACCAATTTATTAATGGTACAGTATATAAAACTACTCATGATACTAATGTTTTTTATTATTTAAAACCATTTGACTTACTAACCAAGCTTTCTCCTGTATGTAATTCTTTCTGTATGTGATTTCTAAAAGTAAGTTATTAGATCTTCTTTACTGCTTAACAAAACAAAGTTACTTAATTTTCATTATAACATGGAATTGGAAGAAAATTTGCAGATATGCTGTTTAGGTGCTTTTAAGGAAATATCACATTAATAGCAAACCAGATTGCCATAGAAGTGAACTTCAAAGTGAAGAGTGATGTTTTAAAGTGGATTTTGCTATGGAATTCAATATTCGAATTCCTCTCTCAGGAATGTTGCTAGTACTGAATTATTAAAAATATTGGATTGATTTAGGAAGAAGAATTTGGTGTCGTTGATTCTTATTCTGAACAAGGCGCACACTATAGTGAGACTCGCCTAGAGTTGATAGAAAACGAATCAGTTGGGAAACCTGAACATGAGCCCGAAGAACTGAACAGAGAACTGGAAGAAATGAGGGCCACTTATGGGACTGAAGGATTGCATCAGGTACATTTACCTTCTGTGGCTTTTGTTTGCTGCTCACAAAAACAAAAACAGGAATTTTTTTTTAAATATTTATTTTTTCATTTTTTTTAGGTAGACACAATATCTTTATTTTACATTTATGTGGTGCTGAGATTTGAACCCAGTGCCTCACGCATGCTAGGCGAATGCACTACCACTTGAGCCACATCCCCAGCCCTCCAGGAAATTTTAATAATAGTTTATGTATTTAATGAGAATTACAGGTGTTAACTTAAGATTATCTCATTCACGAGAAAAATGGGGTTCTTGCACATAGTATTAAGAATCCCATTTTACACCTAGAATTCAACTAATAGGGGTAACATGTATGTTACTTTGTTTATTTAACTTAATAAGATAGAGTAGAATAACTTTAGTGATTTCAGGACAGATGTTTTTGTAATGAGCCTGAAAGAAAATTGTGGTATAAATCACATTTTTTTTAAAATGATGACTTAAACCCATTAAGAATGTCAGCAAGTCCCTGTAAATATTCTCTGCAGTTAGAGTGACATCTCTTGTATTAAGTAATCAGTTATGAACTCAAGATGAAAATGGGACATTAATGAGGATGACAGAATAGATTTCAGTTTCATCCTCTCCAAAAACAAGTTGGTGGTGTTGCCTGGTAACAGATTGGGGGAGCTCCCCAATATAAAGGCATTTGCTTCTAGAATTAGATATATAGAAAAGCCAGAACAAGTGAAAATTTTTTCCATGTGCACATTAATTTCTTTCAGATTGATTTGGAAGTAAAACAAATTTCTTAAAGCTCATAGCTTTCAAATGTGGGCGATATCATACAAATTGTAAGAATTCCACTAATGTGTTTTGAATCTCATATTTTTTGCAGAAATTAACCTGCAGTTACACCCTACTTTTTCCAACCCTGGTATGGTTTTATGTTAATTAGGTTCTCAATTATAACTAGACTGACAACTGGATATATTCCATTTATCTTTAGTTGGAACTATAATCTAATTGCATTAAACAAAAGGGAGGAATTTAAGGTAAGAATACAGGCTTGTTTATAGAACTTAAGGGCAGAAATACAATCAGAACTCTAAGAGAAATTGGAACTAGAGTTTGAAAAGTCATCAGGAATCCAGGAAGAACTTTCAGTCCGCATTTTTCTCTGCCTGTCTGCCTGTCTTATTTCTCCTATTTTCTCAGCTTTATAATGTGAAAGGTAAATTCTTTGGCTCATTACCCAAAGTGCACATGACCTATCAGCATGTTGACAGCATGGAAACATGTTGACTGAGATCGTAAGCCTATGAAGGGAGCATAGTTTCCAGAGAACCCCTGTGGGCTGAGGGTACGATAAAGTGTCACTTCAAAATTTAATATTTTGAGGTTTCTTTCTATTTTCAAGTTACAGGCTAGTGAAACTCTACGAAACAGCACTCACAGTAACACAGCTGCAGATTTACTGCAAGCCAAACAACAGATTCTCACTCATCAACAACAGCTTGAAGAAAAAGACCATCTATTAGAAGATTATCAAAAAAAGAAAGAAGACTTCAAAATGCAAATTAATTTCTTACAGGAGAAAATTAAAGTATATGAAATGGTATGTGTATCTTAAGGAAGTCAACCTACTTGTAGCAGCTTTGTAATTAACTTTAAAGTTTTTAATGGAGGTGTTTATCTTTTTTTATGCATATGCACCACAAAATTTCATAATTGAGACAAACTCTTTGAGTATATAAAATAATATATTTCAAAAGCATTGAGAATTTCGTAGTAATAGTTTTAAAGATGATACTACTCATTACTCTGCTCCTTTTTTTTTAATTGGTTGTTCAAAACATTACAAAACTCTTGACATATCATATTTCATACATTAGATTCAAGTGGGTTATGAACTCCCATTTTTACCCCAAATACAGATTGCAGAATCACATCGGTCACACATCCACATTTTTACATAATGCCATATTAGTAACTGTTGTATTCTACTACCTTTCCTATCCTCTACTATCCCCCCTTCCCTCCCCTCCCCTCCCCTCTTCTCTCTCTACCCCATCTACTGTAATTCATTTCTCTCCTTGTTTTTTTTTTTCCCATTCCCCTCATAACCTCTTATATGTAATTTTGTATAACAATGAGGGTCTCCTTCCATTTCCATGCAATTTCCCTTCTCTGTACCTTTCCCTCCCACCTCATGTCTCTGTTTAATGTTAATCTTTTCCTCCTGCTCTTCCTCCCTGCTCTGTTCTTAGTTGCTCTCATTATATCAAAGAAGACATTTGGCATTTGTTTTTTAGGGATTGGCTAGCTTCACTTAGCATAATCTGCTCTAGTGCCATCCATTTCCCTGCAAATTCCATGATTTTGTCATTTTTTAGTGCTGCGTAATACTCCATGCTGTATAAATGCCACATTTTTTTTATCCATTCATCTACTGAAGGGCATCTGGGTTGGTTCCACAGTCTAGCTATTGTGAATTGTGCTGCTATGAACATAGATGTGGCAGTATCCCTGTAGTATGCTCTTTTAAGGTCTTCAGGGAATAGTCCGAGAAGGGCAATAGTCCTTAAAAGTGATCTGCCTATGTTAAACTGAAGTCTCAGGAGAATCTATTTTTATAACTAGAATTTCTATCCTTCTTCCCCCAACTAAATGTATTTCTTCTTATTTTAGCTATGATTATAAAATTCTGAAAAAGAAATTTTGTAAATTTAAACTAGAAAAAAATGTGGTTGATTCTTTTTATTCACTTGAGTTATATTCCAGTTTGGGGGAATTATTTAGTCAATAAGTGCTCCTGGTAGGAAATGTATCACATGGATTGTAATCTTTAATCTTAAAAACAATTCATGCTAGTAGATTCCATTTTTTTGTTTGTTTGTTTTTTTGAGAAGTTGAAGTTTAGATGTGATTTGCCTGAAGCTGCCCCATTAACAGGTGCCAGAGTTGAAATTCTGAGCTCCTTGCACTGCACTGCACTCTGATCCTTGCCATCTCTGTCCTCTTTTTTGCTCTATGAGAGCTGAAACAAGGCAGTGTGATCACCATGTTTGAATGTAGCTGAACATCGTTTTACAGTAACTCAAATTTCTTGCCATCACTCTGTGTGTGTCTACAAATGTCTATGAAAGCACCATTGGTATGGATTTGTGGGTTTCAAATAAATTTGAGCAAGTAGGCAAATACAGCATTTGTGAATAATGAAGATGGAAAATACATATAATACAGCATATTTTATAAACTTAGAAGATTCTACAGGAAGTTGAGAAATTACCAAGACAAGAGTATTGTTTGGATAACAAAAGTGTTAACTAGCACTTATTAAGTACTTACTCTACAACAGGCAGAATTCAAAGCCTCTTACACATATTAATGCATTGAATCATCACTACTACCCTATGAGATAAGGGTACCTTTATCATTTACATTTTACAAATGATGGTACCAAGACAACTCAAGATGAAGGAAATAATCCAGGTGCAGAAGTGATGTATTGATAGAGCCAGATTTCAAAGCTCAGTTATCTGACTCCAGAGACTCCTCTTTGAAAAATAGGAAATGTACAAATTAAAATTATGAGAAGGGCATGCTTTTCAACTAAGGTAATTTAAAGATTATGCAAGTGTTTACAGAATACCTATTCTGTAGTAACCCTTGCAAAAGATATATGATGAACCTTAAGATGTCCCCTTTCTTCACTGAACCCATGAAGAGGTGTGGCATGTACACAAGTTACCACAAAATAAAAAGTAAGTGCAGGTAACAAGTGTTATGAATGTTTTGACGAGGTCTGCTTTATGAGGAAAAGATTCAGGGTAGACATCAGCAGAGAGGTAATATTTGAGTTAGATCTATAAATTGGAATAATGTGTTATTTATATTTTGTTTACCCATAAATTGGTATAATATATGGAACATAATATATGGAACAGCTCAGCTATTCAATACCTATTTGGTAATCAAGAGAATTGTTTATGAATTCATGACAAATAGAGATAGGCAGGATATTCTTTGTGGGGTGTGGAGTGGGCATAAAGACCCAGGCTGAAATGTTGAAAATGTATAGGGAGCAAAAAATAATTTACTTCGAAAGCAATAGGCTTTGGCAGTGTCTTTCTGGAGAGTAAGAGTAGAAAGGCAATCGAGGCCTAGGTTGAAAGTGCCCGGATCTAGGATTTTATTATTTCTTATTGTCACTAGGCAGTATAATTTCAGATTATCTAAAATTTATGTAATTCATTTTAGTAATGAAAATAAACTTTATTTGAATGTTAGCAATAATACTTTTATTGTTCTTCTTATTATATTTTAATTTCTCAGTTTTCAAAAAATTTAATCCCTTTGAGAAGTAGTTCTTTCAGAGCAGCTGAAGTAACTATACTGATAGTCAAAGGCTCATTATCCTAATCCTCCAAACCTCCTGTGTTATAGTAGTCACAAACAGGAAGTATATTATTCCCCACTCTTTCAGGTGTAGTTCTAAAAATAGAGGATTATATCCTTGTCTGAAGGGCTGTCAGTTTTGTAACATAGAACAAGTGATTTAAAACCATGTAATTTGAAAAAAGCTAAACAAAGAAAACTGTGAATTTGTGGTGTTTAATAGTTGAATGAAGAATTATGGTTAGTTATTTATTAATCATATTAGGTGTTGGACAGTGTTGAATTAAGTTATTTTCTTTTATGAGGAGTGTTCCTTTCATCTTATAGAAAATCAGGAAATAAAATTATAACAGATTTTTATATCAATGTTAACATTTTTCAAAACTAGTTGTTATTTAACAGTTTAGCTAAAATTGACCATCATGAACTGATTTTACTTTTTTAAAAATTTTTTTAGTTGTAGATGGACACGATATCTTTATGGATTCATTTATTTTTATGTGGTGCTGAGAATTGAACCCAGTGCCTCATTCGTCTCGTGAGGCAAACACTCTCCCTCTGAGACCCAGCCCCAGTCCTGATTTTACATTTTATATAGGTTCCAAATGATTTATAAATTTCTTTCTAGTATATGAATATATTTATATAAAGCTCAGTAAAAATAAAATACCTTAATTATTTTATTTTAGCCTCAAACACGTTCTGGGAGATAGAGAAAATTTATCTTTATTGTACAGACAGAAATACCAGGATTAACAGATTAAACTAATTTACTATTGTTGCATTCTAGTGTAGAAATTAAGAAGGCTCGGCACTTGGTAATAACATATGATGTAATTGGAAAAGGAATATGTGACACTAAGACAACAGCTCATAGTCTCACTCAAGAGGCTGCACAAGATAACCTTGGTTTATGTAGTGCAAAATTTGGCCTTTATTTGTTGGGCTCAGAAGTCATATTTTTTTTCTTGAGCTATATCAGAGGTGAATTAGTTCAAGAGGTTAATGTTTAAGTCTAAATATAAGACTGTGAATTTACAATGAGAAATAATTATCACAAATTTCAGATTTTAAGCTCATTGGATTTTATTTTCTTTCTATGGACAGATGAATTTTAAAAGCCAGGTAATAATTTAAAAAATTGTTTATTAAGTATTAGATGAAAAGGGTGTTGGAGGAATCAGATGTTCAGTGGCATGAGGTTGAGATAACCTGTTACATCCATCTCAGAGTAGTAATGTTCATGTCTGTAGACTAAACTTCTTAAATGCTCCTCGCTGTAACTCCCAACATTGTTTTCTGCATTAAGTATGGTTTTTTGAGAGGGATCAGACTTCTCAAAGGTTGACGGTGCGTTGGTCTTCTTCCAAGAACTATACTCAATTGATCAATGCCTACATTTTCTTAGTACATTCATTCAAGGCGCCTAGAAGTCCTGTTTGGCAAGGACTCGTGTCTCCTTAAGATAACTTTACTTCCTTACCTATATTTTCATCAGTTATATGGATTTCACTTATTTCCTTGGCTTTGGGACAACAGCTCTTAACTGTTTAATGAATATGCATTAATATGTCTTGTCTTAGCCTAATCTCCAGTTCCAAAATTGAGTCTCCAGATAGGAACTGGGGAAAATTATCTGATGGTCTTTTATATTTCTGTTTGAACTGTGGGTCTAAGCCCAAGTTGGTATGCCGTAAATATACAGTAGTGGTCTTAGGTGTCACTTGATGTTCAGTCACTTAAGCATTGCATATCCCTAAATTTCTGATTCACTTAAAACCCCAGGAATGAAGTTAAGGAAGACTTAAAGGAATCCACTTTAGTTCTTGTTGTTTTTCTCATTTTATAGCACTTGTCCATGAAATACCTTCAAATCACTAGAATCCAGGGGAGGACCGGTATTTATTTATTTTTTTTCTTCTGTGAATCCAGGGGAGGACCGGTTTTTATATTTTTGTGTCTTCTGAGAGTGTCTAGAGAGTATGTAGTATTATAACTACCCATCAGAAATGCTTAATATTTAGAATGTTGACCAGTTAATAAGAAAAATGAAAATGTGATAGTTTATATAGATATTTTAGTCAGACTGGTTTTTGTTTTGTTTTGCTTTTTTGGTGGTACTAGAGATCAAACCCAAGGCCTCACACATGCTAGGCAAATTAGATTGCATTTTTAAATTTAAATATTTAATCACAGCACAATGTAAGAGAAATTTCTTTCCAAGAAGGGTAAAACTGTTATATTGTTTGCTCATATGTACTGTCAGGTAGATAAGTCCTAGTCTCCTTGTACTGGGAAAAACGGGGGGCAGGCCCAACAGTTGCTTTTTATAGAATTATATAAAAAGGAGACACCCATAAGAAGTTGCCAGAAGCTAAAAATGTCATTCTTATATTTTTCATTTTCTTTTCTTTTTAAAGGAACAAGATGAAGTAGAAAAGTCAAATAAAAAAGAATTACAGGAAAAGGAGACAATCATCCAGGCGTTAAATATAAGAATAATAGAAGAAAAAAAGAATCTTGAGCTAAAAGATCAAGTCACAGCCACTGAAAAATTAATGAGAGAATTACAAGAACAAATTGCAAGTATGAAATTAGAGCTGGCTAATTCTAAGCACAAAGAAAAACAATTTTCTGAAGAAATAAAACAGTTTATGGGTACAGTTGAAGACCTTCAGAAAAGACATCATTACACAGATAGCCAGTTTGAATCTGATGTACAGAGAATGGTGGAACAAGAAATGCAGAAAAGATTAGAACAACTCCAAGCAAAGATGGATGAAATGTATGGGCAACAGATAGTACAGATGAAACAAGAGTTAATAAAGCAACACATGTCACAGATAGAGGAACTTAAAGCACAACGTAAGGAGGAAATTGAGAGTGTTTTAAAATCACATTTAAATATTACAATTAATGAAGATCAAATAAAGTTAATGAACGTGGCAATAAATGAACTGAATATGAAATTACAAGATACTAACGCTCAAAAGGAAAAACTCCAAGAAGAACTAGGAATAGTTTCAGGAGAAAAATCTACTCTGCAGAGACGACTTGATGACCTTTTTGAAGAATTGAACTTTTTAAGGGACCAAATTCAGAGAGCTAGAATGATAATAGCTGAACAAGAAAGTCAACTGAATGAAGCACATAAGTCCCTTAGTATAGTGGAAGCTTTAAAAGCTGAGATTGTTCTGGCATCTGAATCTAGGAAAGAACTAGAGTTAAAACATGAAGCAGAAGTTACAAATAACAAGCTAAAACTTGAAATGTTGGAAAAAGAAAAAAATGCTGTATTAGACAGAATGGCTGAATCACAAGAAGCTGAATTAGAGAGGCTGAGAACACAGCTTCTATTTAGTCATGAAGAAGAACTTTCAAAACTAAAAGAAGATTTAGAAGTTGAACATCGAATAAATATTGAAAAACTTAAAGATAGCTTAGGCATTCACTATAAACAGCAGATATATGGCTTACAAAATGAAATGAGTCAAAAGATAGAAACAATGCAATTTGAAAAAGACAATTTGATAACTAAGCAGAATCAGTTGGTTTTGGAAATTTCAAAACTAAAAGATTTACAGAAGTCCACCATGGATTCAAAATCAGAAGAAATGACCCTTCAGATGCATGAACTCCAAGAGGAAATCGAAATATTAAGACAAGAAAAAAAAGAAAAAGGTACGCTTGAACAAGAAGTTCAGGAATTACAACTTAAAATTGAATTATTGGAGAAAGAAATAAAGGAAAAAGAGGATGACCTTAAAGAAAAGTTTTCACAACTTGAAGCAGAAAATAACATTCTTAAAAATGAGAAAAAAGCTATTGAGGACATGTTGAAAATTTATGTTCCTGCTGAACAAGAAGAAAAAATGATTTTCATTGACTCCAGCAAGTCCATATCCAAAGATTGTAGCTGGCAAAAAGAAATGGAAATGCTTACAAAAGAGAATGAGGCCCTCAAGCAACAGTGTATTCAGCTAAATGAAGAAATTGAAAAGCAAAGAAGTACATTTTCATTTGCTGAAAAAAATTTTGAAGTTAACTATCAAGAGTTACAGGAGGAGTATACTTGCCTTCTCAAGGTAAAAGATGATTTAGAAGACAGTAAAAACAAACAAGAATTAGAGTATAAAAGTAAACTTAAAGCACTTAATGAAGAGCTTCATTTACAAAGAATAAATCCAGCTACAATCAAAGTGAAAAGTGCCATGCTTGATACTGACAAAGCTTTTGTCGCAGAGCCATTAGAAATCTGTGAAGTTGTTGAGAAAGATACAACAGAACTTATGGAAAACCTTGAGGTAACCAAGCGAGAAAAGCTAGAATTGTCAGAGAAAATGTCTGATCTCTCTGAACAATTAAAACAGAAACATGGTGAGGTTGATTTTCTCAGTGAAGAAGTCAAATCTTTAAAGCAAGAAAAAGAGAAAATTCTATTGAGATGTCAAGAGCTAGAACTCCTAATTAACCATCATAGAGCAGAAAATATAAACATGTGTGATGTTCATTTAAGCTCTTTACAAGATGGAATAGTAACTATTATAAGCAAGGATTCTCAAGGATCATTATCTAATGTAGGTGAAGATTTTGGAGAAGAATCAAAAACAGTAGTGGAAGAGAAAATTT
Source organism: Marmota monax (assembly GCF_021218885.2). Classification (NCBI taxonomy): domain Eukaryota; kingdom Metazoa; phylum Chordata; class Mammalia; order Rodentia; family Sciuridae; genus Marmota; species Marmota monax. The sequence goes on from NW_026693530.1 coordinate 67,788, forward strand.
CTTTTGAAAATGTGGCTATTAGAAGAGAAAGCAAGCAAGAACAGTTATTTTCACCATCAGTAACAAATGAATGCTCACCTGGGACAGATCAATCAAGTGAAAATGATAAACTACATCAGGAACTTTATGTACTTAAATCAGAACAGGTATGTTTACTTATTTACATATGGTATAGCATAGTGAAAATGTACATTTCATGCTAAAAAGAGTTTTCACCTTCTTAAAACAAATTCATAAAAGAGAATGAAAGTGAATCATGTAATTCTCATTTGGATCTATCATTTATCATTTAATTTTCCTATTTTTTCTTAAACACTGTTTTTCTTTTAGCTAATCTATTATATATTCTGCTCAGGAAATAAAGCAATATTTTCTTTGTTAAGACAGTAGTTTAAATAATATTGTTTAGAATCTCAACTTTACAAAAGTTATTGATTTTATAACTTAGTATTTTGTTGCAATTTCAAAGACTTTTAAGAGTTTTTATTTCCTACTGGTCTTTTTCAAGGTTCCACAATTGTAAACAAACTCTTGAGTGTTTTAGAACCTTATGCAGTTGTTCAATAGTTATAAATTCTTTTTCCTTTGTGCAAGAAAAACACTTAAGTCCTAGAGTTTTTAGAGTCTTATACCTGAGGAGGAAAAAATAGTATTAATTCTCTGTACAGCTAAAGAAATAAAACACATAAAATAATAGGTTGTTTCCTTTTATGTCAGCTATTGATATTAGAAATAACAGAAAAGTCTGATGTGTATCTTCAGTATGATAATGTTGAAATATTTGTTCTTTGATTGGTCTTCAGATATGACACCCAGAATTTTCTCCAGGTATTCTTTTCTGTTTGGAAACAAACTAAACCTTTTTTCTGTGATAGAATATGAATTATACCTTGTAAAGACTCTTGAGATACCACATATTGTAAGGGGAGTTCACTAACTAGTCAGGGAAATTCATTATAATGTATTTCCTGTTATGTGGCTCAGTGGTAGAGCACTTGCCCAGTATATGCAAGGCTCTAAGTTCTATCCCCAGCACTGGGGGAAAGGATGGGGAATAAATAGTTAGATAAATAAAATAGATATCTTCTGGTTTGCACCTTGATTGGCCAAACTAAAGCAAACATATGCCTTATGTAGTTCCCAAAAATGTTTTCATAGATTAATTCTGAGGCCTGTAGTTAAATAGCAGATGAAATTTCTAACCTTGGGCAATTCTTGTTTCTCTAGAGCTTTCTTTTGTAGCATGTACAGAATGATTAAAGCTTCTATTTCAGTAACTCAAAAATTTACTTGAGCATCACAGAGAACCAAAGACATATAATATTCTTGAAAGCTCCAATGCTTGTTATTTGCCAAGAGTAGGGAAAATGATTTAAATTTTTTTTTTTTAAATCAGTGGTGGTCCTATATTCAAAGTTCTGAAGAGTTATTTTATTTTTCACTATCAACATCCTAAGTGCTTGTAAGGAAATGAAATGGTACCCATAAAATTCAGCTTCATTTGTATTATTAAGACATTAATTTTACACTCTTGGATCAGAGAATTTTCTAGTCACCTTTCCTTTAGCCCAAAGTTGAGCAGACTATTTAAACTCAAACATTGACATTGTAAATGTTGTGTTGAAATGTGAAATTCCATAGTTAACATTAAAAAATACACATTTTTACCAAGATTTACTACATTTTTAGTCTTTTATAATTAGCCTAAGTCCTACATTCTCTCTCTTTTAGAATGCTTATCCATAAACCACTTCTAGAGTATGCGGGTCCACTGAGTCAGTACTTAAAGCTTGAATGCATATGCATCTTAATTATCCCTTTTATTCTATGAAAGTTGTATAGTATAGATAATTCTATATTAAATTCTTCTTTTTGTTTTTTTTATGCTTATTTCAGTCATATTAGTGTTTATATTCTATGATTTATAGTTTTTCTACCAGGAAAACAACTGGTAATACTTTTTCTTTCTTTCTTTTTTAAATAACCTTATTTAATTAATTTATTTATTTTTTAATGTGGTGCTGAGGATGGAACCCAGTGCCTCACACACGCTAGGCAAATGTTCTACCACTAAGCTACAATTGCAGCCCTACTTTTTCTTTCTTGATCCTTATAACATACTTTTGACCTGGAACTTGACCACTGTTGATAGTGTTGCTACTCTTCAATGCCACTATAAATTATGCACATTATGGTTAATGTACTATAGTATTTATCTTTTGATAATCACCATGGAAAATGACAAATAAATGACAAGTGAACAGTGGTTTCTACAGATTATTTGCTCTTACAGACAACTAGAGAAAACTTCACCATAGTCATTAAAACTGCCATCAGTCAACAGTTAAGTGTGTTTGATCTTTCTGAAACACTCAGTTCCCTAGGTCAAGTCCGTAACACATGACAACTCTCTGTTTATGTGACTAGCTAGTGAGGTGCAGTAAGAGCCTGGTCACGGTATTTTCCAAATGAGTGTCAGTTTGTTAAGTGCTAAAGTAAGGGACTAGGAGCTTTGTGACAGTTTTTAAAACTAACTGCAGAACAATTATTAATCTTAACCATGGATAATATTTAAATCCAATGACTTCTTCAGAATATTGTTAATAACTAAAATATTATGAACCAAATGAATACATTTAATCGTTAAATTGACACAAAATAAAGTGTAACATCTTTGTGAAATAACTAGTATCCCATTTTCCTCTTTAATATATTATCATTTGCTTCTTCTTCCTTTAACCTTGATTTATTTTCTTCATTTCTATAACAAAATGGCACTGCTGTGATATCTTTGTGCTTTCAGTTAAATACAGGCAAATAGCTCTGCACAGGATACTCTGAATAGCATCTGACAGTTTGGGGTAAGGTGCAGGCCATAAAGCTTTGATTTGATGTTTGAGATAAGTCATTCATTCATTCATTCATTCAGCGAAGTTTTGAGTGCCTACTATATAACAATTATTGTTCTAGATATTAGAGATACAGTGATAAGGGAAATGGACAAAATCCCTGCTCGCAGGAGCTCATAATTTAATGGCGGAGGCCAATAATAAATAGATGCATAGATGGTAATAACTGCTGTGTAAAAGAATAAAGGGAGAGGGCCAAGGCCTGCGCGGCCGCTGCGGCGCCGCAGACCCTCGGCCTCCCTTTGTTGCCCGCGGCCGCGGGGCCTGGGCGCTGCTCCCGGCGGCGTGCGGGCCGGAGGCCGCGGCCGGGGCGCAGGGCGGGCGTGGGGCGGGCGTGGGGCGGGGGCGGCGGGCGCCGCGGGCCGGGCCGGGCGGGAGGCGGCCAGTTGGAGACCCCGGTTCTCGGCGCGCCCGCGAGTTGGCAACTTCGGGGACGCGCCGGGGTCCCCGCGGCAGCGCGGGGGTCGCCCGGGGCAGGTCCCGGCGCCAGACCCGAGCGAGCGCGGTGGCGTGTGTGCCAGCGCAGGGCAGTGGGCAATCGGGGGCTCCCAGCCCCACTTCTGGAATTGGGGGCTGGTGGGAAGAGGTGGTGGGACCGGGCTTCGGCCGGGAGAGGCGCGCGGCTGAGAGGTCTGCAGGGCCGGCACGGAGCCCGCCGGTGCCGCGGTGCTGAGAATCGGGACGCCGGCCGCTCCCAGAGACGCTTTTTATTTTCTGTGTGCCTTGGAATAAAGATACGTTTGCAATCAAACAAAGTAAACTTATGTCTGCTTCAAGGTGAAACATCCGATGTTCCCAGCCACCGCAGCAGCAGTTTACCTGGAGATTTTATTTTTAACCCCCCAGGACCCACAACCTAGCGGGCTTGAATGAATGGATTTTAAGTAGTTAGTGCCCTGAAGAGTCAGCGCTGTTTAGAAACATGAATGGCATTGTTTACCAGCTTTCACAGAAAATGGCTCCAGTGGTCAAATGAGGCTGGAAAAATATATAGATGCAGCACTGCGGCCTTTCCAGATGTTTGAGTGTGATACTCCAGTGAGAAATTGATCCCTTGGATTAGGTAACTAGTCATAATGAAGAAAATTAGTCTTAAAACCTTCCGGAAGTCTTTTAATTTGAATAAAAGTAAGGAAGACACTGATTTCATGGTAGTACAACAGCCATCCCTAGCCAGTGACTTTGGAAAAGATGATTCCTTGTTTGGTAGCTGCTACGGTAAAGATATGGCCAGCTGTGATATCAATAGCGAAGATGAGAAAGGTGGGAAAAGCAGATCCAAGAGCGAGAGCCTGATGGGGACCCTGAAAAGGCGACTTTCTGTGAAGCAGAAGCCCAAGGGCAAGGGCAGCACGCCCTCGGGGGGCTTGGCTGAGGAGGACACCTTCTCCTCCTCCTCGGCTCCTGTGGTCTTCAAGGACGTCAGAGCTCAGAGGCCCATCAGGTCCACTTCCCTCCGCAGTCACCACTACAGCCCCACGCCCTGGCCTCTCCGACCCACGAACTCTGAGGAGACCTGTATCAAAATGGAGGTGAGGGTCAAAGCTTTGGTCCACTCTTCTAGTCCAAGTCCTGCGCTGAACGGGGTTTGAAAGGATTTCCATGACCTTCAGGCTGAAACTGTGTGCCAGGAGCAGAATGGTTCCCTCAAGCGTTCAGATTCTCCCCACGGAGACTTGCATCTCCACCTGGAGGAACACGTGCCTGTAGTTATTGGACTTGTGCCTCAGGACTACATTCAGTACACCGTGCCTTTAGACGAGGGGATGTGTCCTTTGGAAGGATCGCGCAGCTATTGTCTGGACACTTCTTCGCCCATGGAGGTCTCTGCGGTTCCTCCTCAAGTGGGAGGGAGCTCTTTTGCCGAAGATGAGAATCAGGTAGACCAGGACCTAGTTGTTGCCCCAGAGATCTTTGTAGACCAGTCAGTGAATGGCTTGTTGATTGGCACCACAGGAGTCATGTTGCAGAGCCCCAGAGCAAGTCATGATGAGGTCCCTCCACTCTCGCCATTGCTACCTCCAATGCAGACTAATCAGATCCAAAGGAACTTCAGTGGGCTCACGGGCACAGATGCCCATGTGGCTGAAAGTATGCGCTGTCATTTGAATTTTGATCCTAACTCTGCCCCTGGGGTGGCAAGGGTTTATGACTCTGTGCAAAGTAGTGGTCCCATGGTTGTGACAAGCCTTACGGAAGAGCTGAAGAAACTTGCAAAACAAGGATGGTACTGGGGACCAATCACACGCTGGGAGGCAGAAGGGAAGCTAGCCAACGTGCCCGATGGTTCTTTTCTTGTTCGGGATAGTTCTGACGACCGTTACCTTCTAAGCTTGAGCTTTCGTTCCCATGGTAAAACACTTCACACTAGAATTGAGCACTCGAATGGTAGGTTTAGCTTTTATGAACAACCAGATGTGGAAGGACATACATCCATAGTTGATCTAATCGAGCATTCAATCAGGGACTCTGAAAATGGAGCTTTTTGTTATTCAAGGTCTCGGTTGCCTGGATCTGCAACCTACCCCGTCAGACTGACCAATCCAGTGTCACGGTTCATGCAGGTGCCTGTGTCGTTTCGTTATACGTCAGTATACCAGGATAGACCTGATTCAGAAACTGCCTTTGCCAAACAAAATGAAGGATTATTTACAGGAGAAGCACTACTGAAAGATTGAGAACCCTGCATCTTGCACTTTGGGAATAAGAAAAAGAGATTGAGATACAGTTTACAACTTTCATTGCCATCAGAATCTTTTGCTGCCATAACTATTTTAATTTTATGTGTAAGAGTCAACAGTTTGTTAAGGGGTGGGGAAGTGTCTGCAAGGTGTCTTGGGTTTATTTTGGTTCTTTAAAAAGGGATGTCTTGAGATTCTAGAAGTGTGAATTATCTTTCATTAGTGTGCCGAATAATCGCAATGTGAATTATCAGATTCTCCTTGATGCCCCCCCCCCGTCCTTTGCTGCTATCCACTGTGATTTTTATGCATTAAAAGCACATTTCATGTGTCTTCAACCCTAAGTAAAGTTGAATGAAACTTACAGAATGAAAATTACTTTGTCTTTTTAAATGACCCATTTTCAAAAGTTACTGTTGAATGAACGTGTGATAAAACTATTTACATATACACTGAAAATGACTTTTTAATGTCATACTTCAAAAAGATTTATTTAGGATTATTAATTGACATCATCTTAGTTAATGGGATGCAAATTTGCCACATATCTTTACAACTTCTAAATTATTTTTAAGGTTGTGCTAATATTTTGGTTGTGAAAACTTTGTGTTTTTCTGTTGCCTTCATTTTCATCTTGTGGTTTGTCCATTTTAATAAATGGCCTTACATTTAAGAGTCATAAAGAGATATATACCACAAATTTAGCAATCGTGGCCTTTTCTGTCATTAAACCCGGGTACAAATTGGCATAGTGTAAAGACCTGTAGACTGGAATAGTGACTACAGAAGTGAGATCAGTTCCCGTGAGAGCGCTGTGTTCATGTTGCCTGCACTGTTCCTTTGGTTAAATGTTTAATCTGTGATTTCTTTAGTTTAGTCAACACATTCTTGGGTGAACTTGATTGTACAACTAATTTTCATAAATGGACTGGATTCTCTTAACAATGTTAAAGTTTATTTAAAAAAGTTTGAAATTGATTTGAATAGAAAGAAAAGATTGCTTTAAAGTTGGATTTATATTTTTCTTTTATGTAGTCACAATAAAATGTGCTAGATTTGAAAAAAAAAAAAAAAGAATAAAGGGAAGTACAGCATAATGAAGAAAGAGAGTATTTTATCGAGGAAAATTAGTAAAGGCCTCTCTGATAAAGTGATATGAATTCATATTCCTTAAAGAAGAGTGGGAGGCTAATACACAGGTAAATGGGAAAGAATGTTTAGGCAGGGGAATAGCAATTACAAAAGCCAGGGGGTGTGCTTGACAGAGGACAGGGCAGCTGGAGCAAGGACAGTGGAGAGAGGCATGGGAGAGAAGGTCAAAGTGTATCTGAAAAACCAGATTATACTCTGACCTCTTCTCTCCTTAACTCTTCATAAGATTTGGAGTCATAGGGGACAGTTTTTAACTTTTCATTCTAAAATAACTTTAAGCTTACAGAAAATTCTAAAACTATGAGAGTTTCCATGTACCAACCACTCATTCAGCTTTCCCTAACATCAACATAGTGCATATCTGTAATATAATTATAAAACTAAGAAATTAAAATTGCTGCAGTACTGTTAACTAAAGTATAAACTATTTAGATTTCATTGGTTTTTCCTATAATGACGTTTTTCTGTTCCAAGATTCATTCCCAGATCCTACATTGTACTTAGTTGTCATGTCATCTTTGGTTTCACCAGTCTCTGACAATACTTTAGTCTTTTGGTCAGTTATTTTTTAGAATGTTCCTCAGTTTGGATTTGTTTGATGTTTGTTGTGATTACATGAAGCCTGTATATTTTTGATACTACCAAAAAAATGCTGTGGCCATCTTGTGCTTCATGCCTGGTTACGTGAGTCCATATGTCATTATTACAGGTAATGTTAATCTTCATTGCTTGTGATATCTGCTGGGTTTCTCAACTGTAATGTTTTCCCCTTTGTAATGAATAACTATCTTGGAGGAGGTACTTTGATACTATGCAAATAACCTTTTCTCCTTAACTTTCTTTCATCTAATATTCTTACATCCATTGTTGGATCTTGCATGCAGTAATTATTACTATGGTGTTCCAATGGTAATTTTATACTTTCCTCATTGTTTTATTTATTTATTTAGCTGTATGAGCTATATCTTCACTTCTAATCAATATCAGTATAGACTCATGACTAATTTATCCTTTTAGTTGTAACCTAATACTTGGTTTTGTTTCAGCTTTGGCATTAAGAACTTTTTGATTTGAGGTACATCCTTTTGAAGTGTACTTGCTTTTTTGAGTATTGGTACTACAAGAAGCTTCAAACCCATCTTGTATTTTTCCTACCCTAACTTTAGAATCAATCACTTCTTCATGAAATTCATATTTCTTTTATTGGAAAATACTATCTAGAAACCAAGATCTTTCTCATTGTTACTAGGATGTCATTACTTCTAAGCCCTGTTAGTGGATAGTTTAAAAATATATCTTTGTATGCTAATCCTTCTATCTATATCTGAATCTCTCTGTATACATGTATAATTTAAAAATCCATAAATTCATTCTGAGCCCTCCAGTTCTGGTACCACAGCATTTGTTTTGCCCTGCCCTTTTTTTCTTAGTAACTTTGTTCTCCAACAGTGAAAAAGGGAGAGTCTCATGTTCAATTGCATTTTTATTTGTTTGCTCAACCATAATATACACATATATAATTTCAGAATTGCTATCCTACACCCCTGTGAAAAACAAATTCTCTAACTAGACTACATTATTTGTGTGTAGTACTTTTTGTTTTTAGCCTTATAATATACAGTCAAAATATTGTTTTTCAAGTACCTTAGGTTAACTCTTTTCTCTCTCACCCTGTTGGTGTGGTTTTTTTCATATATGAATACACAAACACACATACACACACAAACACATTCACATATATATTCAAATATATATGAATATAATACATGAATATAATACATGAATATTTATTTATAACAGTCATAACTTATTTATGATTTTTTTTATTCCATTGAGTTCCTAATTCTTATTAATATATGAAAAAAATCATTCTATGGACAGTTCTTTCAGTTATGACAGGTGTGTAGAGTCATCTACATCACTTACAGTCATGATATAATGTTTCATCACCCCAACATTCCCAGGCACTGTTCTTTTATAGTCAGCCACTCTCTCACCTCCTGCCTGTGGTAAACACTGGCCTGCTTTCCTTTTCTACAGTTTTGCTTTTTCCAAAGTGTCATAAATGAAAACGTGCATCATGTCAGGCTTTATTACCTTAATAAAGTGCATTTAAGAATCATCTATATTGTTATGTCTAATAATAGTTTGTTCCTTTTTAATAAGTGAGGGAAATTCCAGCAGTTTGTTTATCCATTTACTGTTTAAAAGACATATAGATTGTTTCCATCTTGAGATAGTTAGAGAATCTAACTTGTATTTTCCAAAATAAACACTTTGACTATCTTTAAAAATAGAATAGAGTAGGTAGAGGGTGGTGAAAGTATAAGGAGAGCACAAACATAGAAACCAGTTAGAGAAGTCATTTGCCCAGGTTTATAAATTAAGGAGAGTTAGAGTGGGAACCCAGGTACTTTAGTTTCAGAATCCATGGTCTTAACCACTACTACTTCTGCCTTCTGGGAATCTGAGGATTAAAGAGCAGACTAAGATTTTTGTTTAGTTATTCTTTAGTTTTTAATTATAACTATAACTGATAAATGAATTTTGAAATCCAGAGATTGTTGGCAAACTTAACAGGAACGATTTCAGTGGAGTTTGGTAGTTTTCCAATTTGTTGGAATAGCTTTCAACGTAATGTGACGAAACATGCTTAGAAAATCTTCTAAGGCCCTTAGAAAGATAATTTCTGTAATACAATCTTTATTTAGTGGTCTTTCTCCAATTCTGCAGAAAAATTATCTTTGAGAATCAGTTCAAAGACACTTGACTTTTCAGTTAGGGGGAAATAGAAATGTCTGTTTTACGGGAATTAAACTTTCAACAATTGAAGTTTTATGGAATCCAGAGGTTATTATTTAGAGCCAAGGAGATTATTTACCAAAAAATATTTCTCTTAGGAAGTCTTTGTGGGGGGGAGAGTTTCAGAGAGGAGAAATAATTTTTGGTGTTCTATTACACAGCATAGTGATAATAGTTAACATATATTTCAAAATTGCTATAGGAGAGAATTTTAACCACAAAGAAATGATAAATATTTGAGGTGATGGATGTGTTTGATTATTCCACAGTGAGTGCATGTAAGAAAACATCACTTTGTACCTCAAAATATTCAATCATTATTTGTCAATAAAAGATAAAACTTAATGCAAATAAAAAACAATTCCTTGGAAGAAATTAATGAATAATTTATTCTCTCATAATGATTTTCATTATAAGGCACTATTGTGAGTTTACTAGTTCTCATTTTTTAGAATAATGGAATCAAGCTACATGCTTCTATAATTTCTCAAAGGGGAATCTGAGAATTAATGATCAGGCTAAGCTTTTTGTTTTAATAATAATTGTAAGTACTGAAACACATTTTGCCATCAAGTATTGCCCCCAGTGTGCTTAGCATTGTTCAGGTAATGTATGCAGGAGTTAGTCCCTCCATTAAATAATTTAGAGAAATAAGTAAAGTGAAGACCGAAAGACAGCAGCAGAAGTGTTTTACAATTTGAAGGAAATAATTTACAGGGAAAAAAGGTTAAATGGCTTGACATTATATGATTAATGTAAACCTTTTTCATTGGGGAAATGTAGCTCAGTGCTGTCAATTAATAGCCTCCTGTATATGGTAAAGTCATGATCTTCTGAAACCCGAGGATAAGGAGCTAGTCTGGACAGTTAAATGTGTTTCTAGAAATTGAAGTCATTGTATTTTAAGTTTTTAGTTGCAGAAAGGTTTATATGCTTTTAAACTAGAGGAAAAAGCAAAATTGAATATAACTTGATTTATTGTCAGAATCACCATATGCCATCATCCAGACTCTTCTTTACTACTTTTTGAGTCTTTTTTCATTCATTTTTAACAGTAGTTAAATTTGTAGTTAGTTTCTTACCATGACCCATGTTCCTAGTCATAAGAGGACACACCTTACTTATAAAGATTTTTGTTTTATGATAATGGAAATAAGTTCTATGTGTTTCCAAAACTGGGGTGAAATATTAGTATATCATTTAATTTAAAGGTATTTTATTGCTCAACTTATTACACATTTATGTTTTCAATTCTTTCATTCTTCAAGGAATTACCTATTGTAGGTAAAGCAATGGTGTTTTGTTTGTTTTTGTTTTTTGTGCAGTTTTTTGTTGTTATTGTTTTATTTTGTATTCTTTCTGAATATCAATTAATGTAGTATGCCACTAGTTAATATATTATTACAAAGACTGTTTGCCACATTCTGGGTCATCTTTATCTGTTACTCTTTGAGTCTATTTTTCTCCTTAGTTACTTCTTTCTTTTTTCTTTCTTTGTTGTTAATTCTTATGTTGACTTAAATGCTGCTATTTATGAATAATTATTTCTTACCCACAGTTTTGTTTTTACCTCAAATGAGAGAAATTGGATGATTATCAAAATAACTAATTTGCAAAAGAAGCAGGGAAAGAGTATTTTAAGAGGTATCTCATAGGCTAGGTGTGGGATCCACCAGTTCATAAAGTGTGAACAGCTAGGGTATTGATGATTTTACGTCTGCTGGAGTTTCATTAAAATCACATTTAGCTGCTTGGGCTGGGGATGTGGCTCAAGCGGTAGCGCACTCGCCTGCCATGCGTGCAGCCCGGGTTCGATCCTCAGCACCACATACAAAGATGTTGTGTCTGCCAATAACTAAAAAATAAATATTAAATCTCTCTCTCTCTCTCTTACTCTCTCTTTAAAAAAAAAAATCACATTTAGCTGCAACAGTCATAAGGTCAGGCCTCCATCTCATATAGGTGTTAAGACATCTTGACAGACTAACTGCAGGATATAAGAAACTGTAATAAACAAAAATTTTCAGAACTTTAAGAAGTACCAGACAGTTTGTTTATTTGCTTAATGACTGAGTTAGCAGTGTAATTTCTCCATTGTACAAGTACATTCATTGATGGAGGAGAATTATTTCATTCTGAGTTTAACATTACCTAAATGAAAACAAATGTACTTCAAATAAATTTTAAGTATTTAAATTTTGTGGAAGAACCCAAATAAGTAATGTGTCATACCAAAAATATTTTTGAATCTTTGTGATTCCATGGTCATCAGTCCTTTCTTTTCAAACAAACTTAACAACCTATAACTAAAGAAAGATAATAGGTTTAATAAATATTGTTTCTTCAATTACTATTGTTTTTATTATTGTTCAATTTCAGGAGCAAGCCATTGACAGAGAACGCGAGAGAGATTTGTTCCAACAAGAAATACAGAAGTTAGAACAACAACTTAAGGTTGTGCCTCGAATCCAGCCTGTCGGTGAACATCAAACTAGAGAGGTAAGAACTTTATTGGTATTTCCTATTTGTATCTTGAGTGTGAAGTAAGAGTTACATTATGAAAAACTTAAAAGTGAATAAGGTATAAATCTTAAAAATCAGGACATTGAATGTTACTTAAATGTGAGGAGGTCATAAACCCTAAAAAATGTTTGTATTGGACTAGGGGTTATAGTTCATGGTAGAACACTTGCCTAGCGTACCTGAAGCCCTGGATTTGATGCCAGCACCATCAAAAACAAAACATAAAAATGTTGTACAGAAATTTGGAATTATTTCCATCTTTATATATTTTCTAGTATTAAATAAACTTCTCTGCCTAATTCTCTACTCCCATCCCAACAAAACTGATAATTCTCTGTAGTCACTCTTTACTAATTATTTCCCTTTCTCTTCTCTTTTACAGTCCACTACAATGAAGTTTCCAACATCTTTTTCTTGGAATTTTATACCCCTTAGTATATTTAAACTGTTCCTATGAAGGTTACCCAAAGCCTCTTGGCTGTATCTAGTAATCACCTCTCTGTCTTTAATACTACTCATCCATTTGGAGACACTCATTACAGTCTTCTATAAGTATCTCCTTCTCTTGACTGCTGTGACACACCTACTGTAGAGTGTGGTCTCTCTCCTCCAGTATTTATTTGTCTTCTGCCTACCCAAAATAAATGAGGGGTGCCTCATGACTTAGTCTTAGAGTCCTTGTTCTTCCGTTTTTACATTTTCTTCCCAGTCATCTGTAAATTGCCCCACAGTTGTTCCTTTATTCCTAACATCACTGTTGAACTCTGTACTTGAATTTTCAACTGCCTACTCTGTCTCCACATAGATGTCTCATTTTTAACATATCCAGGAATCATATTCTTGGTTCCTGATTAGCCTTTATCAAAAAGACAAGAATAAAATTATTCCTTCTTCATCTCAATAAATGTTGTGCCTTCTAAATCATCTTCTTTGCTAAGTTCTAGAATTCTTCCTCAGTCCCACTCCTTCTCAGCCCTGATCCCAAACCACTAATGGATCAGATTTATACTACATCTTTTTATTCTTTTCACCTTTATTCATTTCCCTGTGTCTTAGTTGTCATATTATTTGCCTATATGTGTGAGGTAGCTTCCTGACCAGTCTCCCTGCTTCTACCCTGTCACTCCCACTGTCCATTTTCCTCATACAGAAAACTCTACATTTATTAAACAAATGCTACATGGGAAATATTATATATATTTATACGTATATCACTTATATATATTTCTAAAGATGGCTTGTCCTGGTTATAAAGAGATTGTGCTTGAGATAAGCAATCCCAGTGTGGATCATGGCTGTGCTATGTAGTAGATGTGTGACAGTAACTAAGCTACTTAACCTTTCAAATCTATTTATTCATTTCGAAAATAAAGACAGTAATAGCTCCCACTGCATAGCAGTATTAGTGTGGCCCTTAGTTAACACTTAAATTCAACTACTATTATTTCTGAAAATAATTTTATTGCTGAAAATTATCTACAATTTCTAAGAAGTTTACTTGATTCATTTCTCTTAAAAGTACCTCAAAGAAGTATAAAATGCCTATAAGTTCATTGTAATGAAATGTTAAATCTGCTAGAGTAGCAGAGAAGTCATCATTCCCCTTGTTTGTAGTCATTGCCCTTATTTCTAACAAATGTATTTTTAGCTTTTGAAAAACAGTGACTTATTCATTGAAACTCAAAAGATAATTCAAAATCTAGAACTTTGACTGCCATTTTCTACTATATAATTTTTTTAAAAATATTTGAAAGTTGACCCATCTAGTTCATGAAACTTTAAGGTATGTTTGAGTTTCCTCAGGAACATTGTGACCCATTTGTTCTCTGCTTACCCTGCCAGAACTAATCCCAACTTCTGATTTTCTGAAGACCCAAAAATTCCAACTGTGAATACATATTATAATATGCCATTTCATTGTACCTGTTTTATAGCCTTTTCTCATGAACGTAATCCAAAACTTAGTCAACCTATTATTCTCAGTAGCTTTATTACTGTTAAAATTTAATCCTGTAATTATAATTAAGCTTGCATTTTTTTAATGTTCTGAATAATGATTGTCATTTTGTATAATTGCCTCCAAGTATTTCACTGAATAAAGGTAGTATTCTTTTATTTCTTACCATCACTTATCTTTTTAGGAACCTCCTCTCCCTCTTGATCAGAACTAATTTCATAAATTATCTTATTAATCCTTCCTGTATTCTTCTATCACAGAGCCATTGAATTGAAGGCACTTGCATATCAGTCTTCAGGGATAAGTTGTGAGATGTGTCATTATTTATTTTGGATGCAGGAGAAACTATTAAGACACTAAATGTACAGCTCTCTCTTTCCACCCATTCTCATCTCTATTCTGGGATGGTGCAATGTATAGGTTGAAAGTGCTTTGTAAATAACTATTATCAAAAGGTAATTCATGAAAGATTTTTTTTCAGGTTATCTTACTTCACATTCTGAGAGCAAGTCAGTAAGTACTCTACAAATTTGCCATCTTTAAGGTCATAGGTCTTAGTATGATTGTACCATTACTAGATAATTCAACATTATTCAAAATGTGGTTTTCCCCTCTTCCTAGCTAAAGTGTTAGTCTTAAGAGAATGAAATTTTTCTAAAAAGGGTTGAGCAAAAGCAATATTTGTTGTTTACTAGTGCTGCCTAGTTCTTATCAACTTGGGAAATATCAACCTTTGTTTGAGATAATAGTTGCTATTCTTATAAAAAATGAAATTAATAATAGCATTTCAAAATGTTTTTTTGGAAAAAAATGATTTTTGAGATGAATTAAAAGTTATGAACTTTTCAAATTTTTAGATTTTTTTGTTTAATATATTTTCAGGTTGAACAGTTAACAAATGATCTAAAAGAAAAAACAGACAAGTGCAGTGAGCTGCTTCTATCAAAAGAACAGCTTCAGAGAGATGTACAAGAGAGGAATGAAGAAATTGAAAGGCTAGAGTTCAGAGTGAGAGAACTGGAACAAGCCTTACTTGTTAGCACAGACAATTTTCAAAAGGTGTGACATTTTGAGTTAACTTTATTAAGTGTTTTAATGAAGAAAAGTTTGATACACAAACATCAGAGCTTGAATAAGAAAGCTTGAGGGTGGGGGCAGATGGGAAAGAGCCTTCATTTTTATCTGAGAAATGCATTTTAAGTGTCAAAAGTTCCTGTTTGACTCTATGAATGTATTCAAGACTGAATATCTGTAACTTTTTGATATTCACTAATGTAGAGTTTGTCCTCCTAACTGGTCAGAGAGAATTGCTACTTATCCAAAAGGAAACATACACACACACACACACACTCTGAATAATCAGTATTTAATGTCTGAAAATTTGAGAACATTCTTATATATTTAAAGGTAGAGGACCAGAAACAATTTGGAGCCTTACAAGCTAAAGCAGAATTGTCTCTAGAAGTGCAACTGCAAGCTGAGCGAGATGCTATCGACAGAAAAGAGAAAGAGGTAAGGACTTTTTTTTTCCTTTCGTGTGTGTGTGTGTGTGTGTGTGTATTAGATGTAGATGGGCAAATATCTTTGTTTTATTTACTTACATGGTTCTGAGGATTGAACCCAGTGCCTCACACATACTAGGCAAGCACTCTACCACTTTATTTTTAAATGACAAAATATGTTTTGAGTTATGTTAAAATCAGTTACCTTGAAAATGTCATTTGAACAAAATGAAATTTGTGGTCTAAAACCAAAGTATAGACTTTCTCAATTCAGTGCCTAAATTGATCTTCAAGACAATAAACATGTGAACTGATAAGCTTATGAAGGAAGTTTATTCCAGGTTGAGAGGATAACTAGTGTGAGCACTTTGAAGCAAGAAGAAATTTAGAGAGGGAGAAAGGACAATTTAGCAGGTATGGGCTGAGTGAAGAGGACAGTGAAAAATGTAGTAGTTAGGACAAAAGGCAGCATCTCTTTTCTCCTGTTCATGCTATGGGCGTTGAGTTTTTGCTCCTCTCTACTGTGAATTTGGGTTTGCTTGCTTTCCTTTTTCTTTTTAAACTTTTCCCTGAGAATTGATAGTGTTGTTTTACAACATATGAAGCTTGTGCTTAAAAGATTAATAATGAACTAGGAATGGGAATTTAGCTCAATGTGGGTTTGAATCTGCAGCACCACAAAATAATAATAACAGGAAAGTAACTATAAAGTTATCCTGTGTTGCCCTTCTCCCTCCTTCTTAAAGAGAAGGATCCAATTAGGCATGGTGGTGCATGCCTGTAGTCCCTGCTTCTCAGGACGCTGAGGCAGGAGAATGAATCACTTGAGCCAAGGCGGTTAAGGTCAGCCTAGGCAACATAATAATACCCCTGTGAGAACAAGAAAAGAAAATTTACCTTTAGAGCTATAGTAATTTTAACTTTCTTTGTCTACTAATAGTTTTCCTAAAACATATAATACTCAACATCGTATAGTAGTAAATAATTTTAAATGTTTAAGATGTTTTTAATTATGTTTTGTCTCTTTCCATAGAATTTTTCTCAGAACATTTAAATTTATTTTAACAAATACTTATTTTGCTTAAATATCGTAGAAGTATTTGTTAATAAGTACTTGGAAATCTGTTTACAAAACTAATTTAGATATCAGCTAAAATGACAGTTCAGCGAATGTGTAGTTCAAAGAAGAAAAAAGGAATCCATAGAAATTACTATAGTTGAAATGATCCATGAGAAGGATCGTTTTCCCATTTTTATGTAACAT
Organism: Marmota monax; assembly: GCF_021218885.2. Classification (NCBI taxonomy): domain Eukaryota; kingdom Metazoa; phylum Chordata; class Mammalia; order Rodentia; family Sciuridae; genus Marmota; species Marmota monax. The sequence goes on from NW_026693530.1 coordinate 84,578, forward strand.
CTGAGAAGTTCTTGTTTATTAGGTTTGGAGTTTTCATTGAAGCAGTGAGCACATTTATTTTTGTGTAACTATTTCTATATATTTGAAAGGAATTAATACTTAATGATTTATCTTAAATACTGAATAATCTCCTCCCCCAAAAAATGAACCTTCACAACTCTATCTAAAAGTAGTGGTAGTTGATTAAGAATACTTGGTGTAGCTTACTAGTTGTTTCTCTTCATTTGTGTGTGTGTTCTGGGGCTCAAAGGGCCTCATACAAGCATTCCATCGCTGAGTTATTTCCTTAGCCCTAATTCTATACATACACACACACACACACACACACACACACACACAGGTTTTTTTGTTTTTGTTTTTGTGATGGAAGCCATTAAGTATAGTGCCAGGCTGGCTGTAAACTCCAAATTACAAGGGTTCAAGCAATTCTCTCACATCAGCTTCCTGAGTAGCTGGGACTACATTCATATGCCACCATGCCCTATTATTTTTATTATCTTTTGAATGTAATATATATCTACTAACACCTTAATTTCCTGAATTAAGTTTCTAATAAACATCTACCTTTTACTCAGGATCATAGTACTAGTAGTTCGGAACTATAAGAAACCATAGAGAGCATCTGTTAACTGACTTTCGGTTTTTACAGATAGAGACCCAGAGCCAAAGATGTTGAGTGAATATATACAGATTAAAATAACAGCTGACCTTCATTTACTTGCTTTACATAACTATAATGAGTATTCTATCAGAACTCACTCCCTTACCTATAACTGAATAATGAGAGGTATGAATGTAGAATTAAAACATGTCTTTTAATGTTAATGAAAATAACTTAAGCATTCTATCCTGAAAACTAGGCAAATGTTTTCAGATGTCCTATTGAGTATAAACATAAAGATATCCTTATGTATCATTATAGTTGAGACGTTCAAATACTCCCAAAACCTAAATTTGTATAAAACATTTTTTTGAAAGTTCATTAGACTATGTAGAAATGTGGGATGAATAAAAAGAAGAAAACAGCTTCTTATAGGAGAAGGAAATATTGTGGAGACAATAGTTATTTTGAGAAAACGATTCCTTCAGTAAGTTTTAGCTCTCTGTAGAACTAATGAGCTCTAGTTTACAGATAGCAATAGTAAATAATAGTTAACTTTGCTGAGGGCTAGAAAGTATATTAAATGCCTTGTCCCATTAACCCTTAACTGTCTTCCTGGGAATAGGTTCTGTTCTAAAATCTCCTAATTTGCCAATGTGTGACCTGATCCTTAAGAGAGGTTAGTACTTAGTACAGACAGAAAGAACTGATTCTGGAACCCTATGATACTATACTGCCAGAACACTGAATATATTTTGCTTGTTAGTGAAAAATGTTAAAGACTGTCATTCAACATTTATTATTAAGCTGTTTCTGCATGTAGAGCACTTTTGTTCAGTTGTGAAATCAACACCAGACTTCAAGGAATATGCTATCTAATTAGTGGAACATATATAAGTTTTTTTAACATTTTTTTAAGTTGTTGATGGACCTCTATTTTATTTTTTGATTATATGTGGTGCTGAGAAACTAACGCAGTGGCTCACACATGCCAGGCAAACGCTCTACCACTGAGCCACAACCCCAGCCCCTATACTTTTTTTTTTAAGAGAAAAAAACACTTAAAAAATAAAATAAAATAAAACTCAAATAGGTACAAATCAGTGTCATCCAAATAGTCTAGATATCAATTGGTAGACAAGTAAAACAAGTTTAAACCTTTCTAATGTTCTTCTGGTTTGGGTGTTGTTATAAGACAGCCTGAAACTAGAGTCTGCTTGAATAACAAGAATGTTCCATAGTGTCATTTGGAGAAATTAAAGTCTGATGTGATGTCTCAAGTTCAGCTACTTAAAATAAAAATGTTAGTACTTTAAACCAGTCCTTCTCTGCATATGAATCAGCTGGGGACCTTGTTAAAGTACAGGTCTTTTTTTTTTTATCTCTCTCTTTTTTTAAAATTTTTAGTTGTAGAGAAACTAAATACCTTTTTTTTTTTTATGTGGTGCTGAAGATCAAACCCTGTGCCTCACGCATGCTACGCAAGCGCTCTACCACTGAGCCCCAACCTCAGCTCCCAAAATGCAGATCTTGAGTGCAGCACAAGATTCTGTGCATCAAACGTGCTCTCACATGATGCCTATTCTGCTGCTCCCAAGACTACACTTTGAGTAGCAGAGCTTTTAAGACATAGAGCTAAGAATTAGACTATTAAGTGATGTCACAAGGAAAAAAAAAAAGGTCATGTGAGGTGGGGCAGCAATTTTGAACTTAAATAACTATGTGTATGTTGATTTTATAATACCTTGTCATTAAAATTTGCTATAGAAGAGAAGAATAGGTGTAAATACTGTCAGATAACTTTGAAGAAGATACAGTCATCACAATTTTCAATAAACTAACCTGGAAATTATGTATGTACAACCACTAAATGTATTTTAGTGTCTACAGAGTTTAATATCAGTGTTACCAAAAAAATTTAAATAGAGGTCTTAGACATTAGTTATTAGAAACAGGATAAATTATAGTTTAGGACTGGAACTCCCAGGTTCAAAAGGTGGTTTCACCACATAGTAGACATGTGACCTCAGGAAAAGTTACTCCTTGCAGTAACTCCCTTCCTCACTTCTGAAATGGGGTTAATCATAGAATAGAGCTCCTAAGGTTGTAACAGGCTTTTTAAAAAATAACAATATATAAAGTACTTTGTACCCATGCCTAGCAGTAATTCTCTATAAATTATAGCCATTATTTAGTATTGATACCATTTCTGTTTAAGAAATATTAGGCTGATTTTTTTTCCTTGCTGATTTCTTTTTTTAGGCTGATTTTTAAGGCCTTGCCTTGCCTGTGCTAGAATGATTCTAATTATGTGATGTATCAGTATATAAGCAACATATGCCCCTTTTCAACTTTAAGGCACTAAATGATTTAAAGTTGGCTCTGAGCCAGTTACTACTAAACACTGCTACTGCATCTTAGGTTGCTGTTAATGCAACATTTTTGATCATCAAATAAATATATGTTTATAAATTCATTTATTAAATATTAAGTAGCTGTGAATCAGTGAGCTAAAGTGACTGCTAATGTCCTCAATCAAACCCATTTTTTTAAATAGAGCAATAATTAGCTCTTAATATTCGTCATCAGGTTCATTTTTTGTGTGTAACCATCTAAGAGGATTATTTTACTTTTGTTACTAATAATCCATCTTCAAAAATTAAATTTCTGTTTTCCTATAAGTAAGAGCTCTCTGATTTTCTACTAAAATTATTTTGTTAACTTACTCTGCAATTCAGACCTAAGGATCTCTTGACCTTATTGTGTATCTGTGCTTCCATCTGCTTAATCAAACTACAAAGCAGCCAGGGCATTCAATGGATTATAATTAGATATTTGTGGGACTATATTAAGTTAGTTTTATTTGATACTAGAATAACTGAATTAATTCTACAATTTTTCTAAGCTTTTCAATAGCAACTGACTTAATTCTAACTGAATTTAACATAAGAGTTAGCATGTGGACTACTCCTTTCTGTGACTCTTTCTGCTTATGGTAGAAAATGTTTCCTGGTGTCCTTCTTTAAAGGTGTCTTCTGCTTGGGCAAGATGGTTTAAGAATGTGCAGTGTGACAGGCACGGTGGCACACACCTATAATCCCACAACTCAGAAGTCTGAGGCAGGAAGATTGCAAGTTTGAGGCCAGCCTCAGCACCTTAGCAAGACCCCAAGCAACTTACTAAGCATGACTCTATCTAAAAACTATAAAATGAAAAAAAAGGGCTGGGGGGATGTGGTTCCATGGTAAAGCTCCCTTGGGTTCAGTCCCCAGTGCCAAAACAAAAACAAAATAAACAAACCAAAAAAGAAAAAAAAGAATGTGCAGTGTGAGCATGTCTAGGAACCATACAGGTATGGCTGGCTTAGAAAACCACTTTCCTTTATTCTTATGAATTAAGCATATGTACTTTGTAAAGCAAATACAACATTCTTTTTTTTAAAATTTTTTTTTTAGTTGTAGTTGGACACAATATCTTTATTTTTATGTGGTACTGAGGATCGAACCCAGTGCCTCACATGTGCACGACAGGCGCTCTACCACTGAGCTACAGCCCCAGCCCCAACATTCTTAATTCTATCTTGACAAACATCTGTATAAAGTTTTTTTTTCTTTACTTTTCATAATTTTTATATTAAAGATAACAAACTTAGAAGAACAACTAGAGCAATTTAGAGATGAGCTTGAAAATAAAAATGAAGAAGTTCAGCAACTACATATGCAATTGGAAATACAGAAAAAGGAATCCACTACCTGTCTACAGGAACTTGAACAAGAAAATAAGTTATTCAAGGTAACTATTTTAGAAAATTCTTTTTTCTATAAAGAGATAATAAGTTTTCCTCCTATGTAGTTATAATAAACATTTACTAAGTCCAGATCTAAATAATACTCACTCGAAGAACACTAGCAAGCAAATAGATTTGCATGGAACTTATTTTCTGCTCATAATTAAATTTTTGAGATCTTTTATGAAAATATTTCAAGAATTATTGATCTTCATTATGTCTAATTTTTTTTACTTGTACATTGTAGGAAATGTATTTTTTATAAGACTTAATTGAAACAATGTTGTGAAAAATGCCATGTCATGAATACATCCAACTGTGATGGTTATTTTTGTCACTAGGATGAAATGGAGAAATTGAGATTTGCCATAAAGGATCCTGAGGCTATCTCTACTCATGACCAGCATATGCTATTTGGGAAATTTGCTCAAATAATACAGGAAAAAGAGGTAGAAATTGATCGATTAAATGAGCAAATTAGAGACTTTCATCAACAACTTAGACTTACAACAGATAACAAGGTATACTCATTTAAAATTGGTTATTATCTGAAATCTAATATAGTTAAATAGAGTAATTAGCTTTGGATGCCATCTGTTATAGACTTAATTCAGTATTTTATCTTTTCCAATAAAATGTACTAGTGTTGACATTTTCCTAATAGAGAATCAAATACTAAAAGCATAAGCCACTTATGTTTAATAGAACTTCCAGAATGATGTTCTAAATAAGGTCTTTGTTTGATGTGATAAGGGAGGTGTTGGTCTATATTGAAAGTAACATAATGTGTCTGACAAGCATACAGCTTTTGTGCCTGATCATCTTTAAGTTTTTACCCTAAAATAAAACAAAATTTTAAAATATGAATACATATTTTTCTGTGTTTCCCTTTTTCATTAACTAATAGGATTTTGAAGAAAAAAATGAACTGATAAGGGATCTTGAAGCCCAAATAGAATGTCGGAAGAGTGGTCAAGAACGTTTGAAGAAAAATAGAGAAGAAGAAACAGACAAGCTCAATGAAGTGATTGAAAAACTTCAGGAGCAATTGTCATATATTGAACAGAATATGTTGGTGGATACCAGTTCCCCCTCAGAACAAGAGGACAGCTTGAAACATCAGTTGGAAAAGGTTATAGCTGAAAAGCTGGCTTTGGAACAGCAAGTAGAAATCACTAATGAAGAAATGGCCTTCACAAAAAATATACTTAAAGAAACCAATTTTCAAATGGATCAGCTAACACAAGAATTAGTCAACTTGAAGAGAGAACATGACCATAAGGAAAAAATCCAAAGTGTACCAGACGAAAGTGTTAGCATGACTATAGATGATCTCAGCAAAGACCAACCCGAACTGGAAGTAATCCATATTGAAGATGTTCTTAAACCCCCTGAGAACAAGATGTATCTCAGATCTTTTGAAGAAAGCACCAAAGTTTCCAGAAATTTGGAAACAAAACTGCTACAGCTTGAGAGCTCTGTTAGCGCAAAGGACTTAGAACTTATCCAGTGTTATAAACAAATAGAAGACATAAAAGAACAAGGCCAATCTGAAACAGAAATGCTTCAGAAGAAGATCGTAAACCTACAGAAAGTACTTGAGGAGAAAGTAGCTGCTGCTCTTGTAAGTCAAGTCCAACTTGAGGCAGTTCAGGAATATGAGAAATTCTATCAAGATAAAGGAGTAGCTTCATCAGAACTTGAAAAGGAAAATATGCAGAATTTAAATCAAATAACAGAAAACAAGATGGAGTCAGATATGTCTGCATTAACCTTGAGAATATCAGACTTAGAAAGACAAGTGATTGAAATGCATACTACTTTGATTTCAGAAAAAGAACAAGTGGAAACTGCAGAGAAAAATGCTTTGGAAAAAGAAAAGAAGCTGATAGAACTGCAGAAGTTATTGGAGGACAGTGAGAAAAAAATAGAAGGAAAAGAAAGGAAAAGAAGCCCTCATGGAGATTTTGTTCTCAAGGTTAGTTTTATATTTGAGTTTTTCACATAAATACCCTAAGAAACTCTTTTTTTTTTTTTTTTCCTTTGCTTATTAAGCTGATTGGTAATTTACTAAGTCAAACAGTTCTGCTGACACCTACCAATTTATACATAATGGGATTTTATTAAAAAAAATCATATTGTTCTTAAAGAACTTTAGACAAACTAAAGAGTTTGTTTGAGCAAAAAGTGCTACATGCATTGTGCAACACTCAGAACCAGAAGAGATTGAAACAGTTTCACTGTGCAACAGTGGGTGGTATTTAGAGGCAGAACTCACAAATAAAATTCAGAAATTGCTTGATTGGTCATGGCTAGACCTTGTTTGGATGTGATTTGATTGGTTGATTGCCTATGATTGGCTGAAACATAGTTGCCTACTATCATTGGCTGAGACTTAGTAGTTGATTATACTCTGTTCATTTGTTTTCCTACCAAGTTACATTGCAGTTTCTTACACAGAAACTCAAGGTATAGAGACCAGATTAAATTTAACACTATAGGGTCATTTTATTATCACTAGAATAATGGGCCCATATATATTTTGTGATTTTCAAACATTAAATTTAGCAAATGTCCTCTAGAATTTCTGTGAATATTTTCTCCCTTAATGTACCTCTACTAAGTATGTTATGTCATCATCTCTTTTAAGTATCATAGTGCACCCCATAATCATCACCACCACAGTAATGTATATTCATAAGTATTCTATACATTCTAATCTTGCACCAAAGACAGTTTATTAATAGTAATAGATGATTTTTAATTAATTCCAGCACAATTTTTTTTTTGGTTGGGGGGAGAGCTTCATAAAATGGTCATACCACACTTTTGCAAAAATAATTTTGGCATAAAATCTGTGAAAGTTATGTAGGTGAGATACAATTATAAAAATATCAAAACATTCATATTAAATTAACATATGAGTAACAAGTTATTAGCTTGGCAAATTTTATGCCTCATAATAGATTTTATTCTTCTTAGGAAAAATTTGTAACTGACCTAAGTCTACTTACATAAAGATCAGAAATTGCAATTATTTCTTAGTGTATGACAGACATGACAAAGATTTTTTTCCTTCAAGTTCCCTCACTTAATAAACTTACAATTTCAAGTACCAGAAGTTGAGTCTTATCTGCCCCAGAAGATTAATTGATACATTGGGATTTTATGTCTACTTAATTTATATTGGCAAAGGATAATAATTTCACTCACTATACTTTTTCTTCCTAGCTCATTGGAATTGCATATTTCTGTAGGTAATAATTATTAAAATATTAATATAACTTTTTAGGTATAACTTATAATAATTATCTTTGAGCTCATATCTTTTGAGGAAAGTAATATAAATATGAAACTTTTGAGTGGCACAAAGAATATTTTTATCAATAATTTATAAATGTTATATATATTAATGGCATGATTTGTCTTTCATTCCCAGAAAATCTTTCTTATTTCCTTAAGAATACAAAATGATGGTTCTTAAAATGTTTCACTGTTTGTTGAAAGAGCATTTATCACTAAAACCCCTAGGCAGTTAGTCTTGGAAAAGCTTCATTAGAATGTGTAAATGCTTTGAACTTAGCTTTTTTTTTTTTTTTAATGATGTATTTCTTATGTTTTCTACTGTATCCAGACAGCTACTGAGTTAATAAATGCCCGTGGAGAAAGTGGATTTTTTGAAGAACTTGAGGCTCTTAAAATCGAGTTAGTGGCTACCAAAGAAGAACTTGCCACTTTCAAAGAAAGGACAGAAAAACTTCAAAAAGAGCTTTTGGTAAGACAAGTAACATAACTCCTAATTCATTCATTTCTACCCATCTTAATTCCCTTTCAAAATGTCTTATAGAAACAAGTCCAGAGCCATAACTTAAAAACTAAATTTACAAGTCTTTTTGAAAAATTCCATTGTTATAAATCTATTCACCATCTCCTTGCTTGTTTTGCTAGGAATCTTTATATTAGAAGAATGCTTTTAATCTCTAGTCTTTTAGCAAAGGAAGCGAAAAACTGCTGTTAAAGAGAACTTAAATCCCCTGAGAAACAAAAGTAAAGGCTAATAAAATTATTTCAATTTTGTAGTAACCTGTGACCATACATACATGCGAAAGTATATATGTATTACAATTTCCAAAGTGTTTTTCCTATTATTCTGAGGCAAGTGAACATATAAATGAAATTATACTCTTTCCCTCTCCTCTGTAAGTTCTTCATTTGATGTGCAAGATTTTCAACTTAATTCATCTGTGTTTTAGGTAAAAGAGACAAATATGGCATCTCTTCAGAGAGATTTAAGCCAAGTTAAGAATCAGCTTGGTGAGGAAAAAAAGAAATTATCCCACTTCTTAATAAAAGAGGATAAGTCTGAAGTACTAACAAACAGAAACATCTGCTTAGAGCCACTTCCTGTTGAAGTAGGTAAAAACACTGCATCCCAAACGGACCAAATACTCAAGGTCAACATGAGCAACCAGACTCCACAAATTCTTGTTAAAAATGCAGGAATTCAAATTGATGTACAGACTAGCTGTTCCTCAGAAAAAGTCTCTGAAATAATTAGGCAATTTACTGAAATAATTGAACGCATACAAGAACTTCATGCCGCTGAAATTTTGGATATGGAATCCAGACATATTTCAGAAACTCAAACTTTAAAGAGGGAACATTATGTTGCTGTTGAGTTACTGACAGAGGAGTGTGGTACATTGAAGGCAGTGATACAGTGTCTGAGATCTTTTAAAGAGGTATTTATTTTGTTGTTGTCGTGTGGGGGGAGTTTCCACTGTTGTCAACAATCTGTTTTTAAGCAAAAATTTTAAAAGAAATTTGGGAAATATCTCTTCTTTATGCTATTAGAATTTAAGTCTCCCCATTGTATTAGATAATAGAGTTCTTATGTAAATTTGCAACTTGTTATGGTTCCTTAAATAATAACTATCTCTTCTTACTATGGTAATATCCATAAGGAAAAAATTGTTATAAATCATAAGATAGTTTCATTTCAAGTATGCTTAGATTGAGTTTTTTCTTTTTCTTTCCTTTTCCTTTTTACAGCATTATAACAGCAAAATAGTTCATTGGGTTCTGTTTTTATTAAAACAAAAATATTTATGTATGTTGTTTCTTTTTTCTAATTAGGGATCCTTGATTCCTGAAATAACGTATTCTAATGCTTACCAAACTAGAGGAATCTATTCCAGTGGTAAGTTATATAAAATTCTGGAATGTTTATAGTATTTGATTAAAACATGTTATTTTTGTTTGGAGAGGGTATGTTTTTTATTTTTGTTTGTTTGTTTAACAACAAATGATTGTTTTCTTTTTTTTTTTTTTAATTTTTTATTGTTGCATTTATACACAATGGAGTATTACTCTGCATTAAAAAATGACAAAATGATTGTTTTCTTTATTTTAGATTCTGGATCAGACTGGAGTCAGGGAGTTTATCTTACGCAAAATCAGGGATTTGACACAGCATCAGAAGGACGAGGAGAAGAAGGTGAAAATTTAACACAATCATTTCCAAAGAAAATAAAGGTACTAAAAGATAAATGTTACTGAAACATAATATATTTTAGTAAACTTAGCCAGTATAATTTCTATGTTGAACATAGTAGTTTATTTAAAGTTATATACTGGATCTCTGAAAAAACTGTATAGCAAGAAAGATCGAAGGAAGGGGGAGAGAGAAGGAGAAAATATTCTGCCCTCCACTCCCTCCTTTCTTCCAGGATTAGTGACCAGATCTTTTTGTCAATTCTCTGTTAACTAGATATTGAGGAAAAAGGATGTTGGAAGTACCATCCCTGGTTGCTCAAACAATGTCTAGTACAGTCCACCCCATCAAATAGAAGCAAAGGGTAGCACTCACCTCATGCTTCAAATGAAAACAGGCTAAAATAAATGACTTAAAAGAAAAAAAAAATCCATGAGAATCTATTTCATTTTATTTCCATATTCCACAAATAATAAAATACAATATATTAAATAATTATGTTATGAAGATTTAAAAAAATAATTTTTATTACTGGTGTTTTTGTTTGCCAAAATTATAAAAGCAGTCTCAAGGAATGGAAGTTTTTCCCACAGTATTTCTTTTGGTCAAATCAATGGCTAATCATTAAATCTAGGAAGAGTACATTAGCTAAACTGAAGGAACTTAGAGATGAAAGCTATGGAAATCATAGACCATCTATTGCAATTGACTTAGCTCTCCACAGGAAGAAGGCATTTAGTAAAGGTGCCTGGAATTTCTTTTCTGCGGTTGCTTTTCTAAATCTATTTTGCTTCATAATGCTATATTGCTTAATATTTATTTGTCTTTGTAGCTCTCATTTTTTCAGTATTTGGAGAAGTTGTCATAACTTTGGCTTTTGGATTTTGGTTTCTAGGGATTACTGAGAGCTGTTTATAATGAGTGCATGCAGGTGCTTTCTCTCACTGAGTCACCATGTGGTAATAGAGAAGATCATTCTATTCAACAGGTTTCAGAATTTTGGCTAAAAGAGAGAAGAGCTTACCTTAATATCATCTCATCTCTTAAGGAATTAATTACCAAAATACAAGTGCAAAGGGAATCTGAGGTACCCAAAGAATATTATATTCTATGTAGCATTGTTATTTTTAATGACAATAATGAACTTTGTAAATTAAATTCTTTTTTATATGAATTTTCACATAAATTATTGTATGTATTTTCAGACTCAAAAATACATACGTTCTTTTAAATACCTATTTTGGTTAGTAGAATGTTTTTAAAACATGCTTATTTGAAACCTAACTTTTGTTATTCGTACTCTGCTAGGTTTGTGATAATTCTCAATCTCATGAGAGCCTCCCGGACTGGCGAGGGGAATTTCTACTTGCTCTCCAACATGTTTTCTTAAAGGAGCACAATGTTTTGCTGGCTGCATTTCAGACTGAACTGACAGCTCTAGGCACTAAAGATGCAGTTGGATTATTAAAGTGTTTGGAACAGCGAATACAAGAACAGGTATCAAAACAAAATTTTATTTTAAAGAATACTATTTTTAATAGTAATAAGAAAATCAGTTGCTGATTTGTTTTAGAGTCTTAATTTAAGTATGAAGATTAGCATTTTTAACAGGGGCCACTAAGAGTATTTAGGAGAAGAACATTACCTTTTGTCTTATATTAGAAAGTAAGAAAAACTTAAAATTAATGAGATAGTCCTCAAACTTGGAAAGTTAGAAAGAGGAGTAAAACCTAAAGAAAAGAGAAGGAATAAGATACAGTCACTTATCATTATTTGCAGTAGTTATATTTCCCATAGGAAATACAGGAATAGGTTACTGTAAGCCTCAATCACAATATTTTCATCAACCAGTCAATACATGATCTTATTTTCTGTGTGGTTCTGTTTAAAGAAATCTTATATGGGGAGGGGAGAAGAGATGTATCTCAGTGGTAGAATGCTTGCCTAGCATACTCTTGGCCCTGGGCTCAGTACTCAGTGCCATTAAAAAAAGAAAAAAGATACCTTCTGTGTTGTATATTATTCATTAATGTTTAATGCGGCCAAGAGCAATCATACAGAAGCTTATCTAACACACTTTTCTCCTTAAAGCATGCCACAGATTTCTTGCACTTAGGAACACCAAGCCCTTCACTTGTGGGCCATTTAAAACCACGAAATCACAAATACAAAGCACAATATGGAAAAACAAGTTACTAAACAGGACATTTGTGTACAATATGAGAGCTAAAATACAAAGGTAGAGTATGCCCTTGTTTAACTCAGCCAGGAACATGTGCATGAGGAAATTTAAATTTTTTACTACTCTAACTATGTCTGACAAAGCAATACAAGTATTGATTTGAGGGTTACAAAAACTTTTTATCAAGTAGACAAATCTGAAAACACAGGATCCATTAATAATGAGGATTAACTACAATAAAGTAAAAAACATTAATGAAATGTATAACCAGTACAATATAGAGGATAAAACATTAAAAATTGGTTCCTTGAAAATGCTAAATAAGAAAATCTTTTCTGGAGAATTCATTATGATTTTTAAATGTTATAAATGAAGATGAGATCATAATTAAACATGTAACAAATAAAATAACAAAATATTATAAATTATTTTATTTATACAAATAAAAAAATTGAGGTGAAATTTTTTTTAAAAATCACTTATCAAAATTCATGCTGGAAGAAATAGAATACCTGAAAAGACCTACAACAGAATCAAATCAGTAGGGCTGGGGTTGCAACTCAGTGTACAGTGCTGGGTTAGATCCTTAGCACCACATATAAATAAATAAATTAATTAAAGGTTTTGTGTCCAACTACAACTAAAACAAAAAAAAATTTTTTAATCTTCTCACAATACTTAGTACCCAGGACTTGGTTTTTTAAATACGTTATCCATTAAAAAGAATTAGGAATCCTTTTGCATCTGATGATTCCAAGAATAGAGTAGGAAGACAATAAGGTAAACCTGGAATCCCTCATTTTGCCAGCATGTAAAGAATTATTCAAAGAAATAAGGGAATATGTCAGAAGGTCACAGAAGCCTGTTGAAGGTTCCCTCACTGGCCAAAGTTAGAAAATTAAAAGATCAAACAAAATGAAAGTGACAGATTTTAAAGTTAAGAGTAAAATAAGAATTCATGAGCTCATGTAGATGGATATATATTATCACAGTTGAATGCCAGCTATTAAATGTAGAAGGAACGAAGGAATTATAAGATCATACTTTATTCAACAATATAGTAATGATCAATTCAGCAATAATCAACAGTGGATGCTAAAACTAATGTGAAAAAGTTGATAAGAAAAGTAAAATCCCTAAAAGATCATTTTTAACTACAAAAGGAAAAACAGTAACTTTACACTGGAGAAACCTTGCAAGCCCCACCCAAATGATCAGAATCAATATTACCAGTAATGGGGAAAAAAAGACATCGAGTACTTCCTAATACTTCTATGAAATGCATAATCAGAATCCACTTGGGAAAATATGAGACCAAAACCAACTGAGGCCACCATGCATCTATTAGACTGGGCAAAATAAAAAATAGTGACACCACCAAATGCTGGTAAAGAGGGAGAGAAACTTCATGTCACATACATTGCTGGTAGGCAGTGTAAAGCAGGACTGCTACTCTGGAAACTAAATCTGGCAGTGTCTTGTAAAGGTAAACGTACATCTGTTACACAGCCTAGCAGTCACACGTGTAGATATTTAATCAACAGAAATGAAAACTGGTGTCTATTTATGAACCTATTTATGAATGTTCACAGTAATTTTCTTTGTAATAACCAAATACTTGAAACAACCCAGATGTCCTCCAGTAAGTGAATAGATGGAGAAACTGTGATATATTCATACAATGAAATACTATTCAACAATTAAAAAAGGAACAATCAATACCCTAAACTTCCTGTGTGTTATGTAACTTCTAAAAATGACAAAATTATAGTGATAGAGAACACATCAGTAGTTGCCAGAGGTTAGGGTTAGGGAGAAGAGGGTAGGACTACAGAGTAGTCTCTGTGGTGATTGAAATAATTTTTACCCTTATTGTGGTACATATATATGAACCTGTTCAAGTGATGAAATTTCATAGTACTGTATGCCAAGAGAAAAAATGAGTACATGTAAACAAATGAAATTTTATTAAAACCTGTAGTTTAAATAGAATTTTATCCATGTCAGTTTCTTAGTTTTGATAATGTGCTCTGATTATATAAGCTATTATTGGGGAAAGCTGGCCAAACCCCTCAAGTACTTTGACTTACATTAGTCCAAAAAAGTTTTTTTAAATTAATGGACATGCAACAAAATAACCTGTCTGTACTCTTCAAAAAAATTCAGATCACGAAAGACAAAGGAATACTTATGAATCACTTTTTTTTTCTTAAAGAACTTTTGGCAAAATTTGAAAAAACTCTCTATACCAGATAATATTATGATAAGTTAATTACTCTTTTGATCATTATACTGCAGTTATGTAAAAGAATGCTCTTATTTTTAGGAAGTACACTACAGTATTTAGAGGTAAAGAAGCATCTATCTGCAAGAAATCCTCCCACATTTTAGACAAAAAGAATGAAATTTTTAAAAGAAAAAAACTTTAGCATGTGTAGTTCATTTATTCTTCAGACTTCTGGTTGTTAATTTTATTATCTTTACAACTCTCTTCACTTGATTTTTTCTTTTCCTTTGTTACAAAAAGGGTATTGAATATCGAGCAGCTATGGAATATCTCCAAAAAATAGACAGAAGAAGCTTATTGTCTGAAATTGAAGTACTACGTGCTCAAATTAATGACAAGAAAATGACCTTGAAAAGAGAACAAGAAAATGATAAACCAAACCTAGGTATGTTACAAAACAGACTCATATAATTACACAAATGGGTGAAAATATTTCACTTTACATTATTATTACTCAGTTAAAACATTTCCTTTTAGTGATATTGATTTCTCATTTTCATAACATTAATTATATTAATTACTGTAGTGGCTAGAGGATTGTCAAATTGATTTTAAACAACTGTATCTAATTTTAAATACAGTAGCCTTACCTTGACCAAGTTAAACAAATTAATTTCATGGTCTCTTTTTTTGTTTGTTTGTTTTGATTAGTTATACATGACAGTAGAATGCATTTATGCACTTTGATATATCATGAATAGATGGGATATAATGTCTCATTTTTCTGAGTATACATGTTGAAGAATCATATTGGTCATGTAGTCACATATATACATTCAGTAATAATATCTGTTTCATTCTACTATCTTTCCTATCCCTACATTCCCTCCCCTCTTCTCCCATCACTTCCCTCTACCTAATCTAAGGTAACCCTATTCTTCCCTACTACCCCCCCACCTTATTGTGAATTAGCATTCACAAATTAGAGAAAACATTTGGCCTTTAGTTTTATGGGATTGGCTTATTTTGCTTACCATGATATTCTCCTACTCCAACCATTTTCTGGCAAATGCCGTAATTTCACTCTCCTTTAAAGCTCTGAGTAATATTCCATTGAGTATATATACCACATTTTCTTCATCCATTCATCTGTTGATTGACACCTAGGTTGGTTCCATTGATAAGCTATTGTGAATTGAACTGCTATAAACATTGATACAGCTGCATCACTATAGTATGCTGATTTTAAGTCCTTTGGGTATATAAACCAAGGAATGGGATAGCTGGGTCAAAGGGTGGTTCCATTCCCAGTTTTCTGAGGAATCTCCAAACTGCTTTCCATAGTGGTTGCACCAATTTGCAGTCCCTCCAGCAATGTATGAGTATGCCTTTTCCACCACATCCTCACCAACATTTGTTGTTGCCTATTCTTGATGATTGATTGCCATTCTGACAGGAGTGAGATGAAATCTTAGAATAGTTTTGATTTGCATTTCTCTAATTGCTAGAGATGTTGAACTCTCTTAAAGCTGTACATTAAGAAAGGTGTTTTACATACTAGAGGATAACTACCTAAAGGAAAAGGAAATCCATAATGAAAGTAGCCATTTCTTTTTTAATCCCTCTTTTTAAAAATTTAACTATAACAACATACAGAAAAGTGAACAATTCAACTCTTCAGTATGACATTATTTTTTTTAATATTTATTTTTTAGTTGTTGTTGGACTTAATACCTTTTTTTAAAAAAAATTTATTTATTTTTATGTGGTGCTGAGGATTGAACCCAGGGCCTCACACATGATAGGCGAGCACTCTACTGCTGAGACATAACTCCAGCCCCAGTATGACATTATTATATGAATGTCTATGGAGGAGACATTGCTTGTGTTAAGAAGTAGAACATTCTGAAGCCCCCTCTTTAGCAACTTAGAGGTTATCCTGATTTTTCTTTAGTTTTATTACTAATTTATATATTCCAAAATCATATATGTTTTAAAGTTTTTCTATTTTTGAACTTTATCTGTATATTTTATGTCTTGCTTCTGTCACCTTCCTGAATTATCCCAACTTACTGCATTTATCTATAGTTCATTTTTGTTACCATGTAGAATTCTCTTGTTTGGATATTCTACAACTTATATTTCATTCTGTGGTTGATTAGATTTGGATTGTTTCTGCTTTTTAGCTATTAGAGTCATTGCTGTTGTGGACACTGTTGCAAAGTGTTTCTGATGCAATTGTACTTATGTCTTTCTAGGAGTGAAATTGCTGGGTCATAGAATTCATATCTTTAAATTTATTAGAGAACACCAAACGATTTTAAAGAGTAGTTTTGTTAGGGGCTGCGGTTGTGGCTCACAGGTAGAGTACTCACCTAGCACATTGGAGGCCCTGGGTTTGATCCTCAGCACCACATAAAAATAAATAAAATAAAGATATTGTGTCCAACTACAACTAAAAAATAAATCTTTTTTAAAAAATGTAGTTTTGTCAATTTGTGCATGCACTAGCAGTATATGAGAGTTGTGTTATATACAACTTTGCCAACTTTCCAGTATTGTTAGACCTTTGCTGCCAATCCGTTTGGCGTGCAGTACATAATTGTAGTTTTAATTGATTTTAATTATTCAAGTGGCTTAGTGCTTTTTCATATGATTATCAACTATTTGGATTATTGTTTTTGTGATATGCTTGCTTGGATCTTTTCCCCACTTTGTGATAAAAGTCTATTTAATTTAACTGTAAATGGAAATCATTATTAAATTCTCATCTATTGAGGACATATGCATCTTTAGTAACTGTTTCATGTAGTGATGATAGAAACACCTGTGCTTTTGCAGACTTTAAAATCACCACACAAGCTCAAAATTTGTCATTGAAAAGCTGAATCATGTTAAAATTCTTCAGAGAAAACAGGTATAATAAGTTAAACATATCCCTGTAGACAAAGGCTTAATTGAAAAGTTTTAGAGGTAATTAATATTGTTTATATAGAATGCTATTGAAGTCTTAATGAGTATCTCTGTAGATTCATGTTTATATGTGTAAATTATTAACCTCTACCCCTAAGAAATAGTTTTAAAAGCTAAATTAACATGATTATCACCTAAAGTCAATGTTATGTCCTTCTTGTAATATCATTCTTACTAATTGTAATGTCTGTTGATGAACTTTGCTAGAATTTTAAGTAAAAACTTTTCTTATTAAATATGTACTGTTACATATTTATGGTGGAATAGAAAAAACAAGAGAGTAAAAATCACATCTTGAGTCACATAAATCCTAAAATAATGACTATTTAACACCCAAGTAAATATGTCTACAGACCTTTTCAATGTCCATATGTACATAAGTATATTTTTTGTCATAAAAACAGGATCCTGATGCATATTTTGTAACCTGTTTTTACTTAACATGTATAAGATTTTAGTTCGGGGACGGAACTCAACCACTGAGCCCTCTTTTATATTTTATGTAAAGACAGAGTCTCACTGAGTTGCTTAGCACCTCACCATTCCTGAGGCTGGCTTTGAACTCATGATCCTCCTGCGCCACTAGGATTACAGGCTTGACCACCACACCTGGCCGAGATTTAAATTCTTGAGTTTGTTTTCATTGTAACAAATGTGTATTATGGAGGGTTTGGTTCGTTTTTATTGAAAAAAACAAGATCTCAACTGGAGTTTGGACTTCTATTTCTGGAACAATTATAAAAGTAAAGTTCCTAAGGACTGTCTGCAAAGAGAGGCTGAACAAAAGAAGCAAACAGTGCCAACCATTATAGTCATAGATACATGAATAACTCCTACAAGTACTATGTGTGATTTTCAAAAGTTCTTGGAGGGCTGGAGTTGTGGCTAACTGTGTGAGGCACTGGGTTCAATCCCCAGCACCACATAAAAATAAATAAATAAATGTATTGTGTCCATCTACAACTAAAATTAATAAATAAAGAAATTTTTTTTAGTTTTTTATATTTTTTAGTTTTAGGTGGACACATTATCTTTGTTTTTACATTTATGTGGTGCTGAGGATAAAACCCAGTGCCTCATGCATGCTAGGCAAGCACTCTACCACTGAGCCACAACCCCAGCCCCTGTTGTTAAACTTTTATCATTTTCATAAATACTTCTGAAATCTTGGCCACTACCACTATGAGGAAAACATGCATAAAGTTTATTTGTATTAAACTTTGGGGACTGTAATCCTTTCATGATTGCTTTGCAGTTATCTCCTATGTTACAAATCAGTTCTTATCAATAAAATATTTATAAACCAAATAGGAGTTACTAGGTTAAATTATAAATATTGATCATTTTTTCTTTAGAACTTTTGGAATATACTATGCAGCAGAAGCAGTCTCAAATTCTGGAGATGCAAGTGGAGCTCAGCAATATGAAAGACAAAGCAAGTGAACTTCAAGAACACCTGAGTTCAGAAAAAATGGTAGTTGCTGAGCTAAAAAATGAAATTGCACAAACGGAATTGGAACTTGAAACAACACTCAAGGCACAGCATAAGCATCTAAAGGAACTAGAAGCATTCAGGTATACCACACTTCCTAATTATAAACGTGTATTAGTGAAGGAATTGGAGTACTTTTGTCATAAATATTATGCAGATATTATAAAAATAAAATACATGTTGTTTAAGTAGCATGTGATTTTGTTATTTATGGGAAAAAACTACAGTAGAGGGTGAAAATCCCCAATTTTTCCAAAGTATAAGTTTAAGATTGTTTTGGCCCAATCTGTATTGTGGCCCTCAGTTCTATTTGAGACTTGTATAAGATATACTTGTGATCTTTGTTTTACCTCCAGCCAATATGAACTTAACCTTTATGATCTCAATGTGTTTCAGAATTTAGTTAGCTAAAATACACAGTATTTGAAGATATAACGCTTATGAAAAGGATATATTTGTTGGTATAAATACTAAGGTATTTCGTTTGTAAAAATGCATGACAATTCCCATGTTCAGTAAAAGACAAGGGAAATGTTTTGTTAATATTCTTTTCTAGAAACAGATTGGATAATTGTTACAGTGGTAAATAATGGTAGTTGTACTACTAGGAACAGGTAATTTGAAATAAACCACAGTTAATCCTTAATCTCTAAATAGTTTATATTTTTCTATTAGGTAGTTTATACTGTGCCTCAGCCCTTTAGTGAAAATGTTGCCTGTTTCTCTCAATACATAGAATAGTTTTATGAAAGTTCATTTAATCATTTTATTTAGATTGGCAGTAAAAGACGAGACAGATGAACTACGTTTGCTTAATGATATACTAGCAAGTGAACAGAAAAAATCAAGAGAGCTCCAGTGGGCCTTAGAGAAGGAAAAAGCCAAATTGGGACGCAGTGAAGAGAGAGATAAAGAACAACTTGAGGTATTCCTTTTGCCCTTCTATTTTTTGAAAATCTAAACTCTTGAGATTTTTCTCTAAAATGTCAACCTTAATCGCTGGGATTGTGGCTCAGTGGTAGAGCGCTTGCCTAGCACGTGTGGGGCACTGGGTTCAAACCTCAGCACCACGTAAAAATAAATAAATAAAATAAAGGTATTGTGTCCCTCTACAACTAAAAAAATGTTTTTTTTTTTTAATTTTTTATTGTTGGCTGTTCAAAACATTACATAGTTCTTGATATATCATATTTCACAATTTGATTCCTCCTCCTTCTTCTTCTTCTTCTTCTTCTTCTTCTTCTTCTCTCTCTCTCTCTCTCTCTCTCTCTCTCTCTCTCTCTATCTCTCTCTGTCTCTCGAGGAGTTTGCCTAACACTTGGACATTGTATCTACCCTAATTTACTTTACTGTGCACATGGCTACCAAAGGAACTTTGTTTGTGGCAAGCTCCTGCTGAAAGCCTTTCATGGCTCACAAAGACTCTCCATTGCCCTCATTTATGTCTGTTATTCATAAGTGAAGCAGCTTTTACTCTCTAGCCTTACCAAGCAATTTACAGCTCCCTAAAAGCAATATACTCTTGCATAAACCTTTGAGCTTTTATATGTGCCTTTCCTTCTGTTTACTAGATTTTTTTCTTGCTTGCTAAATTTCTATGATTTAACCAAGCAACAGTTTGTGAAATCTATTGCTCTCCGTGCCTCGTCACACTTTCACATATATTTGTGCTTGTGTGATCTAACATCCATTTTATTTTTTCAGCCTACCTTAGTATTACCAGGTACTTCTGGGTGTTCATTGACTGAAAGACTACTCAGACAAAATACTGAACTGACAGGACATATCAGCCAACTGACTGAAGAAAAGAATAATTTGAGGAATGTAGTCGTGAAGATGGAAGAGCAGTTGAGGCGCTGTCAACAGACAGGAACTGGTGGAGATTATGTACGTCATTTTAGAAGTAGTGCCAAGTTACAGTTTCTGCTATCTAATTTTGGTTCTTAACCCTGAATGTAAAAGCATCAGGTCAGTTGTGTAGGAGGATCTGTGGAAATTTTTATAGGGATGACTGTAATATTAATAGCTATTATTTTGTTGAGGGAGCCGTCTCTGTACCAGACTCTGAGAAAACTGACCTTAAGTCATAATCCAATCTACGTCTGTGAATCTCCAAAGACAGATACAGTATTGACTGTCAGCAGACATGTGTAGAGAAATGTTCAATGTGAATCCTCACTGTTGTCTTCATTATTTACCACTTACTGTGTTTATGACTCAAGTGGAAGATGCTTTGAAATTATATATTTCAGTATCTCCATTTCTCTAGTAAGGGCTCCACATTTGGACCCCCATGTCCATCTCTTAAGTCTCTCAACATTTTTAGTAAAAGCTCTGCTAGATCTGATAAACCTTTTCTGTGGCTAGGCTTTCACCAAGGACTTTTAGGGGTAAAGCTAATCTACTCAGCAAAATGACCATATACTTGGAGTGAGTAAATATTTTTTAATACCAGCTGAGATTGACTTTGAGGATGGAAACTAAGACTAGATATCCATGATAGGGGTACTTTTAATATCTTTAATTCAGCTTTTTCTTCAGAGATATGTTCTTTATGTAAGTAGTTGGGCACTGTGGCACACACCTATGATGCTAGTAATTCAGAGACTGAGGCAAGAGGATTACAAGTTTGAGGCCAACCTCAGCATCTTAGACCCTGTCTCAAAACAAAATATAAAGGGCTAGGGACATGATTAAAGTGGTAGAGTGCCTCTGGGTTCAAGCCCTGGTACCACCAACAAGGGCAGGAAATTATATAAGTGGGCTGTTGTCTCTTCAGTCTTCTAGGTTTTTATTCTGTGGTGATGCCAACCTTGAAGCCATTATTGCTTCTGAAGAAGAAATATGGATCATGGAAAAATCAGCTCTTCAGAAAACCTTAAAAAAAACGGAAGCTGAAGTATATAAACTGAAAGCTGAACTGAGAAATGACACTTTACTTCAGAATCTGAACTCTGATTCTGAAAATACCTCACTAAAGGTAGGTGACATCTTCCTTCTAATGATAGTCCTCCATTTTTTGCCTTTTTTTCATCTCTCTGCCCTTACTCAAACAGACTAAAGAAATGTGGGTGGCGCTCAGGTTGTCTCCGGAGGCCATTCAGTGTGTTGTGATTGCAAGGTCTCTAGCATGTCACAGAAGGTTTGTGAAGAGGCATGCCTCTTCTGGGAGGACTGGTAACAGGTTAAGCTCAATCACGGTGTCAACACCCAGAGCTGGTTGTCCTTCCGCCCACAGTTTCTATCTCAATAGACAAACAGTACTGTTGTCTTTTCAATTCCTTACAAACATACTGCTACTGTCAGTGTAAGAACATTGTGCCCTAAGATGGGAAGCCCTTGGAGTAGCCTCTCTAATGTGTAGAGATTAATATTGCATAATCACTTAATGTAAAATCCAAAATAAAGAGAAAGAAAAGTATTGGGAATATTTATTCTGATTATGGAATAAACATAAATTTATGACTCATACAGTAACAGAATAATTGGCTTATTTAAAAAGCTAAATAGATGCGTGACCACAATAATAAAATAGCTCCATGAAATTTTAAAAATTCTCAGATGAAAAAGATAGCTCTATACATAAGAAAACACAAATGATAATAGGAAGACAAAAATATTTACAATAATATCATGAACAGGGGCTAAAAAACTCAAACTAAAACCATAACTATAATATTTACATACCATTGACTACAAAGTGGCAAAGTTATAATGGTTAAAGTTACATTAACCTTCAACTTTGCTGATGAAGCTAAAAACAGTACCTGCCATCCTACAACTGCTTTTTTTTTTTTTTTAATCTAGGTAATAATCATCCCCTAGAGAACAATTTGAATGACTTCTTAATAATGACTTTATGTTCTTCCCTTCTTTAAATGTAGAGGACTTATGGTCAATACTTGAGGGCAGAAAGTTTTCGTAAACCTCTCATTTATCATAAGAAATACCTGCTGCAATTATTGGGCGAATTCCAAGAATGTGAGGATGCCACCATAACGCTCCTTGCCTGGATGCGGGGTCAGCCAGCCTTCACCAATCTGGAGTTCATCAGCCGCCCAAAGGGCTTAGCCAGATTTCGTTCAGCTGTCAGAGCGTCCATTGCAATTTCACGGTAAAGTTCTTGAAAGAAAATTGATTTTATTCAGAGACCCTCTAAAGGGATGTTTGTCCTGTAATTCTAGCTACTCAGAAGGCTAAGGCAGGAGCATTGCAAGTTTGAGGCCAGTCTCAGCAACCTATTGAGACACTATGTCAAAATAAAAAGCAAAAAAGGGTTGGGGATATGGCTCAGTGGTAGAGCAGTTCTGGATTTAATCTCCAGTACCATAGGGAGGGAAAAAAAGTTTGTATAGTATTTCTTTGCCATCCCTAAAATATAACTTTCTCTCTGGGTTTTCATCCTTTTAGCAGGGATTCTTTATTCTGTACTGTGTAAATATACCCTTTGGAAAGGGCCTTCTTAGGTACATGCAGCTGGTGACTCAAGCTGGCACATCCAGTCCAATTGTCATTTTTTAATTTGAATAGACCTATGAACTAGCTTATACATACATAGACATAAGAGATATCATAAAAAGGAAAAGTTTTTTTGAAAAATCACACCTTAGGCTGGCAGACATCTGTCTTCCTTTCCTACTAAAATAACCTGTTTTTGTACCCAGCTCTGGAAAGCCCTGGTCTACCTCTGCATTCAGGTCCAAGGTTGGCCTTCAGGGATTCTGCTAGTGCTTTTGTCACTCTTTTCCTAGTAGTTCCAAGCTAGGAACTTTGGCATTCATTCCGTATGTGGTTGAAACTACCTTGTAGTCCTGAACTACTACTGTCCTCTAATCTAACTAGTAGATAAGATAATCAGGGGCTGGGGCTGAGGCTCAGTGGTAGGGCGCTTGGCTAGCATGTATGAGGCACTGGGTTTGATCCCCAGCACCACATAAAAATAAAGGTTTGTGTCCATCTACAACTAAAAAAATAAAATAAATTTTTAAAAGATCACTCAGACACTTAGGCTTCTCCATGTGTACCCTCCTTTTTATTTCTCTGAAACTCAGCAGAGTCCCAAAGGAATTTTGTTTCTTAAAGTAGTTCTTGTCAGGTCACATTTGATGCTTCTTCAAAGGATTTTGCTTTTTTTTTTTTTTTCTTCTGAAAAATATGAGTTTTGCTTTTGTTTCTGTGTTTTTAAACTGGAAACTTGAGTTTCCTTAGTTCCAAATGTCAGTTCACAAATGAGAAAAAGGGGACAAGGAGGGGTTATAAACCCAGTAGGCACAATTAGCCTGGTCTCTCTATTGCACCCATGCTGGCTCTCTAAAAGCAGCTCAGGTCTAACCTGTTTGTCTTCCACCGTGCCTGCCTCTTCTCCTTATTGTAGTCTCACACTCCAGTTTCTCCTTTCCCACTTCTCATTCCCAACATCACCTTGTGTCTGGCAAACAAAGGATAAGCACTGGCAGATACATGGATGAAAAAGATGTAATACCTGCCTAAAATCCAAAGACAGCTCACTTTCTGTTGGGGAAGGGCCATATGCACAGAACTTGGGGGACACTCATGTGAAGTCTCAGGAGTTAGCCAGTCATTTTGATTAGAGGAATTTGGGGAGACTTATATTTTGACTCTCTTAAAATTGAGTCTTGAAACACACTGGTTCCACAGCGTGCTCTCACCTTCAGAATTATGATCCTGACAGAGCCCTGGCACTCCAGAAAGCTCTCTAAGCCAAGATGGGCCATGCAGCAAACCTAATGCAGCTATATGATGACATTAATGCCCCCATTCATTTAAAGCCAGCATTGTTTTTTGTTCCTGGTCACATGGCCTCACCCATCCTCCAGCTCCCTCTTATGGGTCCTTCTATTCTTTTTTTCCTCTCATCTGCCTTTCATCCACTGTTCTGTTTCCTGCGGCTCCTTTCTTTCTGTGTAGTTTTGCCCTCCATCTCTTCCTGTCTCATTAATCCGTAAAGCTAGAACCTGATTCTGGTAACACCAAAGACCTCTGCTTCCCCTTGGAAATGAAGTGAGGGGAGCTTACAACTGTGTTCTTCTGTTCCAGTTAATTTTGCCATCAACCCAGGCACATGTACATAGTTTTGGATTAGGAAATTGTGATTATGTTGAAATCTTATTCTGTGTTCATATTTAAATAATTTTTGTAGAAGGTGTATTTTATGATCTTTATAGATATGCTGTGATGTCTTATCTTGGAATCTTTTTTTTAGAATGAAAATTTTGGTTCAACGGTGGCAGCAAGTCACAGATTCTAGTTCCACCAATGTTAACAGGGATGGCTTTGAACTGAATCCAGGTAAAGTCAAAATAGCATTTTTCTACATTTACAGCCCTCTAAAATTACTGAAAATGTAATATCTTCCAAATAGCAAATTCTGGAGCCAGTGTTTTCCAAAGATAAAGGAGCTTATAACTAACAAGGTTAGGGACTTCATTGTTTTAAAGAGAGTAAGAATTGCTGATTTTTATGGAGCACTGGTCTACACTAAGCCCTGCTTTTTTCATATATTCTGCCAATTTGATGTAATCACAATTACTATTATTCTCACTTTACAGATGAAAAATTTAGCACTGGAAAACACATGGTATTTGTCCCAGATTACCCAGTAGGGGCACTTAAGGCTCTCGGTTCAAGAGAGAATAGCTATTAGTCATGTAAAACGGTTATGGTTTGACGTTTTCATGATCTAATAATACTCAAATCATTTGAGTTTACTACTACATTGTATAAAAATAAGAACAGTTAAAATTCCTTCTCTCTACACCTAGAATGAAGTAGAAAGAACATTAGGGCTTGAACATTTGGGATATAAGGATGAGGTCAAAAGCGGGAGAGCACAGAGTACAGAGAATCTACCTGGAGATATTCTACCAACAGTTTAGCAGCAGAGAAAAGGGAAATTTCCATGAAAGTATTTTGAAATATAAATGCTTGCACTGAGAAATTTTTATCTGTGTCATACCAAAAATTAGCAAATCTTGATTGCAATTTTTTTCCTATAAAAGGAGAGTGGAGTCATAAATGATCTGGTTACATTAGTCTAATTTTTCTTATCCACATTATTTTTTCCCCCAAATGATAACACATTCAGAAACCCTAAGATTGAGGTCTTTTAAGTAAGACAGCATGGTATAGTACACTATATTCACATGGTATAATACTGTTTTGTAGAAATGTTCAAGGGCTTGGTTTTTAGTTTTTGTTGTGTTTTGCTTTGTTTCTTAACATCTTGCATTACATTAAGGTGCTGAAAAGACTGACCCATTTTATCATTCTTCTGGTGAACTAGAGCTAGATGGAGAACCAAGACATACAACATACCGCTCAAGATCAGATCTGGATTCTCCTAGGTGCCTTTTACCGTTTCAAAATAGGTAAGAATTAAATGTATTAATATTTAACAGAGAAAGATGGACACTGATAGGACTCTGGCAGATGGACATGTTTAGTTGTAATTTGTTTAACCTATGGCCCAGAATCAAAGCTAGTTTTTAAATTTGTAAATGGTTTCTAAGGTTAAAGGAAACAGAGCTGATCAAATGTTGCTTACTATATGCAAGAGTTAGACATTGGAAAAAGTGTTGATTAAAATTGATAAGTCCCTGGCTGTTAGAGAAAATGTTAGTCTGCATGACAGATGCATTTTTACATATCCAACACTTACTGACAAACTGACAGGTTTTATACTTGGCATTTTCATGAAGCCCTAGCTTCTTTGAATTTATTGAAGACCAATTTCTTTCCCATCCCAAACTTAGAAGCATGGGGCATATAGATCATATAATATGTACGTGGCCTGCCTTTCGGGGGTGGGGGAGGAGGCAGGTGTGTAATGTGATTGCATTGTTTCTGGGTAATTTGGTTCATGTACATTGCTTTTAATCCTTAGGTCCCCAGGCACCCTAGCTGATTTAAATCCTGGTTCCACAGCGTGCTCTCACCTTCAGAATTATGATCCTGATAGAGCCCTGGCAGATTATATCACTCGGCTAGAGGCACTACAAAGAAGACTTGGAACTGTACAGACAGGTGCTTAAGTTTAACCACTTATTGGTAGTGCCATAGTGCTAGACCCACAGCTCTCCTCATTTTGAAAGCTTAAACTGTGTAACCAGCAGCACAACTAACTTTAGAGTATTCAAGACATGATTTATCACCTCAAATCCTGCCCACCCCCAAATAATTCCCCTACTATCTCTTCATTCAGTAGATTGCTCATAGAAAACACATGATTGAAGACTAATGTGGGAAGGTGCTCTGAGGTAATGCATGGTAGAAAGTGGTGAGGCCTACAGATACTGGTGAGGAAGAGGATTGAGCACTTAGTACAACCATTATCCCTACTACTGCATGGTGCTTTTAAGAGTGATCCAAAAAAAAATCCTAACAATGATCTTTTACTTTTCTTTCCTCAAAAATATCAATATCATACTTGATAACAGAAGTGGATTCTCTATTCATTATGAGAAAACTTCTTTTCCCTGTCTTCCTTTAGTTCACTTCTGATCCAGAGATTTTGAATCATTTTAGTTTAACTGATTGTATTCAGTCTACTTTTACAGTTTTTTTTTAAACTTTTATTAATGATTCTCTTTTCCTACTAGTCCCACAAACTGGACTAATATCAGATTATTTTGAGTTAGTAGTTATCTCTTCATTCATTCAAAAAATTCACTGTTTAACACAAGCAACTTGTAGTACTAGGAAACTCTCATTATTATAGTTGAAGTCTGTTTGTTGGTTAAAGGTTTGTTTTGTTTTAAGCATCCAAATTTCACAAGACCCAGAATCTGAAGACCAAAATATTTTTTAGGATATACTAAAAATATATAGAACTTCAACCTTTAGAACATTTTATATTAGCATGAGTCTCGCTTCCTTGCTTTAGAACCACTCTTGATGACTTGTAAATATAGTTGAAATCTCTTTAAAAATCAGTTGAACTATGAATAAGATGTTTAAGGAACAAAGGGCATTTTTTCTGATGGAGAGTTAAGAGTAATCTTTTTGTTATCTATACCAGCTAATTTATATAGAACAATCTAATTTAAAATCATGCAAAATGTCTTGTTTTTCTCTTACAGGTTCAACTACTACATTTCATAGTGGTATGAGAAGATAATACTTTAAAAACATCAAAAGTTGAAGTGATTTTAAACAAATTCTCTTTTGTAAATCGAAGATTCTTTTGTGCTTTTATATTGTGAATATTTAATGGGACCAAAACAAACACAGCTTATGATTGTATCAGATCTCTTGCACATGAAAACAAACTGGAATTTGTACATACAAGCATTGTGTATGTATTCATGCACAGTGATCACTAAATTACATGTATATTTGCAGAATGTTAATTTAAATGATTAAATTATAAACCTTGTGTATTTATCAAATGGGTGAAAAGATTAAACTTTTGCCAATATGATACTGCTGAATGTGTAGCTTGCAGTGTCCTGCACTTTCCATTTAAGGCTACTGAAATTACATGTTTCTGCCTAATATATTTGCTACTGGTGATGAAGACAGAAGATATCACTTGTAGACACCTATTTTTGTATAATGGTAGAAGTTTTGAATTTTATGGGGTATTTTGTCAAAGCACTGAAAATAAAAATGACTTCACCATTTTCACCACACTGTATTTGAAACTTCTTCATTTTTAACTGAGCCATATAGTTCCTGGTGCATATCCTCATAAATTACTTATCTTAAATATGCAAGACCTTAGGATTCAAACAGAAAGTTGTCCTCATATAATTGGATATTAGGGTTTTTTATGAAGGTTTTCCCTCTGCCTTTCCATCAACTTATATCTAAGTATAATATTTCTTAAAAGCCATATTTATTCAATTACATTTGGTGTTACATGTATCTAACGGTATGTCTTTACAATCTGTGGTCCACTATGACACAAAAATCATTTAGCTCAAATAATCTAAATTTATTAAATAGATTTCAGCAGAATCAAACAGAATTCCTGCTGTCCAACACAATTCAGACTGGGAAGCTGTCACGGATGTTGTTTCTTTATCTAGAGTGTTCCCCAATAACATGGCAACTCACTAAAACAGCAATTGTATTTGTTGCTGATGTCTGGAGGATTTTGATGTCCTATGATTTAGATCAACACAAATAAGCATGGTAACGAATTATACATTCTTGGAAGTTTCAATATTAGCAGCTGGGCTTCAGTATGAGGATTTCTAAACCTAGCAAAAGTATCCTAAAACAGCTAGTGGAAGGGGGAGAGTTGTGGGTAAGAACCAGAAGCTAATATGATTGCCATTCAGGACTATTTTGTTGTAGACACATGACAAAAGCAGATGGATATAAGGGGAGGGAGGGGGAAAGAGAGGAGGGAGCAAGAGGGATAGGAATGATGGTGGAATGAGTTAGACATCATTACCCTAAGTACATATATAAGACATGAATGGTGTGAAAATACTTTGTGTATAACCAGTGTCTTGAAAAATTGTTCTACATGCATAATATAAAATGAATTGCATTCTGCCATCATGTATAACAAATCAGAATAAATGTTAAAAAATTAAAAAAAGAGCAGATGGACAAGTACTTAGCAACAGCAGTTCTTTTTCAAGTTGTCAATGGACCTTTATTTTACATATTTATATGTGGTGCTAAGAATCAAACCCAGTGCCTCACACATGCTAGGCAAGTGCTCTACCACTGAGCTCTACCCCGACCCACCAACTCATGCTTATCACGTAGTTAATCCCAGCTCCTGACCACTGACAGGAGCACTGACATGGATCTCTTTAGCCGTCTGCGGAAGCTATCCTGATTTTCAGAATGCTTTTAAAGACAATATAGATATATATACATATGATTCCAAAGAAAACCAATTATACACAGATAATTACTAAACTTTTCAAGTTGTGATATATTTTTACATATTAGAACATTAAAGTGTACTATAAGCCACCTGTAATCCCAGCTGCCCAGATCCACCCACTCCAACCTACCCGGGATCCCTGCTCTCAGTGGTCCTGATTCACTCCTCCACAAGCAGGTCAGACACCACCAAAGTCTAGCCTTTGGTGCAGGACTTCCCCTTCCAACCAGCAGACTACCACAGGAGGTCAAGCCCAGCGGCCCAGACCCACCCATTCCAACTTAAGCAGGACCCAGATCCAGGATGTAGTAGCATTTATTGAGGGACACCAGCAGGGTCTGGAAGCCCAACATCAAGGTGAGGTGAAGACATTCTGCACAGGTACCACAAAAATATAGGAAAGAAACTGTAACATCTCGGATCCACACTGCAAGAAAGGCAGACACATAGACAACATAAAAAAAAACAAGGGAGGAAAGGGCCCCCAAACAAACCAGGACACTGTAATATCAGAACCCATAATATCAGTGAAGTTGATGAAATGTCAGAGAAGCAGTTCAGAGATTCATAATTAAAATAATCTTGGGCTGGGGATGTGGCTCAAGCGGTAGCGCGCTCGCCTGGCATGCGTGCAGCCCGGATTTGATCCTCAGCACCACATACAAAGAAAGATGTTGTGTCTGCCGAAAAATAAAAAATAAATATTAAAATTCTCTCTCTCTCTCTCTCTCTCTCTCTCTCTCTCTCTCTCTCTCAAAAAGTAAATAAGTAAAATAATCTTTGAATTAAAGAATGACCTAAATGAGCAAATACAAGCAAAAATTGATCCTTCCAACAATGAGATAAGAGCAAATACAAGTAGCAAAAGATTAGTCCGAGAGAGAGAGAGAGAGAGAGAGAGAGACTGTGGGGGAAAAAAAAAAGACAGAAATCCTTCCAATGAATGATACAATAAATCAAAAAACTCAATAGAAAGCATAACCAACAGACTAGATCACTTGGAATAAACATCAGATAATGAAGACAAAGTATACAATCTGGAAAATAAAATTGATCACACAGTGAAGAAAGTTAGAAACCATGAATAGAATATCTAAGAATTATGGGACAGCATCAAAAGGCCAAATCTAAGAGTCATTGGGATAAAGGAAGGCACAGAGTTTCAAGCCAAAGGAATGCACAATCTCTACAATGAGATAATATCAGAAAATTTCCCAATCATGAAGAACAAATTGGAAAACCAAATAGAAGAGGTTACAGGACACCAAATGTACAAAATTACAACAGTTCTACACCAAGGCATATTATAATAAAAATGCCTAGCATACAGAATAAGGATAGAATCTTAAAAGCTGCAAGAGAGGGGAATCAGATCACAGATAGGGGGAGACCAACCCGTATCTCAGATTTTTCAACCCAGACCCCCAAAGCCAGGAGATTGTACAACATATACCAAGCTCTGAAAGAAAATGGATGCCAACCAAGAATCTTATATCCAGCAACCTAAGCTTTAGATTTGATGATAAAATAAAAACCTTCCATGATACACAAAAGAATTTACAACTAGAAAACCTGCACTACAGAACATCCTCAGCAAAATATTCCAAGAAGAGGAAATTAAAAACAATGATGAAAATTAGCAGAGGGAGGGATTACAGTAAAGGAAAATCTAATCAGAGGAGAAACCACAAGTCACATTAAATACCAAAAATAAACAAAAATGGCTGGGAATACAAATCATGTCTCAATAATAACCCTGAATGTTACTGGCCTAAATTCAACAATCAAAAGACATAGACTGGCAGATTGGATAAAAAAAAAAAAAAAAGACCCAACAATATGCTCTTGTGTCCAAGAGCCTTGTCTCAGAAAAAGACTGAAGGTGAAGGGTTGGGAAAATCATACCAGTCACATGGACTGCAGAAACAAGAAGGGGTTTCCATCCTTATATCAAATAAAGTAGACTTCAAGCTAAAGTCAATCAAAAGGAATAAAGAAGGACACCACATACTGTTAAAGAAAACCATACACCAACAAGACTTAACAATTATAAATATATATGCCTCAAACAACGGAGACTCTACATTCATCAAACAAACTCTTCTTAAGTTCAAGAGTCAAATAGACCACAATGCAATAATTTTGGGTGACTTTAACATACCTCTTTCATCACTAGATAGATCTTTCAAACAAAAGCTGAACAAAGAAACTACAGAAGTCAATAATACAATCAATAATTTAGACTTAACTCACATATATAGAATATTCCAACCTTCAATGAGAGAATATACTTTCTTCTCAGCAGCAGGTGGATTCCTTCTCTAAAATAGACCATATACTATGCCATAAAGCAACTCTTAGCAAATATAAAAAAAAATAGAGATACTACTCTGCCTTAGATCATAATGGAATGAAATTAGAAATCAATGATAGATTTCTGCGATGTGAGGCCCAATGTGTTTATGTGTCTGAAAAGCCTCTAGGCTGCCAGTGTGATGAAATAGCTGAGAAAACTGCAAAGACCTAAAGGGAGTTCTGGAACCTCAGCTTTGCAGTCAGGGGGAATTTCCAACAGAATTTGAAATGACGGAGACACCTCAGGTCAGACACAGAACCAGGCAGAGTGCTTTTCAGGGGTTTCCTACCCAGAACACACTTCTTCCTTCTGAGGAGTATCCCAGCTTGTACTGAAGGTCCCATCTCCTCACTCAGCCTGGTTCCCAGTGCCAGGGGTTGGACTGATTGGCCCAAGGATATTTGTATCTTCTTGCCATGGACTGGCTCAGCACTCAGCCTGAACGAATCACGCGTGGCATTTCCCTGGACATAGAGTGGTTTTACAAAGGATTGCCAACCAGTTTTGAGTCCATGAGATATGAGGAGACGTTCGCTGGATGTTTCTGGAAACATTACCTCATGGTGCTGAAGAAGTAGCTGCCAGAAGAGGCCTTCTCTCTTCCTCTGGATGTTGTCCAGCGAGGCAGAAAGATGAACCAAGGGAATCCCAAGACCCAGAGCTGGTGCCTCTATCACACCACACCCAATTATGCCTTGCTATGTCTTGGAGGTTGAATGCCCCCTTCCGATGTTTGGTCTCCAGGGTGGGGCTTCTGGGAGATGATAGACCCTTGAAGACAAGAGGCTTTGTGGGACTTCCTTAGGTCTTTGGGGGACCACAGTGCCTTCCTGTCTCTCTTTTCTGTTTCCTGGAAGTTTCACTCAGACACACACCATCCCCTTCCCCGTTGCCACCAATACCTTCACCAGAGGCCCAAAGCAATGGCGCGATCATCTACTGGAGCCTCCCAAAATCATGAGCTCAATGAACTTCTTCCTTTCATAAGTTAATTATCTCAGTGTTTGGGGTGGTTTTTTGTTGTTGTTTTGTTTGTTTGTTTCTGGGTTTTTTTGTTTTTTTTCCAATGTTGGAGATCAAACCTAGGGCCTTGGACATGCTGGATGAGAGCTCTACCACTAAATCCATCCCTATCTCAGGTATTTTGTTATAGTAAGGGAAGCTGATGAAGATAACCCCCAGTAATGGATGTTTTTAGTGATGAGATCCAAGTCATTCTCATTTTTGTAAGCCTAAAAGATACACAATAAAGGGTATTTATCATTCAGATGCACCTGGAATTGGTTCTATGTGAACCCAGAGAGACTCTTTTTCTCCTACCTCCAGGCGTGAGGGCAGGCAGACACAATAAGCAGAGAGCCTGAAGGACAGGGCTTTCTCTCTGAGCAGCCAGCTGCACAAGATAGCATGTCCATCCAGCCGGGGGCTTCCTCCCAAGTGAGCAACAGGGAGGAAAGATGCTGCAAGTCAGAAGTAGAGGAGCACCTCAAGGAACACCCTCCTCCAACTTGAAATAAATGCATGCAACAGTTTAGCAAACCCATCACATGGGTGTTGCTATCTGATCTGTTCTTTATCCCTTGTCCACCTCTTTTTTTTAATAAGTTGTAGATGGACACAATATCTTTATTTTATTTATTTATTTTTAGTGTGGTGCTGAGGATCGAACCCAGGGCCTCGCACGTACTAGGCAAGTACTCTACGGCTGAGCCACAACCCCAGCCCTTGCCCACCTCTTTTTGAGATTTGGCCTCAACCAGTGGACACAAGTCTGGGAATGAGACCTGGCTAGAACAATAAGTCTTTCCCAGAAATTCCTCCCAGGATCTGGAAGCTCTCTTACCTCTTGGATTATAGTGCTGACAGGATATGAATTTGGTGTTACTAGTGTTCATGCTTCTAGCCGAGGGGCAAAAATCCAACTGCAGCAGAAGAAACTGAAGCCAGTGGAGCCAAGATTGGAAATAAAGAGAAAATGGGAATCAAAGAACAGCCCTGGCTCCAGTTGCTGAGGTTTCTGGAGATTTCCTGCTTCCTGAACCTCTTCCTGCAGTTTGTCAGCTTCCCCCAAAGTTTTCCCAGTATGCCTCCCTTTCTGGAAAGCCACTTGCAGCTGGATTTCTGTTTCTCCTATCTGAAATGCTCTGGGAAATACAGCTTCTGCTTCCTGTTCTCATTCTGCCAAATTTGAAGGGAACATTGGCCAATACAGAGCAAAAAGTCATAAGGAGGGACCACGCAGGGATCCAAAAAGTCTTCCTGGAGAAGGAAACTGCAAGTTGCCAAATGAAAAACCACATGGAGACAGAGCTGCTGAAAATCAATGTAGTGAAGACATACAAGAGACTCCCCAAGAACTCAGGAAGAACTAGGAAAAGTGCAAAACCAAGAGTGACGTGGAGGACTTAGGCCTTGGTCAGGATGACCAAGGTAGGCACACAGACCAGCGATCCTTTGTGCAAAAGCCTCGGAATCTGATGGGCTTCAGGATCCAGCTTGGGGAGATTTTAAGAAAAACAATGTGATGTTATACACACCTTCCCAGAAGGACGTGGGTCAGTATTTTGTCATTAAAATCACTACATTTCTATAGGAAATCACAGAGGGAAATAAAGATGATTAATAGTCTCAAAAAAAAAAAAAAAAGAAATCAATGATAAAATAAGAAATAAAATCCACTCCAACACCTGGAGACTAAATAATATGCTACTGAATGAACAATGGGTTACAAAAGACATCGAGGAGATTAAACGAATTTTAGAGGTTAATGAGAACACAAATACAACATATCAAAATCTCTGCAACACTAAGAAACCAGTTCTAATGGGAAAGTTCATTGCATGGAGTTCATTAAAAGAAGAAAAAGTCAACAAATAAATGACTTAACACTACATCTCAAAGCCCTAGAAAAAGAACAAATCAACACCAAAAGCAGCAGAAGACATGAAATAATTAAAAGCAGAGATGAAATCAATGAAACTGAAACAAAAAACAATTGAACAAAACAACATGCTAAACAAGAGAGAGAAAACTCAAATCACTAACATACATGATGAAAAAGGAAATATCACAACAGACACTACAAAAATACAGAGGATAATTAGAAATTATTTTGAAAAGTTGTACTCCCATACAATAGAAAACATCAGAGGCATCTACAAATTTCTAGAGTGATAAAATTTGCCCAAATTGAATCAGGATGATATACACAATTTAAACAGATCAACTTCAAGTGACGAAATAGCAGATGCCCTCAAAGGTCTACCAACGAAGAAAAGCCCAGAACTGGATGGATTCAAAACCGAGTTCTACAAGACCTTTAAAGAAGAACTAATACCAATACTCTTCCATTTATTTCAAGAAACAGAAAAAGAAGCAGCACTTCCAAAATCATTCTATGAGGCCAATATCACTCTGATTCCAAAACCAGGCAAAGACACATCAAAGAAAGCTAACTACAGACTAATATCTCTAATGAACATAAGTGCAAAAATTTTCAATAAAATTCTGGCAATTCCAATACAAAAACCTATCAAAAAGATCGTGCATCATGATCAAGTGGGATTCACCCAGGGATGCAAGGTTGGTTCAACATACGGAAATCAATAAATGTAATTCATCACTGTTGAGAGCCACAGCCGAAGGGGCCCCAGCAAACTTCCAGCTGCCAGCAAACTTCCAGCTGCCAGCTGATGATTGGCTCACAGCGGCCCCAGCAACATCTAGCTGATTGGCTCCTCTGCGGTGATGCTCATTGGGCTGTTTCCCTGCCCTTTCAGACCACGGAGCTGCTCATTGGGGGACTTTTTTGGCTCCGCCCATGTGACCCAGCCAATCGGCCTCAAGAGCAGGAGGATTGTGGGAGGTGGAGAGAGGCTTGTGTGGGAGAGAGAGGCTTGTGGGAAGCCGGTGGTGGCAGTTGTGGCTTTGAGGGTTTTTCCTGAGAAGCTGTTTTGTTTGGCGTGTGTGGTTCTAAAAATAAAGTTAGTTTCTTTTGACAAGTGGCTCCTGATTGTGCCCAGCCAGACTACAGCAATGTGCTCTGCTTCCTTCTTGTCCTGAGCTGTTTTGCTCTGTCATGCCCTTCACCTTGAGGTTCCACCTCACCCTGGGCCCAAAGCTGTGGAGTTAGCTGTCTATAGACTGAGACTTCTGAAACCATGACTCAAAATGAACTTTTCTTCTTCTATGTTTTTCTTGTCAGGTCTTTTGATCACAGTGATGCAAATCTGACTAAAACACAGTTGTGGGGTCTTTGCTGTGACTAACCTGACCATGTGGTTCAGAAGTCTTTGCAGCTGGTTTTTGGGTTAGTGTCTGGAAAGATTAAAGACACAAGATGGAAAAGCTGTAGACTGTTGTAAGCAGAATTTAATGAGTGATTCTGGTGGGAGCTCAGAAGACGAGCATGCCAATGAGACTGTGGACAGTAAAAACTGGGCTCATGAGATTTCAGAGGAGAAGGAAGTCTCTATTGGAAATGGGACTGGAGACCATGTATGTTGTGTTCTGTCAAAGAACTTGTCTGCAATTTGCCCATGTCCTAAGACTTTTTGTGAGACCAAATTTAAAGGTGATAGGCTAATTAATCTGATAAAGGAAATTTCAAGGCAGCACAGCATTCAGGAGGTTGCAAGTATATTTCTTGTGGCTCTTAGCTAAGTTTACTGTAATAATCAGCAGCAGAAAGCAAAGCAGAAACATTTGAAGAACATGCAGTTTGACCAGAAAGTATGAGTAAAACAGGAGCTAAACAAGTTGGGGTTGAAAAAAATATTATAGCCACTACAGAGATGATAAGTACTTGGCATAGAGATACTAGGAAATATAGTTTGAGGGCATCTCAGGGATTGGAAGCCACACCTGTCTTGGGCTCAAGGGTGTAGAAGCAAAAATTCATTTGAGAAGAGACCAAGGGGCACCCTGCTGGCACAGGGTCCTAGGAAGATTTTGTTCACCATGCTCAGCCACCCAGGGACTACAAGGCTGCTGCAGCCATGGTTTCAGAAGGCTTGTCTACTGCTTGAGATGGTGGCAGACCTTGGCATCAACCAAGTGGTGCTGGTTCTGCAGAATACAGGATGCTGGGGTTAGGAGGTCATGGAGATTCAAAGTAATACCTGGGAGGCCAGGTAAAGTGCAGCAGAGTCAGAGTTCCTGCAGGCTATCCCTGAGAGGGTGATGCCTAAAGATGTAAAGAGGGGTATTGAGGGCCACAGCCGAGTCGGGATGACCACATGGCATTTTTGCCAGAAGTAGTGGTTGAGAGGTGACGCCAGCGAGCCATTAAGATGATGACTTTTGAGTTCTCGCAGAGTTCCTGTTGAGTTCCGGTTGAGCTCTCGCGGGGATTCCTGAAGAGTTCGTGTTGGTTGGTGAAGTTCCGGTGGTGGGAGTTCCGGTTGGTGTGTGGTGTGTTCCTGGAGGAGCCTCGTGGGTGGCGTTTGGGAGAGTTCCCAGGGAGTGTGCTGGTGGAGTTTGGAAATAAAGTTTGTTCCTGCTTGAGTGGCTAGTGATTTGTGCCCAGCCAGACTGCGGCAGAGGGGGCCAAAGCTTCAGTGGAGACCCCCAGAAATTAAGAGATGCCAGTAACATGGGGCATCTTTGGAGGAAAGCTTCAGGATTCTAGTAGAAACAAGCCAAGAGAGAGGCCACATGGGCTGCAACCAGCAAGTCATAGGGACACAGCTACACAAACACTTTGAAGGCATCCAGTGCCATCTTAGATGCTGAATGTGTAGCTACAAGACTTGTTTGCTTAGCTGGATATTTTTAAAATTTTTTTTAGTTATACATGGGCACGACGTCTTTATTTTGCTTATTTATTTTTTATGTGATGCTGAGGATCAAACCCAGGGTTTCACACGTGCGAGGGGAGCGTTCTACCGTTGAGCCACAACCCCAGCCCCTGCTTAGCTGGATTTTATCAGGATTTGGTCTTATTCCTTCTTTCTATGTCCCTATATCTTCCTTTTGGAATGAAAATATTTGATCTATGGCATTATGTATTGGATATATGTAACTTGTTTTTTTTTTTTAATAGAGTGAGAGAGGGAGGGAGAGAGAGAGAGAGAGAGAGAGAGAGAGAGAAATTTTTTTTAATATTTATTTTTTAGTTCTCGGCGGACACAACATCTTTGTTTGTATGTGGTGCTGAGGATCGAACCCGGGCCGCACGCATGCCAGGCGAGCACGCTACCGCTTGAGCCACATCCCCAGCCCCAATAACTTGTTTTTGAAAAGAGCTAAGACTTTGCCTTGAGTCTCAAAAGAAATTTTTGGTTTTTTAAAAAAATATTTATTTTTTAGTTTTAGGTGGACACAGTATCTTTATTTTACATTTATGTGGTGCTGAGGATCAAACTCAGTGCCTTGTGCATGCTAGGTGAGCACTAGACCCCTGAGCCATAATCCCAGCCCTAGGTATTAAATCCCTGTTATTAAAACTATGGGGACTCTTGGAAATGGATTAAATGTATTTTATTTTGATACCATAGATTGAACCAAGGGTTGGTTAACCACTGATCCACATCCCTAGACCTTTTTATTTTTTGTTTTGAGTTGGGGTTTCACTAAGTTGGAGAGGTTAGATTTGAACTCACAATTCTCCTGCCACAGCCTCCGGCGTTACTGGGATAACAGACACATGCTTTGTGCCTGGCCTAAATGCATTTTATTTTATTTTATATTTTTAGAGAGAGAGAGAGAGAGAGAGAGAGAGAGAGAGAGAATTTCAATATTTAATTTTTAGTTATTGGCAGACACAACATCTTTGTTTTTTTTTGGTATGTGGTGCTGAGGATGAAACCTGGGCCTCACGCATGCCAGGCGAGCGTGCTACTGCTTGAGCCACATCCCAGCCACCTAAATGCATTTTAAATTGTGAGATGGGCTTGAGTTTTAGAGGATCAGGATTAGAATACTATAGTTTGAATACAAGATATTCCCCAGAAGCTCATGTGTAAGACAATGCAAGAACACTCAGAGGTAAAAAGATTAGATTATGAGAGCTTTAACCTAATAAGTGAATTAATCCACTGATATGGATTGTCTGCTTCACCTAGGGCCCAGAGCTATAGAGTTGACTGTCTATGGACTGAGACCCCTGAAACTAAGTCAAATGAACTTTTTTCTGCTCTATGTTTTTTTTTTTTTTTTAATATTTATTTTTTAGCTTTAGGTGGACACAATATCTTTATTTTAATTTTAATTTTAATTTTATTTTGGGTGAGGATCGAACCCAGTGCCTTATGCATGCCAGGAAAGCGCGCTACTACTTGAGCCATATGCCCCTCTGCTCTATGTGTTTCTTCTCAGGTCTCTTTGTTACAGTGGTACAAATCTGACTAAAAAATTCAGGGGGTCAAATAAAAGAAAAATAAAAATTTTGGTGTTTGAAGAGAGATCAGTGGAGTAGAGGAAGTGGATAGATGGAGAAGGCGGAGGGTGGGAAAAGAAGGACTAGTGAATGAAATTGATCAAACTATCCCATGTAACATATATGAATATACTGCAGTGAATTTCACCTTTGTATATATCTAAAAGGCACTAATTTAGAAAGCTATAAATAAAAAGAAGGAAAACTAATAGAGGAAAGAAAACAGGGCGAGGGAAGTGGGGAGGGCAAAGGATGTACTGGGGATTGAATTAGAGCAAATTATGTTTTATGCTTGTATGATTATGTCAAAATGAACCCCAATATTATGTATAACTATAAAGGACTAAAAAAGTTTAAGTAAAAACAAAACAAAATTACCTCTAATAATGGGCCACAATACTGTGGACCACAGCATTTTTAGAGTAAGGGCTATTAGAAACAAATTATAAACAGGGCTGGGAAAATAGTTTCCTGCTAAAGTATCCCTGTGTTCAATCCCCAATATTGCATTAAGTAATTAATTAATTTCTGAAATATTTTTAAATCTTAAATTACTTTTTATTTTTGTTAAAAAAACACAAAACATAAAATTTGCTAATTTTTTTCATGTCTAAGTGTACAACTCAGTAATGTATTTATATTGTTGTGCAACCAATGTCCTGAGCTTT
The DNA here is from genome assembly GCF_021218885.2 of Marmota monax. Lineage (NCBI taxonomy): Eukaryota > Metazoa > Chordata > Mammalia > Rodentia > Sciuridae > Marmota > Marmota monax. Next base: position 124,603 of record NW_026693530.1, read on the forward strand.
TCATCTTGTAAAACTGAAACTCTGTATCCATTAAACAATTCTTCAGCCCTCCGGTCCACCCACCTCATTCCTGGCAACCATCATTCTACTTTCTGTTTTTGTGAATTTGATTACTCTAGATACCTAATGCAATCAGAGTTCTATAGTATATGTCTTTTTGTAGTTGGCATATGTTGGGTTAAACACTAATTGGTGTCTAGGGAAGACTGCAGTGAGATAAGGTCTAAACAATCTGATAAGGAAAGGAATGGAGAGGCAGGGCTAGCCACTTCTCTTATCTCCATTTTTTTTTTTTAATACCAGGGATTGAACCCAGGGGCACTTAACTACTGAGCCACACCCCCAGCCTTCCCCCCTCTTTTTGAGACAGGGTCTTGCTAAGTTGCTCAGGGCTTTGCTAAGTTACTGAGGCTGGCCTCAAACTTGTAATCCTCCTGCCTCAGCCTCTCCAGTCATTGAGAGTACAGGGGTGTGCCACCATGCTCAGCCCTTATCTCCAATCTTTAGGTGAGAATCAAAGCAAAGTTGATTGAATATAAAAGAAGGTGCTTGTAAAACATCTGAAGGACTCCACCTGCACAGTGAAATGCAATCTGTCCTATAGATTCCCCTTGCTTGTAGGCTTGAGGTGGTTCTCCGTTGTATCCCAGCCCATCATCGCTGAGGAGCACGTGAGTAATAGAATGTCCAAAATCTCTCTGTTGAGTGCTCTAATTTCTTTCTTTGAAATGGATAAACAGTATCCTTGGGGTGTGTACAGCCCTGGGGTTGAACAATTGGCATAGTTGGCAGGATCCCAAAGGAGAACATGTTGAACTGACTCCAGAATTGGGAAAGGGCCTGGAGTCTGCAGGGACAGATCACAGTCTGGCCACAAGTGTCAATGTTGTTTGGAGGTGGCTTCTCTATTGGAGGTGGCTTCTCTATTGGAGGGGTGGTGAGTCCTGAAATGCAAAGAGGGGTGCTGCAAGTGTTGAAAGCCATATCCAAAGTAGTCACTGGGGATGTGAAAGAAAACAAACAATGCCCCTGCTGTGTGCATTAAAGTTAGCCTCAGACATGGAGTTCACCCAGTTCCACAGAGAACAGGGAGAGTTAAAACTAGAGAGACCTGTTTTGTACAGGTTGACAGCAAGGATGTACTGTCGTGGCATTTACAACTTACAGATTACTCTATTCCCAGTTTTCCAAGGAATCCCCAAATTCTCTCTCCTCGGTCTATACCCAAAAGACTTAAAAATAGCATACTACAGGGATACAGCCACATCAATGTTTATAACAGCACAATTCACAATAGCTAAACCGTGGAACCAACCTAGATGCCCTTCAGTAGATGAATGGATAAAGAAACTGTAGTATATATACACAATGGAATATTACTCAGCAATAAAAGAGAATAAAATCATGGCATTTGCAGGTAAATGGATGGAGTTAGAGAAGATAATGCTAAGCCAAGTTAGCCAATCCCCCCAAAAAACAAATGCCAAATGTTCTCTCTGATATAAAGAGGCTAATTCATAGCTGAGTAGGGAAGGGGAACAAGGGAGGAATAGATTAACTCTAGATAGGGCAGAGGGGTGGGAGGGGCAGGAATGGGGCCGGGGTTAGAAATGATGGTGGAATGAGATGGACATCATTATCCAAAGTACAGGTATGAAGACACAAATTGGTGTGATATACTTTATATACAACCAGAGATATGAACAATTGTGCTCTATATGTGTAATAAGAATTGTAATGCTGTAATATGTAAATAAAAAAAAAAAGATTGGCCTACAGGTCATGGTCAATCGTTTTGGTAAACCAGGGAAACATCCTAGGCCCAGAGCCCATGTTAGGGTGTTGGTAACCTGTGAAAACTCAGATGTGGAACCCACTTAAGGAGTCCACTATTTCCAGTGATTCAGAAGTTGAGGTAGAAGATGAAACTCTAGTGGAAGCAGGACATGTAATGGTCCAAAAGTTAAAGGCTCAACCTGAGAGAGCTGATCCAGATCTGTGGCTTCCTATTCCTGAGAGATATTGACATATTTACCATCATGAGACCATGAGATCATATATGCTGGAAGTTTGTGGAACTGGGGTTCAAGTTTGGGCAGAAAACAAAAGAAAGAGTATCTGAACAGCTGTTCTGCTTGTGGGACACTGGAGCAGATGGGATGATGTTGAATGGTGTAGAATTATCTAAGATGGCTTCAGTAACATTTACCTGCTTACATCAATGGCTTTACCCAGTGGTGCTGATGAAAGTGTGGGGTCATTATGAGCTTGGATATTCCTTTCCACTCAAAATATGTGGCCAAATTCATGAGATATTCGTATGCCCAGAGGCACCTGGGGGTTCATGGAAGCTATTTTCAGGAACTTGGAATGCAACATGCTATGTATGTGTAGCCTTTCTAAGGAGCATACAATATGGGATGAATTGTAATGCACTCCGCTTTGACTCATTTGCAAAGGAGAACACTGGCTGTAGCCCCTAACAAAGTGCATGGCCCTGGCTTATGGTGAAATTCTTGAGTATTGTCTTGTTGGGCAAGACAAAGTTGTACCTCAGGCTATAATAAATAAAGTCCTTTTGTACGTCCCAACACAGTAAAGCAAATGCAACAATTTATGGGGCTACTGGGTTATTGGAGGGCTTTCTTCCCTCATGTGACTCAATTATGACCCTTACATAATTTGTGTAAGAGTGTGGGACTGGGTTGACCAGCACGCTGAGGCTTTTAATCAGGCCAAACATACAGTAAAACAGGCACAAGCCCTGAGACACTAGACAAATGGAAACCTGATATATTTACCATCCCTGTTGCTCTGGATGGCTTTGGATGGGGTTTATGGCAGTGGATTAAGGGACATAAGACCCCGACCCCATTGCATGAGGCCCAGGATTTGGTACCAAGTGCTGAAATAAAAAGTGGTAGGCATGGTGGTGTACACCTGTCATCACAGTGACTCAGGAGGCTGAGGCAGGAGTATCACAAGTTTGAGGCCAGTCTCAACAACTTATTGAGCCCCTGAGCAACTTAGTGAGACCCAGACTCAAAATAAAAAATTAAGCCGGGTTTGCTAGTGCATGCCTACAATCCCAGTGACTCAGGATCTGGGAAAGGAGGATAGCGAGTCAAGGCCAGCCTTAGCAATTTAGCAAAGCTCTAAGCAATTTAGTGAGCACCTGTCTCAAAATAAAAAACAAAAAGGGCTGAGATGTGGCTCAGTCGTTAAGCTGCCCTAGGTTCAATCCCCAGTACTGCCCGCCCTCCCCAAAATGAAGTGACCGTTTGGCTCTATATGTTTGTCAAACTGTGTTGGATTACTTTCCTGTGTGTGTGTGTGTACACCCGGGGATTGACCCAGATCCTTTCCATGCCAGGCAAGTGCAAGTGCTCCACCACTGAGCTGCATTCTCAGCCCTGAATTACTTTATAATTATTTACACTGAACCAATTCCCAGGCACATCCACTATATCCACACTGGTTCTCCTATGCAAGGATGGTAAGTATTATGACTGCTTTTTGCAGGGGAATCCAGCTGAGAAAGGTAGTTACTTACCTAAAGTCACATGCAGGGGTCTGATGTTTAGGAGAATCTTTGTTCCATCATGCCATAAGACAGAGAGAGGAGAGAGAAAGTTATTTTTCTGCCAACAACCCCAGTGGTACCTTTTGCTTTGCGAGGGAAATGTACTCACTCATCAGCCTGGTTTATTGGTCAACAATATGGCATTTATCACACCACACCAAAGCCATGCTTAATAACCTGAAGTAAACTGGGTGAAGTGTCAGTAAACTAGATATAATATGAACTGCAAAAATTAATTGTGGGCCAGGAATGCAGCTCAGTGGTAGAGTGTTTGCCTGGCATGTGCAGGAACCCTAGATTCAATACATTGTATCACACACACATAGTTAATCTTGTTGGAAAAAAGTTGATTTCCTCCTTCTTCTACATCAGGCTTTTAAAGAGAAAAGCTCAACAGGAGATGAAGAAGGTTTAGGGTGAGAAGCTTAGAAGATCTAGGGAGGAAGATCTGTGAATGAAAAAGGAGGAGTCGGGGCACATTTACTGAACTGAGGGAGTTTTTCTTTATTTTCCTTGGGTTCTCTGTATCATATTTCCTTTTCTGCACTGTTAAAGTTCCAAAAACTTCAAACCTACCCACTGCTTTTCCACCTAGCATTTCAGAACCATCCCTCAGAAAATCTTTGAGAAAAACTGCCATTTTAGTCAACTTTTGCATAGATGTGACCAGTCCATGGTCAGCTGACTCCATAGCTCTGAGCCTCAATGAGGCAGAATATCATGACAGAAGGAGGAGGAAAGGGAAGGCAGCTCAGGACAGAGCAACAAGGAAAAAGAGCTCTGCTCACCAGGGACAAAATATACCCCTGCAATCATACCTCCAATGACCTACTTCCTCTAGCTACCTATCTTCCTAGGTTACCATTCAGTTAATCCATACCTGTGGATTAGTTTATCACATTTGTGCTCTCCTTATTCTAAGAAATTCACTATTTCTATTCATCATCCTCCACTCCCAACCCCTCCCATGTTTTGAATTTGCTTTGCAAATGAAATCTGGGGAAAAACTGGCTGTGACTGGGCAGTTCTGAGCTGGAGAGCCAAAGGAAGATGTTGTCCTCAGCTTGAGAGCCTCAAATGTGGGTTCAACTAAGGAAAAAAAGATTTGTTCCATTCTGGGTTCACAGCTGTTTCAGGTTGTGCAGCTGGAGGAATTTGATCCAAAGTATGTTCCCCGATTAGTCAGAAGAGGAGAGATTGGGTCTGTGTGGTCTTTTCTTGGTCAACATCAACCAAGATTCAGTTAACACTGGCCCCTAACAGGTATGACTTCTTTTTTCCCCCACCAATTTTTAAAAACTTCTAATTTGTTATATATGACCACAGAATGCATTACAATCAATATAACACATATAGAGCACAATTTTTCATATCTCTGGTTGTATATAAAATATATTCACACCATTCATGTCTTTGTACGTGTACTAGGGTAAAGATGTTCCATCTCATTCCACCATCTTTTTTACCCCCATGCTCCCTCCCTTTCCCTCCTACTCCCTGCCCTATCTAGAGTTTGTCTAATCCTCTCATGCTCCCCCTCCCAATCCCACTATGAATCAGCCTCCTTATATCAGAGAAAATCTGTTTTTTTGGGGGTTGGCTAACTTCACTCCCCCTCTAAGGGGAGACCCCCTGACGTGGGTGTGTGTGTGTGGGGGGGGGGAAGTTCCATTATCTTTTCCAACTCCATCCATTTACCTGCAAATGCCATGTATTCTCTTTTATTGCTGAATAATATTCCATTGTGTGTATATACCACATTTTCTCTATCCATTCATTTACTAAAGTGTTAGGGTCTGTAAACAAGTCAGGATGGCGCCTGGCATTTTGCCAGAGGGAGTGGTTTGTGCAGTAACACCAGGAGCCATTAAGAGTGGAGATTCCTTATTGGTTGACTGCTGTATCTAGTTTATGTTAATTAAGATAAGCTGTGTGGAATGTATATATACCTCTCCTGTCCTACAATAAACGGCTCCCACTCCTGTTGTATCAATGTACACAAGTTGTTCGTCACACCACCCCCCCCACCCCCGTTATTTTACTGCAGCCGGACTGCAGCACTAAAGGGCATCTAGGTTGGTTCCACAGTTTAGCTATTAGGAATTGAGGTTATGACTTCTTCTAGTTGATACTGTATTGTTTAAAGGGAAGAGGGGAAAAAAAGCTGTGTTGATTTTATAAAATGTGCTTGTTGAAAATGTAAATAATCATTATAAAGAAAAATTCAAATCATATAAACATTATTAATGCATTAAAAATATTTATTTATGCCAGGTACCAAAGCACTGGGCATTTGGCAACAGACAACATAATGTCAGTGTCTGCATGGAGTGAACGCTTCAATGGGGAAACTCACACACACACACACAAAAAGGTATGGAATGTGTCAAGTGGTGATAAGTGCTATGAAGAAAAACAAAAAAAGAAAGTATAAAATCCTATCACCAGGGGCTGAGGTTCTGGCTCAGTGGTAGAGCACTTGCCTGTCATGTGTGAGGCCCTGGGTTTGATTCTCAGCACCGCATATAAAAAAATAAAATAAAGGTCCATCAACAACTAAAAAAAAAAAATATTAAAAAAATCCTATCACCCAGAGATAACCATTGTTAATATTTTGTCAACCATCCACCCAGATACCTCTCTTTCTTCACCTATATATGTAAATATAGACATTTTTTTCACCTCGATGTGTATTTTTACATGCTGACTCAAAACCTGTTTCTTTTTCCAATGGTCAGGCATTTTTTTCATGACAATAAACAAGAATTTTTGTATGTGTTTCCAGTTTTCACTTTTTTTAACTTGGAAAATTTCGAACATACACAAAAGTACTGATAATGGTAAACATTTACTTAGCCCTTATGTACATAAAAACTGTTAACATTTTGCTGTTTACTCTATTTAATTAATCTACTTATTTATTTTTGCATATGTTAAACTTAATTACCTGTTCCATTTCTAACCCAAATGGGGGAATTGCAATTAAATTCTGACACTCCATCTGGACTTAGTATCAGACTCCACTGGTTTAGGGCTCAGTCCACCACAAGACTCCCCTAATTTCAGATATCAGCTATACATTGGGTATCCCCAAGCTACTTGCATTTTTGACCATCTAGTTGCAATGACAGGGCTTCTCATAGCCCCCTCAAATTTGATAATTTTCTAGAATGATTCAGGAAAATGCAATACTTAATGGTTTAAGTTTTATTATAAAGGATTCACATTGAGTAAGGTCCTGGAGGAAGGTAGTTTCCATCTCTTGTCATAAAATCAATATGTTCATTAACCAGGAAGTGCTACAGAGCTTTGATGTCCAGAGTTTCTGTGTTTTGTCATTGTTTTTGAATCTAGGTGTGAGTGATGTTGGCATGATTGAGAAAATCAATGTCATGGGATGGAATCATCTTTAATTCCTCTCCTCTCTTGAAGTTCTTCCCAGAGTTCCCCTTGGAATCTCAAAATTCCAAACTTCTAGTCACATGATTGGTCTTTCCTGAGACCGACCTGCATCTACCAGGGGCTCTGTGGAGTTACCTCATTACCACAACAAAGACATTGCTATCACTTTGCAAATATTCCAAGAAGTTTTTTTGTTTTTGTTTTTGTTTTGAGGTGGGATCTCCCAGTGTCACCCAAGCTGTCTGAAACTGAATTTGGAAACTTCCTGCCTCAGCCACCCAGGTAAGCCGGGATTACAGGCCATAGTGCCTAGAATTCCAAGAGTTTTTGAAGTACTTCATCAGAAACTGGGGACAAAGACTGGATATATTCTTTGTTGTACCATATTGCTCTAAATACTTTAGAATATATGTCTAAATAAGTAGGAACTTTTTCCTATTTATATAAAAAAATATATTTCCTATATATATTTATATATTCCATATATTTACATATATTCTATATATTTACATATGACAATACTATTGTCATATGTAATATAATTAATGGTACTTCTTTCTACTTGATTTCCAATAGCTGCCTAGTACCTGAAAGTACACTCGCAGAGTCCACACAAAGTCCAAAGACCACGCCACACACCAGATCTCACGCAAGAGATTTATTGTCAGTAGCACAAGGCAAACCAACAAGGCTGCCCCACTGAAGAGAGCAGCAGCATGTCTGCAGTCACAGAGCAACTCTATAGCCCCAAGAGGAATTTCATAAGCTGTTTAGGAGTTGCATCATAAACTGGGGTTGAGTTGATCATTTAGCAGGTCCATGTTCTTATGGGAAGTTAAGCAGCATTGCCTCAGAGTAAAAACTTTGGAGTTTCTAGATAAAATGATTCCCGACCTAAAATGGTGAATCTGATGCCAATATTGATCTGATGTTAATAGTACCCATACACTCTAAGTTTTTGTTTTGTTTTCAGTGTTAGGAATAGAACCTAGGCTTCATGCATGTTAGGCAAGCACTCTTACTCTTGAGCTACACCCCAGCTCCTATCCTAAGGTTCTTTATCAATTACCAACCTGGATATTGAGTGTGTTTCTACTTTTTTACTGGAGCAAACCACACTGGGATTAACATTCTTACACATGTACTTTTTAAATCTATAAGTATCCTTTTACTACCAGGGAAAATTGTGAGTGCTTGATCCTAGCAGGGAGTCATGGAACCCAATTCAAATGTATTGCCTTGTGCTGAACCATAACACATCTCTGTTCCTGATGCAGGCAGCATGTCTTTGCCTGAATTTTTACTATAATTCCATGTGCAAAAGGGAGTTTGATGCTATCTTATTCTTTTGGGCAAGAGCCTTCTTCTAGCTAAGGCCAATGGAAGTAATAGCACATAATATGGTCGGATGTGGTGACATATGCCAGTAATCCCAGTGCCTTGGGAGGCCGAGGCAGGAGGATCATGAGTTCAGCCTCAGTAAAAAGCAAGGTGCTAAGCAACTCAGTGAGACCCTGTCTCTAAAGAAAATATAAAAAAGGGCTGCCTCAGTGGTCTCATTCGCCTGAATTCAATCCAGTACCAAAACAAAAGCATATGCATAGACAGAATTGTGTCCCTCTATTTATATGTTGATGCACTAATCACCATATGGTTATACCTGGGGGGTCTTTAGGAGGTAATTAAGATTAAATAAGTTCATTATATTGTTATATATACAATATGTGTGTATACAAACTTGCAACAACAAATCCTACCATTACATACAACCACAATGCCCCAATAAAATAATGTTGAAAAAAACGATTAAATGAGCTCGCAAGAGTAGGACTCTAATCCCATAGAACTGTGACCTAATAAGAATTCTCTTCTATGCCACAGGAGGACACAGCAAAAAGTGACCATCTACAAGTAGGAAGAGGACCCCGACCAGAGTCATCCATCCTGTTGCCTTGATTTTGGACTTCCAGCTTCCAGAACTGTGAACAAATAAATTTCTGTTGTTTAAGCTACCAAGTTTGTGGTATTTTGTCATGGCAGACTGACATTCATTCATTCATTTTTTCTTTTCTTTTTTTTTGTCAAAATTCTTGATGGCAGTAACAGAAACCCAATTGGCATTAGCTTGGGGGAAAATCCTTCAAGAAATTCCAAGAAGATTTTTGCTGTTGTTTTTTATTTTTGCTTGAGTACTGGGGATTGAACCAGGGGTAAGTTCTTAACCACTGAACCATATCCCCAGCCCTTGTTATATCTTACTTAGAGACAGGATCTTGCTAAGTTGCTGAGGCTGGTACTTTGATGCCTGGGTTGGTCTTGACTTCCTTGGCTAAAGCAACTCTCTGACCTCAGCCTCTCAAGTAGCTGGGACTTTAGGCATGTGCTACCTACCATTTCTGGCTCACTGTAGTTTTTTTTTTAATATACATTTTTTAGTTGTAGATGGACACAATGTCTTAGTTTTATTTATTTTTATGTGGTGCAGAGGATTGAACCTAGTGCCCCATGCATGCCAGGCAAGCGCTCTACCACTGAGCCACAATCCCAGCCCTCCTGACCCTGTAGTTTTGATTTGCACTTCTCAGATGACTGGGATGTTGACCATCATTTATGTGCATTTACCGATGTTTTTCAGAGAAATGCCTATCCAAATATTTTGTTCATTTTTAAAAAACTGAGTTACATTTGTCTTTTCATTGTTGAATTCCAAGAGTTCTTTATATTTCTTGGATGCTAATCCCTTACAAGACAAATGATTTGCAAATATTTTCTCCCATTTTTTGTGGATTATCATTTCACTTCTTTGAGAGTGTACTTCAACACACCATTTTTAGTTTTTTTTTTTTTTAAGAGAGAGAGAGAATTTTTTTTTAATATTTATTTTTTAGTTCTCGGTGGACACAACATCTTTGTTTGTATGTGGTGCTGAGGATCGAACCCGGGCCGCACGCATGCCAGGCGAGCACGCTACCGCTTGAGCCCCAGCCCCAGCCCACCATTTTTAGTTTTGATGAAATCAAATTTATCTATTCTTTTGTTGACTGAGTTTTTGGTACCATACCCAAGAAATCCAAATCATGAAGATATATTCCTGTTTTCTTCCAGGAGTTTTGTAGTTTTAGCTCTTATATTTAGGTTCTATGATCTTTTTATAATAGAGGTAGTAAGTCCAACACCATTATTTTGTTTATGTTCACAGAACTTTTACACTGTCTTGAATTGCTAGTTTTTGTTTTGCTTCCTCCTACCCTGGAGCTGGGGATTGAACCAGAGCTTTGGGCATGCTAGCTAAGTGCCCTCCCACTGAGCTACATCACCTACCCCCACCCCCCACCCCCGCCCCCAGCCCTAAATTGTTCGTTTTTCTTTGCAATTAGATTGTAAATTCCATGAGGGCTGAGATCAAGGTGGTGTTATTAAAACTCATTTTTTCCACCAAATGGATCACTGAGGTAGATTAAGCATAAGGTTTCTTTTCTTTGCCTGAAATTTTATCAACTCTACAATAACAGTTTTATTCATCATGGTGTGGCTAGTTAAAATACCTTGACAATAATAATTCTGAAGAAAACTACCCCACAGAATGATAGGAATTGTACTACTTCACAGTATTTGAAGGAAAATGGATCTGGATTCAAATCTTTTCATTGAAAAATGTGTGACCTTGGGCAAATTACATTACCTTCATTCTCTTGTTTTTTAAAATTCTCATTCTTTAAAATGATAATTTGGCAAGGTTTTAGCTATCATAACTATAGTATTTTACACATTATAAGCATTTATCAAATAGTGCAAAGAGAGGAGCAGTGTTGGGGAACCCCTTAACATGCTGCTATTTTTCGTGTTAAATTTCTCCAGTGTGGGTTTTTATTTTCTTTTGTGAAATTGAGAATTATTAGACTACTGATTTTAGATTCATAAAGAAAGGCATACACACAAAAATACAAACTAATGTGATAATGGCCCTGCAGATACGTGCATGTGCTCTGGAGTTCGGAAAGTCACGTAACAAGCAGTAGAATGAGACTCCTTTTGGGTCAAAGAACTTAGTAGAAAACGGAGGTTGATAGATTCTAGTCCTTTTGGATTATTCAATGTGGCACATTTCAGGTTTGTAAATAATTAGTCGGTTACACGTCTCATTCACTAGGGTCTGAGTAGGAACCGTGTCTTAAGTCATCTCAATCTCCGGTACATTGGACACCCCAGATAGCTCAATTGACGCGCCTTGATCACCAACCCGGGACAGAAGGGATTCTCAAGAGAGGAATGAGGAAGTCGGGAGGGAGAGAGATGACCTCTGACCCATGCCAAGGAGGGAAGAACGGCTCAGGTACTTGACACAAATCGGTCCTAAAGCTCAAAGAGGACGTAGAAAACCACAGCGTACCCTTTCTTCCACACTCCTCGCCTGGCAGGGTCACTTCCTGGAGGGGGCGGGGAGACAAGAGGAGGCGTGCCGGGAAGGAGGCCGTTTGTAGAGCACCAGACGGAAGTGTGCCAAAGGTACTGGGCTGTCGCTTCCGGTCCGGTTAAACGCGGCTTAGGTACACAACGTGGCTGGTGTCGTGCGGAGATCGGCTTCTGAACGTAAATCAGCAGGTGAAGAATCAAGAATCAGCGTCCGGACTCAGGAGTCTGGATACCAGTGAAAAGACGGAAAAAAAGAAAAGGAACCTGAATACGATCTATCCGCTGTTTCCGAGGGGCCAACTTCTACAGTGAACCCCTCTGCCCTGGTAACGGCCAAAGAGGAGGAGATGGCGCCAGTCAGGGAGCGGCTGTGGCCAAGACAGTAAGGAAGCGCGAAGGCGGAGCAACCGGGAAGCCTCCTGAGAAGAATCCGAACTGTCGCTGTCACCACTGCCGCCAACACCATGGAAGGAGCAAAACCGACATTGCAGCTTGTGTACCAGGCAGTGCAGGCGCTTTACCACGACCCGGATCCCAGCGGAAAGGAGCGCGCCTCGTTTTGGCTTGGGGAGCTGCAGCGTTCGGTGAGGGGCCCAGAGAGGCCGTTCTGCGCCGCGGGTCCCAGGGCTGGGTGGGTCGTAGGCTCGAGGGGAGAGCCTGTGCGGGCGGTTGCCCTTGTGAGGTCCTCCTTGGGGAGGAGCTGCTGTTGTGGGGTGGGGCTGCGAAGCTACAGCTATGTCGCTTTTCGGAAACTAGTCGCAGCTGATCGCTCGCGAACTGGCCCATTCCTCACCCCGTAGAATCTGGTTTGTAGGTCCTGAACTTCTTGCTTGTGGCGTGGGTCCAGCCCTCTTTAAGTTCTGTCCTTGCTATTACTCCTTAGACCGTGCTTTTCTGTGTTGTCTTCAACCAAATCAAATATCAGTGCTTCTCTACCTTCCACTCAAGGATGCTTTATCGGTCTCACCTCCATGTCCAAGGTTTGTATATGGCAGCTCTTCCTAAACGTGGGAAGGTAGCCGCACACCTCACTAGTCTTTGCCAATTTTCATTCCAGTTCTGAAACATTATTCTCGAAATTTCTCAGGTTTCTAGATTCGTATACTTGTGAATTTTCTCTTTGCTTTGGAGTGCAGTATAATACAGATGGAAAAAAAAGCTAATTCTGGTTTCAGAAAAACTTAAAGAGTTCTCATTTTGCTTCATGTTGGTCCTCTAACCTATTTCCCTGACTTTTAGGTTTTTATTTATAAGATGGACATCGTAGCTATCTCAGTTATTCTGTATGTTTGTGTAAGTATCTAGTGAAATGTTCAGTTGTCTCTTACATATATTGTATTTCCTTGTTCTTTGACTCACATTTTATGCTTTATTCCCTAATTTTCACACTTATGTGTGTTGTGCTGTTTCTGGAAGTGTGTATAGTTGGTGATCTTGCTGAAATAGGTCATAAATGTAAGATTTGCTCTGAGTTGTGAAGTACTTTGAAAACTGATGAGACTGACAAAACGCTCACTGTTACCTTTTTTTGTGTGTGTGTGTGTGGTGCTGGAAATCAAATTTAGGGCTTCACTGCGTGCTGAGCAAGCAAGTGTTCCACCACTGAGCTACATCCACAGCCTCCTTTATCTTTCCCTTATTTTGTGATTTTACTCACAAGCATGTTTTTCTGTTTACCATCTTGCCTTTTATATGTTTAACTCATAACTGATATTTAAAGGTGCTCTGCTCTATTAAATAAGCCAGTAGGCTAGAAGTACATAATAAATGTTTTAAAATTTGCAACTTTGAATATGACACTTAAAATTTGGGGCCTAAATCCTTGTTTGCTTTGCGGGAAGACAAATAGGACTTTACTGTAGGCTACATAAGGAAGTTATTCACATATGTTCCCCTTTAGAGTTTAGTTTCTTTGATCTGGGAAGTCACAATTCCTTTATATTCATATAGTTTTCTAAAATATATATAAGAGGAATGCTTAGCAGTACTACAAAAGTAGTTAGTATCACTGCTAAATTTGCATATTGTTGTGTGTATTTAAAATCAGTATTTGAGTCCTTGAACCAGCAACTGTGCTGGTTTTTTATATTTAGAAACGAACTAGAAAATAATCAGTGCTTGTAACATAGGGTAATTGTTATGATTAAATGAGGTAGTATCTATAAAGAGCTTTGAAAAGTTATTCAGTATAGAGCTCAAATTGTGTTACAAGTTATTATTTAAAAATTAGTAACTTCTTTCTGCTCTTCTCTGTTACAACCTATCATCACCATCATTTTCATTATTACTATCATTGTTAGTAGGGTCTCAACAGGAACAGGTGGCATATTTGACAAGATAATTTGAGGAGAGTTTACTTTGTAAAGGTACTATTTATAATGTTGCAGGTGTAATGGTACCACAAGAAATAGTGTAATAATCTGTAGCCAAACTGTTAACATCACTTGAAGGGGAAGAGGGATGATTACTTGACTGCCTTGAGAGGAATGGTGGGTGACTTTCATGTGAAGGGACATGGCTAGCTTAAGGGCCCTTTCAGGGAGGGAGTTGAAGGAATGAATTTCCTTACTTTATTCTTCTAATCTCCTACTCTGGGATTCCCTGTTGTCCAAACACAATCAGAAGCCTTGGGACCTGGCAACCTGTTGATAACATATATATATAGGTCAGCTTACTGTAGCAGAAATGATGATAGAGAAAGGTGGAAATACCAGCACAGTCACACACCATCAGTTTTAGTACCTTTAGCATCTAGATTGACAATCAGCTAATACTTTGGCCTTTTGATTCCTTCTTCATTTTCTTTAGTGACCTGGTCACATAGTCACACCCTGGATCTTGCCATTACTGAAAAGTCACCAGCCCGCCAAATCGCTTTATTCAGACATTATGCTGTGTTCACAATCCAGTTTTTTTGGCTCAGTAATATCAAGTATTGGAATTATACATATTTTTAACTTTTATCAAAATTTAAGTTTTCTTTTTAAAAATTAAAAATTTTGCTCCACTTTATTTTAATGGTGATGAGTACTTTTTTCTTTTTTTAATATTTGTTTTGTTTACTGTATATCTACAGCAATTTATCCCCAAATTCCTGTCGGTACTGTAAATATCATCTTTGCCTGTTCAGTCTTGACAGTCTGTTCTTTTAGGCTGATGGAATCATCAAACCTGAGATCCCCTATGCCCTTGCTCCAGTAAGCCTAGGGAATTTCCTTTACCCCTCTCTCCCTCTTTTTTACAGTACAGGTGATTAAACCCTGGTGCTGAATCACTCTACTTTCCCCACCCATCTTTTTGTTGTTTTGTTTTTTCTTATTCTCGTTCTGTTGGTCTTTTTTCTTGGTTTTGTTTTTTCTTATTCTCTTTCTGCTGGTCTTTTTACCTTGAACAGAGTACTCTAGATCTCTTCCAGGGATGCTATCAGTGCTCTACAATCAGATGAGGGAATGAAGCTGGGGGCTGGTTCCCACCAATTCAGTGTGTGTAGCCTTTTATTTAATCTTCTGCTTTCAGGTGATATTCCAATCTTTAGCTAAGTCTGTTGTCCAAGAATCCAGAGTCTTCCTACTTCAATCTTTCCAAAGTAAATCTTGAGTCCTCTATTATGGTGGGAGAATAATAGTCAGGGAGAAAAATATAGCAGTCTAATTGCTGCTTGTACAGATTTTTTAAAAATTTGTGCTTTCTAGATATACATGACAGTAGAATGTATTTTGACTATTATACATACATAGAAAAAGTGTAACTTTTCCAATTAGGATCCAATTATTGTGGTTGTATATGACGTGGAGTTACATTGGTTGTGTTTTCATATATAGGGATAGGAAAGATATGTCTGATTCATTTTACTGTCTTTCTATTCCCATCCCCTCTCACTTCCCTTCGTTCCCCTTTGTGTAGTCCAGTGTAGACTTCTGATCTTCCCCTCCCTATTGTGGGTTAGCATCCACATATCAGAGAGAACATTTGGCCTTTGGTGTTTTGGGACTGGCTTATTTCACTTAGCATGATATTCTCTAGTTTCATGCACTTACTGGCAAATGCCATAATTTCATTCTTCTTTATGGTCAAGTAATTTTCCATTGTGTATATATACCATATTTTCTTTATTCATTCATCTGTTGTAGGGCACCTAGGTTGGTTCCATAGCTCCTGTTGTGAATTGAGCTGCTGTGTCACTGTAGTATGCTGATTTTAAGTCCTTTGGGTATAAGCCAAGGAGTGGGATAACTCTCAAATGATGGTTCCATTCTGAGTTTTTTAAGAAATCTCTGTATGCTTTCCAGAGTGATGTACCAATGTGCAGTCCCACCAGCAGTGTGTAAGTGAACCTTTTCCCCCTATATCCTCACCAACATTTATTGTTACTTGTATTTTGATAATTGCTATTTTGCTGAGGTGAGATGGAATCTCAGTGTAGTTTTGATTTGCATTTCTCTAATTGCTAGTGGTGTTGAATATTTTTTTCATATTTTTTTTTGACTGTATTTCTTCTTCTGTAAATTTCCTGTTCAGTTCCTTAGCCCATTTATTGATTGGGTTTTTTTTTTTGTGTGTGTGTGTGTGTGTGTTGTGTATGTGAAGGTTTTTGAGTTCTTAGTATATCCTGGAGATTAATCCTCTATCTGAGGTGCTGGTGGTAAAGATTTTCTCCCATTCTCTGTAGGTTCTCTGTTCATGTTCTTGATT
Source organism: Marmota monax (assembly GCF_021218885.2). Classification (NCBI taxonomy): domain Eukaryota; kingdom Metazoa; phylum Chordata; class Mammalia; order Rodentia; family Sciuridae; genus Marmota; species Marmota monax. Next base: position 140,693 of record NW_026693530.1, read on the forward strand.
TTTTCCTTTGCTGTGAAGAAACTTTTTAGTTTGATACCGTCCCATTTATTGATTTTTTTATATTTATTTTTTAGTTACAGGTGGACACAATATCTTTATTTTATGTGGTGCTGTGCCAAACTCATGCTAGGCAAGCGCTCTCCCTTTGAGCCCCCACCCCAGCCCCCATTTATTGATTCTTGATTTTACTTCTTGTGCTTTAATCCACCCCTTTATTTTTTACACCTGTGTGTCTGCCTTTAGATGTTCCTGGTAGTTCTAATTAGAATCAGTTTGCGCCAATACCATTGGCATCTCCTCGTCCCTCTCCACCCTGAGGAAAATTTCAGCCTTCTCAGATCTATAAGGACAGTTAACACTCATCCATTAGCTTTTCAGTTTCCTTGATGTCTGTCATCTGTTTCCATTCTCTTTGTCCTTGTGAGTTTTTGCATTTTTATTTTTATCAAATATCTTTACTCTGATTTTAGTGGATTTTAGAAGGTACACAAATGCAAATGAGTGTGTTCAATCAGTTCAGTTTTTTAAAAATTTTATTATTATTATTATTTTTTTATTTTGGTGATACTAGGGATTGAACCCAGGGTATTTTACCACTGAGCTACACAACCCCCTCCCCCTTTTTAAAATTATTTCAAGATAGGGTCTTGCTAAGTTGGTCTCAAACTCAAGAATCCCCCTCCTCAGCATCTCTAGTTGCTGGGATTTATAGGTGTCACCACCACTTCTGAATATTTTTTTAAAATTAGTTGTTCCAGTCTTCTCTCTTCATCCAATTTGCATTGCAAGGTCTATCATTGTGTCAATTAAATTTACCACCAGCCCTTTCCCTCTGATTTGGTGTATCCAGCTGTTTGTCCTATCAGATCTAGGTGCTTTGCATATCACCTTCTGTATTCTTTGAGACCTTGATCTTTTGGTTTATCTTGGGTCTTACCTGCAACTTCAGATTCCCTCTTATTGAATTCTTTGCTATTCAAATACCTGTAATGTCTCTCATAGTAAGCATGTTTTGGGGGGTAGGTGAATGGAATGCTAACTTTTGCCCAATTTTGTTTTTTCTTTGATTTCTTTCTTCTGTGCTTTTACCCTTTCCTAATCCTGTCATCAAATGTAGAAATTCATCCATCTTTTCAAAGTCCAGCGTCTGAAATTTGCTTTCTCCTTGAAGTCTTAACTGATTCTTTTCAGCTGAAAGTCTTCCGTGCCCCGTGTCTAGAGCACTATATTTTATTGCATTTACCAGTTTTTACCTTTTCAAAATTTATTTTTCTCTCCCACTGGACTGTGGGATCCTTGTCACATTAATTTATTTGTGGTATAACATTCATACACGAATGAGTAAACCATGTTTATTAAGAAAGAGATGAGCTGGGCTTGGTGGTGCATGCCTGTAATCCCAGCAGCTCTGGAGGCTGAGGCAGGAGGATGGTGAGTTCAAAGCCAGCCTCAGCAAAAGAGAGTAGTTAAGCAACTCAGTGAGACCCTGCCTCTAAATAAAATACAAAATAGGGTTGGGGATGTGGGTCAGTGGTTGAGTACCCCTGAGTTCAAGCCCCGGTACCCTCCCCCCCCCAAAAAAGATGATTGTAATCTTTCACACACAAGTTCTTTTTCTTAATTTTTTTTTGTAGTTGTAGATGGACAGAATACCTTTATTTATTTGTTAATTTTTATGTGGTGCTAAGGATGGAACCCAATGCCTCACATGGTAGGCAAGCGTTCTGTCACTAAGCTATAGCCCTAGTCCACCCACAAGTTCTTTAAACTGTTGAGTGAATCTTTGCTTGTTGTAAGCATGCCTAAAAAACAGTTGGTAACTCAAGTTTTATTTATTTTTGTCATTGCTTCATATCAATGATTAGTTGAAAATAAACAACATTTAGCTTCAGGGGTGTAATTTTCAATATTTTAATTCCTCTTAAAAACAACAACAACCAAAAACCTTTGTAAAAGCTGGGCGTGGTGGTGAACACCTATGCTTATAATCCCACCTACTTAGAGGGATCTTTGTTTAACAGTAGCCAGTGTTTTTCTGAACACTTACAGTTTGCTTTGTCTAACCCCAGTAACCAAAATTAGTAGATAAGGTAGGAAAGACCATCTTTTATAGGGCTAGTGATTATGTTGCTTATTTGTTCTAAGTTTCTACTTTTCACAGAGGCAATATGTTGGTAGAGGTTATCTCAAAAGTTTTATTGTCCAGTCTGGAAACTGAAAAAGGCATGATGTAAAGCATAAATTAGGTGAATTAAAATCATGCTTTGATGGTTTGTCACCAATTCATGTAAATTTTTTCTTAAATATCATCTCAGAAAGGTCTTGGGCCATGGGTATCAACTTCCAACTTTTTTCCTAGTGCTTTTTCCTTTGGAATTTTAAATGTAGAACTAATGTAGTTTTTTGGGTTCTAGTTCTAATACATGGTGTCTCTGTTTTTTCTCTACAATTGTAGTTATCTATTTAACTTGTCTTTTTTGTGTTCATCCTCTGGTCAAGTGACCCTTAAAATAACTTGCTTTTGAAAGGAAAGCCTTTTGGGAAATAATTTTTATTCAACTTCTGTGGGGGCAGTTATTTCAGTGAATATAGGGACACTATATGCTTTGCTTTGATAGAAACTGGAAGTATGTAAGTAAACAATAGAAATGAAAGGCCTTGTACCTAAAGATTTTCTTAATCTAGCTGGATCATTCAGTATGGTGGACATTAACCAAGTATGGCTGTTTAAATTTAAATTTAAATTAAAGTTAAAATTATTCCCTTATGTTATCTATATTCCAGGTATTAGGTAGTGCAAATATTGTACATTTCATATCTTTGGAGTATTGCAGCCTGTGTGTGTGGATTTGTGACAGTACTTCTATTGACATGTTGGTCTGTTTTCTAATGGCATTCCTTCTTATTTGGATTCATTTATATCTTGTCTTACCAGGCGTTGGGCCAGTTGATGGTTTGATTCAGGATATAAAATTTTCAGGGCAGTGTAAAATTTTCTAATTATTATAGAGTTTTTCCAAAAGACTTCCAAAAATTTCATCAAGTTTTTTCATTGCCTTAATGATGATGTTGCTATTTATGGGGGGAAATGGAGAGTAGATTTTAAAGATTATTTTAAAAAAATTATAGTGAAATATTCAAAACATAAAATTTACCATTTTAGCCATTTTAAGTGTACAATTCAGTGGTATAAATTACTTTTACATTGTTGTGTAACTGTTAACACCATCCATCTCCAGAACATTTACTTATTGTAAAACTAAAGCTATACTCATTAAAGACGCCAAGCCCCCTATTTCCTTCTTACAATAGCAACCATGATTATGCTTTGTCTATTTCAATTTGACTACTCTAGGTACCTCATGTAAGTAGAATCATATATTATTTTTTCTTTCTTGTTGGTACTGGATTGGACCCAATGATGCTTTATTACTGAGCTATATCTCAAGTGAGACAGGGTCTCACTAAGTAGCTGAGCCTGGCCTTGAATTTGTAATCCTTCTGCCTTAGCCTCAGGAGTTGCTGGGATTACAGATGTATGCCATCACGCTTGACTGGTAGTTTTTCTTTTGTGACAGGCTTTTCTCACCAAACATATCTGTTCATCCTTGCAGTGTGTGTCAGAATTTCCTTCCTTTACTTATGATGGCTGAATAACATTCCATTTGTGTATATGCCACATTTTGTTTATCCATTCACCCATTGATGGACACTTGCTTCTACTTTTGTCTATTGTGAATAATGTTACTATGAACATGCTTGTATAGATGTCTCTTGGAGTCCCAGCTTCCAGTTCTTTTGGGTATATATGCTCAGAAGTGAAATTGCTAGATCATATGGTAATTGTCTTTGTTTTTTGGAACTGCCTTACTGTTTTTCAGATCTTATAGAATTTTAAGTTATGTTGAATTTAAAAACCAACTTAATTCATAGGAAGTTGTAGACTTCAGATTCCCTGTCCTGTATTTCCCTAGCTTGCATATGATACTAGGATATTACCAGAGTGTCTTATGCTTGTACAGGTGAAGCACAAGAGAGAAGGCTTATTTTTCTTTATTGGAAATTTATACTTCTGCTGAAGGAGATAATTTTGTAGTGTTCAGTTTGCAGAAGCCCTTTAAAGTACTGTCTTAATTTTTATTCTCTAGTAGAGTTTTCAAAATGAAAATATTAGTAAACAATTATTTTTTCCTCTTTTGGTGAGTTTTCTTTTAGCAGGGTTTACATTATTTTTTCTCAAGCCCTGTTTTAGTCAGCCTTTTCACTGCTGTGACTAAAGGATATGACCCAAACAACTATAGAGGAGGAAAAGTTTATTTGAAGGCTCTTGGTTTCAGAGGTCTTAGTCCATTTAATGCTGGCTCCATTCCTTAGGCTTGAGGTGAGGCTGAACATCATGGTGGAGTTTTTGGCAGAGGGAAGCAGCTCACATCATGGTGATCAAGAGGTAGAGAGAGCGACTCCACTTGCCAGATATAAATATATATCTCAAAGCCCTAATTCCCACCTCCTCCAGCCACATCCTACCACTTCAGTTACCACTTAGTTGATCCCTATCAGGGTTTTAACTCACTGGTTGGATTAAGACTTTCACAACCCAGTCACTTCTTTGAACCTTCTTGCATTGGCTTACACATGAGCTTTTTGTCCCCTAAACTCACATCCAAACCATAACAAGCCCATGTAAGTATTCAGTCTTTTAAAACATACATTTTATAATTTGAATGTCTCATTTCACATTTTTATCAGTTTGAAAATTTGATCCTTCAACATTGTGTTAACATGTACTTAATATGTATGATAAAATTTCATCTGGGGTCGGACATGGTAGTACACGCCTGTAATCTTAGCTATTGGGTGGGGAGCTGAGGTAGTATCAAAAGTTTAAGGCTAGCCTGGGCAATTTAGTGAGACACCCTGTCTTAAAATAAAAAATTAAAAAAGGGCTGAGGATGTAGCTTTGTGACAGTGTTCCTTGGGCTTATTCTCCAGTACAAGAAAAAAAAATCATCTTGTTTATATGATTTGTTAATAAAACTTGCTCAGGAAGACAGGAGATTAAAGAAAGAAATAACATCTTCTGTGTCTTGGCTTTCAGGAAGCCCTCACCCCAGGCACCCGTTTGCTTCAGATGAAATGGTTTCCAGCTTGGCATTTTCTTTTTTTCCCCCTTTTCTTTTTGTTGTTGATACTGAGGATTGAACCCAAGGGCGCTTTACCACAGAATTATATCCCCAGCCCTTTTAAAATTTTGAGACCTGGTCCTACTAAGTTGCTTAGGGCCCTTCTAAGTTCTGAGGCTGACGTTGAACTTGTGATCACCTACCTTAGCCTCCAAAATTGCTGGGATTATAGGCATGTGCCACTGCACCTGGCTGGCATTTTCTACTTTTAGGGCAGGGCTGCCTAGTATCATTAATAAAGTCCTCAGCAAAATGGTTATCAGGGAATGCATGCTTAGCTACTTCCAACTGGAGTGGATTTTATGGATCCAGATTTATCCTTTGTTTTTTTAAACATTTACTTTTTAGTTGTACACAATACCTTTATTTTGTTTATTTATTTAAATATTTATTGTAAATGGACACAAAACAATGCCTTTATTTTTATGTGGTGATGAGGAGTGAACCCGGGTCCCGCCCAAGACAGTGAACGCTCTACCGCTGAGCCACAATCCCAGCCCTTGTTTATTTATTTTTATGTGGTGTGGAGGATCAAACCCCGGGCCTTGGCACATGCTAGGCGAGCAATGCAATGCCTAGCCACAACCCCAGCCCCCAGATTTATCCTTTTTTTTAGGGTCATTCTTAGGTTAATTCACATACATAGGTGATTGAAGATTTTAAACTTGTCAAGAAATTTTTGGGCAAGATATTGTACTACCATTTCATGTGACTGACAGCTATAAATTCATTTGACAGAGGTCATTGTGTTGTTCAAGAAGCTTTGGGATTTCATCAGAAACTAGGGATACCATGGTGTACAGTGCTGTCATTTGGTCTTATTGATTCCTTCCTTCCCAAAAGATCAGGATAGGATAGTGCTTATGGGCCTGTAGTCTTTGGAACATTTGAAGAGTGTTTTTGGTTATTTCCTCTGGAATTTGAGTGGCCATGATTTGTCTCAAATTTGTAAATTTCTCATAAAGGATTGTATATAAAGACTTAAGATAGTTGGCCAGGGTTGGACATATGGCTCAGTGGTAGAGCACTTGTGTAGAATGGGTTTGATCTACAACGTGGCAAAAAAAAAAAAAAAAAAAAAAGTGGAGGGGATATGTGATAAGCTTTCACATTTTTTCTGTTTCTAAATTAGAGTTGTTTTTTCTTCACCTGTCTCATGAAAATGATATTTTCTTTATTTGTGAAATTCATTTTCTAGCTCTATATCACATTGTTGCAGGACAGGTATCTAAAATGTTGCTTTATTGATGGATAGTTTTTCTTTATGTGATTTTTTTCTTTCTTGCAACATCACATTTATTTCAGATATAACAGCAATGTTAAAATTGACAAGTTTAATTCTTAACCTCACCATTATGAGTTTTTTAATTCAGTACTATGAGATACTGTTCCTCCTTCCCTGTAAACTTCCCTCAGTATACTATAAATCTTTGAAAATCTTCTTTTAATAAATATATCATTCACTGATTGATATGCTTAAAACTGTAGCAACTTGACACTTTTATGTTACTTTTCAGGTCTCATTGAAATTATCTGTATTTTCAGGATCTCATTTTCTGTTTTCCAGAGCTCTTCTGTTTTCCATGAAGTAATTCTGCTTAATTGAAGGAGTTTTTGTGTAGGATTAAATAGCAGCCCAAATCTGCTTCTAATTCTTGGCAGCTAATGACTTCTTGTGTGTGCTTGCATTGTTGAGGACTATGCAGTGATTTTGGTTGATTTGGCAGTTTTAGAAATGTTAGTGTAGAAGTGAGTCTTGGAGCAACAGTGCACTGTTAAAAAAAGAAAAGGGGCAAGTACTTTTCAGGTCTGCTGTAAAGTATAACGAAGGACTTGGAGCATGTTAGTGAAAGGATTTCTGGGCCATAGCCTGCCTGCCCCATATTTATCACATAGTCATGGAAATATCTTTGAAAAGACTGATATAAAGGCCTGTTCTGCTACTGCTTTGTGAAATGGAAGATTGGAATTAGATACTTAAATGGAAAATGTTCTCTTGTTGCAGCCTCTTTGAAATGTGCTGCTAGTGGGAGCTGCAGCTTCCTTCTGCTGACTCGGAGCCCCAGGCTTCGGTTGAGATGGTCCTTTCAGAAATGTGGAGCTTAGTCCAAGCCTGGATTTCAGTGGGTAGCACCTGGCATCTGTGGCTAGAAAGTCCTATGAAGTGTAAGTGCTTTATTCTCTCCTTGAAAAAAAAAAATCCCTTTTTCTTTTTTGATTCTCTTCCTTCTTTTCCTTTCTGTGGCTTAGCAGAGGGGAAGAACGATGAGCAGTGTACTATAGTGTCAAGGGTATCAGGGTTTGGTTGCCCCCCCCCCCCCCACTTTTTTTTTGATTCAGTGACCAGAACAAGATTACTTGATACTTTTTGGATGTCAGTAATTCTTAAACTCTCCTAGAATTAAAATAAATAAATAAATGGCCTCTTTAATGTTTAGTATTGGCACTATCATTATGGGTAATTTTTTTTTTTTTTACCAACGATTTACTTAATAACTTTTGATACTCTTTTGCCTAGTTTCTTTTGTGGTCACTCTTATAGTTGATTTATTTTTCTAAAAGACAGATATTTGATAGGAAGGGCACTTTTGACTAGTGGGTGAGGCAACTTTAAGATTAAAAAGGCAGCTAGGGACATAGCTTAGTGGTAGAGCACTTATTAAAGTGTACATGGACCTGGGGTTTGATCCACAGCGTTGTAAAGAACAAAAATTAAAAATAAATAAATAAAAATGGTACTTGAAATTAGAAGGTAGCTCTTCTTTCCATTTGGTTCCACTTCATGCATTTTCATAGGAGAAATTTGGGAGTTCTTCTAAGCCAGTTCATTGTAAAATTATCCTGGAAAATTATATATACCTGCCCTCTATATTTTAGTTTATTATAAAACAACTATATTGTTTTATATAGTTTTATATTATCTAGGCAACTAGATAATAGTATAATGAGCATTCGAAGATGCAGATTTTATGTTTAGTTTATTAGCCTGGGCTGAACACTGATCTTCTGTTAACTATTTCAAAAGTATTGGGTATAGTTTAAAGTAAGCCTTATTCTAGAAAGGATATCCCCACATTTTCCCCAGGTTTTTAAATCTTCAGATTTTAGCTAAGAAAAACATTAAGTTTCTTCTTGTTGTTAAAATAAAACAAAACCAGGTTTCTATCCTGGCATGGCCAGTGCAGGTTTACAAATGAGTACTCAAATTCTCATTTTCTGAGGGCTTTTGTATTCCTTATCTATAAAGAACTTATTGGCTTATCTCTGTTTCCCATTTTCTCTCTAAACATTTTAAATTCTGTTTTGATAGATGTCCCCAGTGGAGTATTTCATATACCTGGTGAAAGGGTGGGCTTCATGTTTGGGAGAACAAAGAGGTCAGAGACTTATGAGATGGTGTTATCAATTTGCTTCATATTTAACAATTTAATATAAACTTTATGCTGGGTGTGGTGGCACACTCCTATAGTCCCAGGAAGTTGGGGCAGGATGGTTGCAAGTTCAAGGCCAGCCTCAGCAACTTAGTGAGACCCTGTCTTAAAATAAAAATAAAAAGGGCTGGGGATGTAGTTCCAGTGGTAAAGTGCCTCTGGGTTCAATCCCTTGCAAGCCCCCCCCACCCCTGTGCATGCTTTATCAGTTACATTTTAATAGCATAAGGATTTATCTATGGATTTTGGGAGTTGCAAAGATAATTAAAGTTGTTTCCTTACTTTTTCTTTAATTTTTTTTTTTTTTTTAGTTGTAGTTGGACACATACCTTTATTTATTTTTATGTGGTGTTGAGGATCAAACTCAGTGCCTTGCACGTGCTAGGTGAGCTTTCTACCGCTGAGCCACAACCACAGCCCTTGTTTCCTTACTTTTGAACAGAGTTTATCATCTATTTGAAAAGATGAACAAGGCCCAAATAATTTCAGTGTAAAATTCCACAGCTTAGCTGTGATAGTCAAGGGTAGTACCATGGTCGTAAGGTAAAGGATTCATTTATTCTTGTTGGAGGCATCTTTTCTGAGTTTTGTTATATTAGATTTATTTAGTTAGAGAACAATTCAAACTAAAATTTGTTTTTTTTCCTGTACTGTAAAGTCAAAGTGATTATGATTCCATTTGCTAACTTTTTTTTCTTACATACAGTTACACAGTATCTGTGCATACCATATTAGCTTTTTCCCCCTCTGTTGGTGCTGGGGATTGAATTAAGGGCTTCGTACATGTTAGGCAAGTACTCTACCACTGAGCTCTATCCCTGAGCTCCTCATATTAGCATTTTATTAGATTGGAATAATTTTGTGCCTTCCATAGTATACAGATTTAAAAAAAATTTTTTTTAATATTTATTTTTTAGTTTTTGGTGGACACAGCATCTTTATTTTTATGTTGTGCTGAGGATCGAACCCAGTGCCCCACGCATGCCAGGCGAGCGCTTTACCGCTTGAGCCATATCCCCAGTCCCCATAGCGTACAGATATTAACAAGAGAAGTTTTAGGTTATGTTGAAGTCGTAACCTACAGTTTCATTTAATATTTTGCTTACAGACAAAAGGTTTCAACCTTTATCAAAAGATAATTTGCTTACATATACAATTTCCGTTTTATTTTTTATTTTTTTACTTATGTTGACATATAAGTAATCATTAATAGCATCAAGGCATAAAACATTTCAGTAGGCTCCAGAATACCTCTTCCCAGGAAATCACACCCCCAACAACCACTATTCTGACTTATATTATAAATTAATTTTTTTTTTTTTCTTTTTGGTACTGGGATTGAACCCAGATGCACTTTACAACTGAGGTACCTCCCTAGTCTTTTTAAAATTTTTTAAATTTTGAGACAGGGTCTCACTAAGTTGCTGAAGCTGAATTTGATCCTCCTGCCTGAGCCTCTGGAATTTTGTGGGGATTGTAGGTATGCGCCTCCAAGCCTAGCTTGCCTATTTTTTAAATAACAATTTTAATGAAATTCACAAAACTGTAACTCTCCCACTTAAAGTGTAGACATATTTAGTAATATTCATGGAGTTGTATATCCATCACCGCAATCAAGTTTAGACCAGTTTCATCACCTGAAAAAGAAATCCATACCCCTCGGTATGCTCCCCCCTTCTACTTCATCCCCAGCTTTAGGCAATTCACTTTTTGTCTATAAAGAGTTTCCTGTTAAAAGACATTTCATATAAATGGGAATATACAGTTTGTAGTACTTTGTGGCTGACTTTTTTCACTTAGGATAGCATTTTCAAGGTTTATCCATGCTGTAGCAGGTATGATTGTTTCCTTTCCTCCCCACTCAATTTTTGTTTTCACCCTTATTTATTTTTATTGATTGATTGATTGACTGTGGTGTTGAGAGTTGAACTCAGGGTTCTGTGCATGTTAGGCAAGTGCTCTACCAATGAGGTACATCCCCAGCCCACTTAATTCTTTTTATGGCTAAACAATATTCCATTTTCTTATCTTTATATATAGGTACCACATTTTATCCATTCTTCAATGAACCAACATTTGGACTGTTTCTATTTTTTGATTGTTATGAATAACACTGCAATGAATAATCGTAATCATGTTCAAGTGTTTATTGAATTTCTAAGTAATATGATAACTCTGTTAAGTGCCTTCTTGTTTTCCACATCTTCACCAACACTTAGGTCTTTTTGATTATAGCTATCCTGGTGAAGAGATATCTAATTGTGGTTTTGATTTGTATTCCTGATGGTTAATCATATAATCATGTTTTTTTTTTTTTTTTTAATGGTGTTTTTTTGGGTGGTCCTAGGGATTGAGCCCAGAGCCTCATGCATGCTCTGCAAGTGCTCTACCACTGAGCTACATTGCCAGATTCTTTCTCACCTCTTTTGTTAAATTTTGAGACAGGATCTTTTTAGTGTATTTGTTTGGGGGAGTGGGATAGGAACATCTTATTTTGTCCTGGTCTAAATCTTTTTAATATCCTTCTTTCTGTTAGCTTTGGGTTTAGTTTGTTCTTTCCCCAGATCCTTAAGTTAAAAAGTTAGACTATTGATTTTTTTTCTCTTAATATACGCATGTACAGTTGTAAATTTCCTTCTTAGTGTAACTTTTGCTGCACCCCATAGGTTTTGGTACACTGTGTTTTCATTTTTCTTAAGATATTTCCTCTCCTTTGGCCTCTTGATTGTTGAAGAATGTGTTGTTTAATTTCCACATATTTATGAAGTTTCTGGTTTTTCTTCTGTTCATTTCATTGTAACTAGAAAAGATGCTTTGTATGGTTTCAGGCTTTAAATTTATTAGGACTTTATTTGTGGCATAATACACACTCTATCTTGTAGAAGTTTCAGTCTTTTTGAGAACTGGTGTGTAGATGGTCCCTGACAAATAATGGAATATTTGACTTGTGATTTATTGTCTTTTCCATGGTGTGAAAGTGCAACCATTCTATTTTTAATTTTCAGTGCAGTTTTTAATAAATTATATATTTGATACAAATATTTGATATAAAATAGGCCTTGTCTTAGATGATTTTGTCTTACTGTAACCTAAAATAAGTATTCTGGGCATTTAAGGTATAGTAGACTAAGTATGATATTTGGAATGTTATGTGTATTAAACATATTTTCAACCCATGATTTTTTCAACTTATGAAGGGTTATGTGGACATAATTCCATCATAAATTGAGTAGCGTTTGTATGTCTTCTTTCCTTCACTGGGTCCAGACTGCAGGCTTGGAATATTTATCAGAATTCCTCTTCCTTGGCAGTCAGAATTCCAATTTTCAATTCAAGTTCATATTCCAGGTTTTTTTTTTTGTTGTTGTTGTTGTTTGGGGGTTTGAACCCAAAGGTGTTTAACCACTGAGGCATATTCCCATGCCCAGCCCTTTTTATTTTTTATTTTGTGACAGGATCTCCTAAGTTGCTTGGGGCCTAAGTTACTGAGGTTGGGCTTGAACTTGCCTCCTGCCTCAGCCTTCTAAGCTGCTGGAATTACAGGTATGCACCATAACACCTGGCCATATTCCAGTTTCCTGAAATCATTTTTCCCAGTCTGTTGAAACGTCCCAGAGTTCTTCAGCATCTCAGACTCTTGTCTTCCACTTTCAAATTGGATAACTTGAGGGAAAAAGTGGAGCCAAATACTGGACTGAATTCTATTCCATTCTCTCTGGGATCTGTGGCCCCATGTACTAGCTAATTTGGTGTCTACAGAAAGGGTCTTTTTTGGTACCTAATTAACATTTTCTGGTTGTTTTTGGCTGGAGAATTGGAAAAATACCAGATATCCTTTTATAATCAAGTTGAAATGTCTGGCAAATGCAATAGGAGAGATAACTTTTAGGTCATTTAGGGAGCATATGAGGCACAAAACTAACTGCTGTGTGTTATTAAAAAGTTTCACTGCTTTTTCTAAAAAAGTTTACAGAACGAATTTTTTTTTAAATTGATAAATATATTAGGGAAATAGAAGGATTGCTGTGTATCACAAATGGTTAATTGAGACCAGTTACTAACATAAGGAACTCCTGGAAAACAATATGGAAAAACTATAGTCATGTAAAAGATTGATAAAACGTATCAGAAAATTCACATAAAAGGAAATACCGGGCTGGGGATGTGGCTCAAGCGGTAGCGCGCTTGCCTGGCATGCGTGCGGCCCGGGTTCGATCCTCAGCACCACATACAAACAAAGATGTTGTGCCTGCCGAAAACTTAAAAATAAATAAATAAATAAATATAAAAAAAAAAAAAAAGGAAATACCAATGTATTTTCAAAAAATTTAAAAAGATCCTCAGTTTCACTCAAAATAAAATAGAAATTAAAAACCACACTGAAATACTATTTTTTGCTAGTTAGACACAAGTACAGAAGTTTGATAGTGCATTCTGTTGATAAGACTATGGGGATACAGGAATGATGGGAGTATAATGTGATAAAGCCTTTTGGCAATAGTTATAAAAATTACAAAATAAATATACTTTTGCAGCAATACCACTCAGAAAGAATCTTACAACGAGATTTGTATCACTTTTTTCTCTTGCTGGATGCTTGAAGCATGTTTTCCATTTTGTATGAGACAAACAGTTATGGGGTATCAGAAAAGCTCTTGTTTCTTGATAGTAAAGAATGAGCTCTCTTGACTTCCTTTTTGTTATTTAGTGTTTTGATATAAAAGAATCTAAGTGCAGTGGGGCACAGTGTAGCACATGTGTAATCCTGGCTACTCATCAGGCTGAGGCAGGAGGATTACAAATTTGAGGCCAGCTTCCGCAACTTAGTGAGACCCTGTCTCTTATGATGAAAAATTAAAGGGGTTCAAATGTAGCTCAGTGGTAGTGCACCCTTGGGTTCAACCCCCAATACTGGAGGGGAAAAAAGAACACAATTGCTGGGCTGGGGATGTGGCTCAAGCGGTAGCGTGCTCGCCTGGCATGCGTGCAGCCAGGGTTTGATCCTCAGCACCACATGCAAACAAAGATGTTGTGTCTGCTGAGAACTGAAAAATAAACATTAAAAAAAAAAAAGAACACAATTGCTCCTGTGTACTTGGCCTAGTCTACCAGATGGGGTTAGGATGGAAAAGGCTAGGCAAGGCTGTAGCTGCTCGTTCCTCTGGAAGCCTGAGATTGGTGGTCAGGATGGGGTCTGGCATTGGCTTTGCTTGGACTACCTGCCAGAAGCTGTCCTTGGACATGGAACCCAGATAGAGACAGTAGAAGTTATGGGTGGCATAAGCAGGTCTTTGTAAGAGGTGGCTGCCATGCTCTTGGGACTGGCGGAGACTTCCCTAGCCCTTCAAAGGCTGTAATCATATAGGAGGTTGGGGGCTAGGTCACAAAGCCTCTTTGTAGAGATCATTGGATGTTCTGCTACCAAGACATGCACAGGGTATATTACTATATATTTTTAAAAATATGTATCTTGGGGCAGCGGTTGTGGCTCAGCGGTAGGTAGAGCACTTGCCTGGCATGTGCGAGACCCTGGGTTCGATCCTCAACACCACATAAAAATAAATAAACAAAATAAAGGTATTGTGTACAACTAAAAAATAAATATTAAAAAATATGTATCTTGGAGATTTTTCCATATTAAAAGTCCATTTTTTAAAAAAGACAGTTCTAAGCTGAGTGTGGTGACACACTCCTGTAATCCCAGTGATTTGAGAGGCTGAGGCAAAAAGATTGCAAGTTTGAGGCCAGCCTGGCAACTTAGCAAGTTCCTGTCTCAAAGTAAAAAAGGATTGGAGATGTAGCTCAGTATAAAATGTCCCTGGGTTCTATCTCTGGTTCTAAGAAAGTAAGAAAATAAATACAAAAGACATTAAAAAAATATATTTACTGGGCACAGTGGCTTATACCTGTAATCCCAGTGACTCAGGAGGCTGAGGCAGGAGAGTCTCAAGTTCAAGATCAGCTTCAATAACTTAGCAACTTACTGAGAACCCCTCAAAAATAAAATGGGCTGAGGATGTAGCTCAGTGGTAAAGAGCTTCTGGACTCTGGGTTTTATCATCAGATATATATATATGTGTGTGTGTGTGTGTGTGTGTGTGTATCTCCCCTTAAGCATACTAGTAGAGCACTTGCTCAGTATGCTTGAGGCCCTAGGTTTAATCCCCAGAACCTCACCCACAAAAGAGAGGGTGGGAAGAAAAGAAAGCAGGTGTGCACACTGTGCTGAGGTCAAAATTAAATATCTCCTTTGTATTTCTACTCCTCTTATTTACCAATTCACAGCCCTACCTATAAGTTTACCAGTTTGCTCAAGGTAAATAGTTTAGGATTGAACCCAGGGGCACTTAGCTACTGAGCCACATCCCTACTCTTTTTATGATTATTATTTTTTGAGTCGGGGGTTTCACAAAGTTGCTGAGGCTGGCCTTGAACTTGTGATCCTCCTGTCTCAGCCTCCAGAATCACTAGGATTACAGGCTTGTGCCAAAGTGCGTAACAGTGAAATGTCAACTTTTAAGAAGATAGAAATGTTTAAGTCAGAAATACAGATAACAGTCTGTTGCAGTGGCATACCTATTTGATCCTATCAATTTAGGAGACTGAGACAGGAGGATCTCAAGTTCAGGGTCACTCTGGGCAATTTATTAGTAAGACCCTATCTCAAAACAAAACAAAAATATATATGTATGTATATACGTACGTACTGGGGATTGAACTCAGGGTGCTTTACCAGTGAGCCACATCTCTATCCCTTTTTAAGTTTTATTTTTGAGACATGGTATTGATAAGTCTCAAAGACTGACCTTGAATTTGTGATCTTCCTGTCTCAGCCTCTCAAGTAGCTGAGATTATAGGTGTGTGCACACTGTGCTGAGGTAAAAATTAAATTTTAGTAAAGGTCTAAGGATGTAGCTCAGAGGTAGAATACTCCTTGGTTCAGTCCCCAGTACTGGGGAGCAGGAGGCAGAGTTCATTGTGGGTTGAGGGTATAGCTGAGTGTAACTTAAGCTTCCAAATAGCTGGAATTATAGGCATGTGCCACCATGCCTGGCCCACAATGAGCTTTTTACAGGGGTTCTGAAGTAATAGCTTAACAGATTTAACGTGGGTAAAGACTTCATACTAGTTTAATTTAAATAGGCAAAATATAGGGTTTGGCTTTATTGTTATTTTGGTTTTTTAAACACAAACGCAGAAAACTGTACGGTACAGATGTATAGTTTGGTGAATTAGTATATGTGAGTGTCCTTATAGCCACAACAGGTCAAGAAATAGCACTTTACTGACCTTTCCTGAGGTCTTCCTTGTGCCCTATTTGACTTCTTTCTTCTCCCTAAAAGTAACTGCTGTTTTTTGTTTTCCTTCCTTCCTTTCCAAGGGATTGAGCCCAGGGGTGCTTAACTACTTCAACACATCCCCAGCCCTTTTTATTTTGAGATGGCGTTTTGCTAAATTGCTGAGGCTGGCTTTGAACCTCTCGATCCTGCCGTCTCTGCTTCCAGAACTGCTGGGATTAGAGGCATGCACTTCTGCGTGCAGCCCACTCTTCTTTTATAGTAATGTTTTCTTTCGATGTCTTTACAGTTTTATCAGCAGGTGGACATTCCCACACTTTGTGGTAGAGTCTTGCTGTTTTTATTACTACTTTAAATATACCTTTTGTCTGTAGATTCTCTTTGTAAGATTGTTTATGTTGAGGAAGCTGGTCCATTTGACCTGGAGTTTCCTGATCTGGATTTTGCCGATTGCATAAGAATTATGTAAGATCATTCTATTCTATAAGTTGGTCATTTATATCCGTGGGTTTTTGCATCTGAGAATTCTACCAACTGCAGAATGAAAATATTTGGAAAGAAAGATTGTGTCTATACTGAACATGTATTGACTTTTTTCATATCATTATTTCCTAAACAATGCAGTACAGCAAGCAACTGTTTTTTTTATATACCCTTATTCATTCATTCATTCATTTTTATGTGGTGTTGAAGATTGAACCCATTGCTTTATATGTGCGAGGCAAGTGCTCTGCCACTTGCCTAGCCCAAGTACAGCTGCTGTTTACATAGCATTTATACTGTGTTATGTATTGCAAATAATCTGTTGATGATTTATGTCACTTATAAATTTAAGGGTAGATATGCCTGTTATATACAAGTCTGTACCATTTTGTGTCAGAGACTTGAACATCTGCAGGTTTTGGTATCTGATAGGTTCCTGGATCCAATTCCCCAAGGATACTAAAGGACATCTGTATATTGGCAGCTGGATCCAGAGGCTTGATGAGAGACAGTCATGTTTGATCTTATCATTTTCATCAAGATCTTATCGTTTTCATCATCTGGTTATCTCTTCTGATTACCTTTTTTGAAACAATCCCCAAAATTAGTGACTTTAAAAACCATTTTATCCCATAAGTTTGTAGGTCAGGAATTTGATCAGAGTTCAGTAGATTGTGATTATGCGACTTGAGGCATCCATTTGGTGGTTGGCCTGGTCTGGAGGTTCTAAGACAGTTTCATACACATGCCTGACACTGTGATTGGAATTCTACAGAATGCTGAGCCCAGCTGGTCCTCACTTTCCATGTAGTCTTTTATTTTTTTTTTATTTTTAGTTTTTATTTTTTGATACCTTGGATTGAACTCAGGGGCACTGCACTCAACCATGGAAACATATCCCCAGTCTCATTTTGTATTTTGTTTAGAGACAGGGTCGCACTGAGTTTCTTAGTGCCTCACCTTTGCTGAGGCTGGCTTTGAACTTGTGATCCTCTTATCTTAGCTGCCTCCCGAGCCACTGGGATTACAGGCATGCGCCATTGTACCCAGCAGCTCCATGTGTCTTTATGGCCTTTCCACATTTTCTCTCAAGTGGGGCACTACTGAATTCTTTTTTTTTTTTTTTAGAGAGAGAGAGAGAGAGAATTTTTTTTTTAATATTTATTTTTTAGTTTTTCGGTGGACACAACATCTTTATTTTTTTTTATTTTTATGTGGTGCTGAGGATCGAACCCAGCGACCTGTGCATGCCAGGCCAGCGCGCTACAGCTTGAGCCTCATCCCCAGCCCACTACTGAATTCTTAATGGCAGTTCTCTCCTTAGAGTATAAAGTGAAGGATTCCAAGGCAGAAGTCCTAAAGCTGCTTCTGATCTAACTTCAGAAGTCCCAGAATGTTGCTTCAACCATTGTTTGTGGGTTGCAAAATAGTGACAGTGTATTCTAAATATGTCTTTTTCTTTTTTACTTATTTTTCTAGACTACCTGTATAAAGTATTCCTTGTCTACTAGTAGGTTACTAAAATTATGGTTTATATAAGAAAACCAAAATAATGCTAGATTTTCCCATTGTAAGATACTGAGTTTATACCTAAATATAATGGTCACCATGTCTCTCCATGTGATAATTTAAGTCCCTTGCTGAAGCAAGGCCAGTGCCTCCGAAGTACTTTTGAAATGACTCTAAGTAGGTAGCTTTCTTGCTATCTAGTAGGACAAAATGTATCATAGGCTCATTCTTGCTTGCTTTCTTCTTCAGACCTTAATCTTCTGTTTCTTCAAGAAGGAATGGTTTCTTATAGTGGCAAATTGAATTTAAAGACGACAACATGAGCACTAGGGATGCAGTTGTTACTGGGTGGGATAGTATATTTAGGGCTTTCAGTGAATATAGCTAAGGAGTTATATATATTATATATATGAAATTAAAATTATATATAAATTATATATAGGC
Organism: Marmota monax; assembly: GCF_021218885.2. Lineage (NCBI taxonomy): Eukaryota > Metazoa > Chordata > Mammalia > Rodentia > Sciuridae > Marmota > Marmota monax. The sequence goes on from NW_026693530.1 coordinate 159,041, forward strand.
ATGTACATGCATATGTGTACATGTATATATAGGCATGAGTAAATATTATGCATATAGAAAATATTTATTTAAAGATAAAATTCCCTATATAGTCATTCAGATATCCCCCTCCTTTTTGGTGGGGAGTGCTAGGGATTGAACTAGGGTCTCATACCTGCTAAATTTGTGTTCTACCACTCAGCCATACCCCAAGTCCTCCATAAATATTTTTGATTCAAATTCAGCATTACATGGTTTTTATCTGAAAAGTCCTTCTGTATTACATCTGTATATTTCTCTTCCATTGTAAAAATCTAGATTCTCAAGGACACAGAAGGTGGTAGAAATGGAATATCCCATAATTATTCAGTTACTTTATGCCATTAGAATTCAGTGCCTTGATGCCTCAGATTAACCATACTAGTACTACCACCACCATCACCATTGTTTGTTTATTTTTGGTACTGGATATTGAACCTAAAGTGCTTAAGCACTGAGATACATCTCCAGCCCCTTTTATTTTTTATTTTGAGACAGGGTTTCATTAAGTTGCGTAGAGCCTTGCTAATTGCCAAGAGTGGCCTTGAACTTGTGATCCTCTTGCCTCAGCCTCCTGAGACACTGGGATTGTGGGTGTGTGCCACTGTGCCCAGCAGTTAAATTAATTTTTGCATCTATTCTCCTTTTCCCTTCATTCTCTTTTTTAAAAATTTTTAAAAATATTTTTTAGTTATACATGGGCACAATATCTTTATTTTATTTATTTTTATGTGATTCTGAGGATTGAACCCAGTGCCTCACATGTGAGAGGCAAGTGCTCTACCACTGAGCCACAACCCCAACCCACTCCCCTCATTCTCTTAAAAAAAAACAACATTCTTGTGTATTACAATGTACATCATAGTGGAATTCTTTACCATGTTTGTACTTGTACAAAGCATGGTTTGATCAGTCTAATTCCCCAGTACCTTCCTTTCCCCCTCGTTCTTTAATAGTTATACTATGAACTGTCAGGGTACACAAACAGTGTACCCCTCCTCTCCCCTTCCCTCCCCTCCCCTCCCCTTCCCTTTCTTCCTTCTTTCCTTCCTTCCTTCTATCCTTCCTTCCTCCCTCCCTCCTTCCTCCCTTCCTCCCTCCCCCTCTTTAGCAGTGCTGGAGATTGAACCCAGCACTGCTAGGCAAACACTCGACCACTGAACTACATCCCCGGTCCCACCCGCTTCTCTTTGTTTTGAGTCTTCATTTACTTTTTAGTTGTTCTTTACACTACATGTGTAGACTTTATAATCAGTCCTTACGTTGAAGACAAACTCTTTGTAGTTGTTTTGGTTGTCTGAAGCTATTTTAGAAGATTGTTTCAGAAGGACTCAAGATAATAATCTCTGAATTTTTCTATGTAAGAGTTTGTGGCTTTTATAAAATTTTGACTAAACAGAAATGTTTGTCAGATTTTCTTTCTTAGTATCATCAGTACATTCTTCCATTTTCATTTTTCTGGTATGTGCTTTACCACTGAGCTATATTCCCAGCCCTTTTTATTTTTTTATTTTGAAACAGGATCTTGCTAAGTTGCCAAGCCTGGCTTTGAACTTGGGATCCTCCTGACTCAGCCTCCCAAGTAGCTGGGATTACAGGCATGTACCACTACACCCCTAACCTTTTTTGTTCTCTCTGTGGTTAAAGACAGCTTTGTTTTTTTACTTATCTGATGTGTTTGGTCACACTTATAAAATTCCTTCTAATTTAGTCTTTATGTCTGAAGTGATTTTTTTTTCTTTAATTTCTCATCTTTTCCATGAGTCTTTTATCTCATTTCTGAAAATCTCCTTTCCAATTGTGCTATTTTATATTTCATATCATTTTCTTAGTGTCTTTTAGCTCATTTTGAAAAAGTAATATAGTTTTTAAAATCTGTTTTTCTGGTCTTCATTTCTTGTAGGAGTTGTTTTCTGCTCATTTTTCTTTTTTGTCTCCAAAGCTGTATATGTCATTTGAAGCTTAGTTGTTTATTTTTTTGTGAAATTAGTTTTTCTGAACATGTAGAAGTAGTCTTGGTTAAATATAATATTTCCAACTTCTTAGGGCTTCCTTTTCTGTTATTTTTAGTGTGGTAGTTAACAAACATGGAAACTTGATTTCTGAAATTTCCTTTGTTCCCCTTTGTTTTTCTTCCTTTGTCTCATACTTCTGTATAAATTTGATTCTCTTTACAGTAATTTCTCCTTGGTTTGGGCCGCTTTCCTGACTTCTTCAGTTTGTAAGTTTTAGATAGAGACTAAACTGTTTATTCCCTTCTTTTTTGGGGGGGTTGAACTCAGGGACATTCAACCACTGAGCTATATCTTCAGTTCTATTTTATATTTTGTTTAGAGTCAGGGTCTCATTGAGGTGCTTAGTGCCTCATGGTTGCTGAGGCGGGCTTTGAACTTGCGATTCTCCTGCCTCAGCCTCCCAAGCGACTGGGATTACAGGCATGCACCACTGTGCCTAGCAGTTCATTCCCTTTTAAATCTTTTGTAGGTCTCTTCCATTCACGAATCCACCATTGGATCTGGCATTTTCAACTGCAGTGCTCAAATTGGTTCTCTGTTACTTCTCAGTGAATACCTGTTGGCTCTTTTGCATCCATCACATACTCTGTTGTTTGTCTCTGCTTCTGCTTTAACTGAAGTTGAAACCGCAGAGATCTTACAGATATCACTGGCTGGTTCCCATCCACTTAAATTTTGGAGATGACTAGACAGCACTTAGTTTTGCTGTAAATGTTCTTTCTTTCTAATTTGCTCTGTTTGAGGATATTTGTAGAGATTCCAGAGCTTCATAGAATCTTTTTGCTATTTAAAAAATGAGTTTGAGCAAAATAAATATATTTTGATGGCATATTAAATCATAGATGTGCTTGGGTTACTAGTTAGATAATGAATGACTAAAAATATTGTGGCTGGAAAAAATTTTACCTGAGGAAGGGTAATTGGTGTTAATAATGATATATCAATGCATTTAAATATTTGTTGAGTATATGTTCTAAGGGATAAAAAATTCTCCCAAATTAATAAAACAACTATGTCTTGAAGGAAATTAATGCTTCATGTTTACTCTCCACCAGTGTATGTGATTAAAAGCTAAATTTTATGTTAGTAAACCTGCAATTGTGGAATTCAGGGGCTGTTTTCAACTCACTTTAGGAATTTGCACTGCCTATTTATTCTGCCTGTTTCTGATTTTGACTTGCTGCTTATCTCTCTTTGGAAAGATCTTGAAGAAATTGTGTTACTTGTGAAGGGCTCCATCTTCATAAGAAATTAACTAAAAAGGCATATGATCTTCATAGTTGGCTCTTTTCTTATGTTGAGATTGAAAGTTTTTTCAGTCTATATTGTCATTTGATTTTAGCCCTCTCCTATGAAAAGGCATTTGGTGTTGAATTGGATTAGAATTTATTAGTTGGCTGTTAGTTGCCTTCTGTGCTACATGATTTATTTCCTAAAATTATCTCTTTTTCTAAATATTTATTTTTAAGTTATAGGTGGAAATCATATCTTTATTTTATTTTTTTATTTGTGAGTAGTACCAAATTCTTTGCTTTTGTTCTTTATATTCTATAGATAAGCTTATTTTATTCTGTGAGATAGTTATTGAGCAGCATATTTAACATTTTGCCAAATAAAGCATGTGAAATATGTACTTGGACCAGTATTTTTTTTCTGCTATTTTTTCAGGCACTAAAGGTTGAAATGTAGGTGTACTGAGACCAATAGTAAATATATTTCCTTGTTTATAGATATACTAACAAAACAGCTTCCAGACTCAATTTTCAGAGTGATCAAAACTTATTTCTTTATGTGGGAAAAGAGAAGAAGCAACCAACCTAAAGGTAGGGTTAGAAGTTACATAGTGACATTTTAGTAGAGACTTTGGGGACATTTTTCAAATGATTCTCATCAGCAAGATTATATCTGCTGGGCTGGGGTTATAGCTCAGTTAGTAGAGAGCTTGCCTAGTACACATGAGGCATTTGGGTGCCATCCTCAGCACTGCGTAAAAATAAAATAAAATAAAGGTATTGTGTCCATCTACAACAACAACAACAACAAAATTTAAAAAAACGGTCAAATAGGAAAAAAAAAAAAGATTATATCTGCTGGTTCAGTTGATAGAGGTTTTAGAAAATTTTTGTTGAATAGGGCCTACAATTGAAATATTGGCTGAATTAGTGGGTGATTTAGCTTGTCAGATTTTTCTTTGAGTATACTTTTGTCTAAATATACTTATATATGTATTGAAGTATGACATTAAAATTATTTAGAATTTTTTTTTTTTTTTTTGCAGGAGAGGGGGGTGGGAGGGGCGGAGAGGTGGATACTGGGGACTTAACCCAGGGGCATCCTCAGCCTTTTTTTTCCTTTTTGTTTTTTTTGAGACAGGGTCTCATTAAGTTGCTTAGGGCCTTGCTAAGTTGCTGAGGCTGACCTTGAACTGGTGATCCTCCTCCTTAGCCTTCCGAGCCACTGGGATTACAGGCATGCACAATCATACCTGGCAGAAAATTAATTTTCTTTAAGGTATCTTTGTTTGATTTACTTTCAGGTTCATGCCTGGGAGATTTCTGATCAGTTGTTACAGATCCGGCAGGATGTGGAATCATGCTATTTTGCTGCACAGACCATGAAGATGAAGATTCAGACCTCATTTTATGAGCTCCCTACAGACTCTCATGCCTCCTTAAGGGACTCATTGCTAACCCATATCCAGAACTTGAAAGATTTATCACCTGTCATTGTAACGCAGGTAAATCCTGTGATTCTCATTAGGGAAATTTGTAAAGCCATTTGGATTGTCAAGTTTATTTTGATTATCATTGTTGAGCTGTGTGAGGTAATGTTAAATTTATTATAGGGGGTCTTGGTATAGTCTTATAAAAATGACAGTTTTAATCTTTTGCATTAGTCTTATAGTTCATTGGGTTTCAAACTTTTAAATACTAGAAGTGGGGAAGGAGAATGTATTTTCACAGACATTCGTGTGCTACATGCTGTTAAAAATTTGCAGATGATTAAAAAAAGAAAAACAAAACTCTGTACTATGCTGGGTCTGAGATCTACAGGGTTATTACCTTTTTAAAAGATCCTTTCTGGGCTGGTTGGCTAGTAAAAGTCTCTCATGAATAAAATGAGCATTTGGTCTTCCCCCCCCCCCGTCCTTTAAACAGGGAAATATATTAGAAAGAAAAACTGAAAGCTTCTGTAAATACATGCTCCCAAGTTTTCTCTGCCTGGTGTAAAAGGAGATTTTTTGCCTAAGGCCTCAAGATGAGAAATGGAAAGAGAAGGGAAATGGCAATCTATTACTTGAGGACTCAGTCAAATGTCTGACTTTTGTCAGTAGCTTTGGCCTTTTGGGAAAGTGTAATTTATTTGTCTATGAAGTTCTGTGGTATTGCCAAATAAAAGTAAGTATTAATATATTGTAAGGAAAAAAATCTATAGCTTATATTTTTTACTTTTGTTGTTTTTGTGTAGTCTTATTTTTAATTTTAAACTTTATTTATTACGGTGCTGGGGATTTAACCCAGAACCACATGCTTGGCAAGCATTGTACCTCAGAGCCACAACTCCAGCTCATGTTATTAACTTTTAAAGGCTAATCTTTAATTTCAGGAATTTTCAGCTAGGCTGGAGAAGCAAATATACTTACACACACACACACACACACACACGTACATATATGCATTATATTATATACGTATGTGTGTATGTGTGTGTGTTTTTTTTTTTTTGTTTGGGATGGGGAAGAAGGAAGGTGTCAGTCTTGTCATATTGTCTGGAAGAAAAAATTCAGTCATTGTTTTCCAGTTAACATTAATGGTAACCCTGTTTCTATTTGTTGTTTTTAATCTCTTCTTTAGCTGGCTTTAGCAATAGCAGATCTCGCTCTACAGATGCCTTCTTGGAAGGGTTGTGTACAAACATTGGTGGAAAAGTAAGTAATTTGTATTGACAGCATATTAGCATTAGGAATTATCATTAAGCTACACAGAGAAATTTGTTACTAGTAGGTAGAAATTTGATTATTTTCCTGAACTGTTACCATAGTTATATATTATTAATCTTTGTTAAATTGAAGAAAGTCATTTAAAATTTAATTACTACAGAAATAGATCATGTGGGATATAAAAGACCCTCATAATTTATATACATACCCTTTCTCTTTTTCTCCTTGAATCCACTGTAGCACATTCTTTCATTGCATTGTGGATTACTCCCAGTAATGGACTTATTAGCAGATTTGTAAAACTAGTTCAGTATTTATAGATTGTATTAAATTGAAGGTTGCTTTGAATATATATTGTTACTAATTGAGGTTTGTTTCATGTCTGTCAAGAGAGGCCATATTATTTTTAGATATGGAGCCTACTACTTTGGTGTTTTTTTTTTTTTTGGTACTAGGGATTGAACTCAGGGGTGCTTGAGCCACATCCCCAACCCTTTTTATTTTGTGAGACAGGGTCTTGCTAAGTTGCTTAGGGCCTCACTAAGCCTGCTATTTTGGATAAAACATTTCCTTATGTGCCCTGTCAAGATAATCTTTTTTTGGCAAGGATCAAACCTATTCCTTGCACATGCTAGGCAATCACTCTTTACACTGAGCTATATCCTCAGACACAATCTTGATATTTTCTTGCATTTGATTAGGGAATTATTTCTGAACAAAGTGTATAACCTTTTTTACCTTCAAAGAGAGTGCATCATGAAAGCCCTTACATGGATAATTTATTTTTTTAGGAAATTTTTTATAATGTGAAATAACATATGCTCCTTGAAAAAATTTATAACAGTATAGAAATTTTCAGAGCACAAATAAATCCTGTCCTATGTTTTATATAACCACAGTTAATGATTTATCATATAGCCCTTGGCATTTTAAAACAAATAAGTATGTATATATTTTAATATGGTCCTGTGTATTTGCTCAGCCATATTTACTATGTTTCATATGCTTTATTTGCTTAATACATGTGATCATCTTTTCATAAATGTATGTCACTTTCTTTGTTAATTGCTGAGTATGTTCTATTGTATGATTGTTAGTAATCCTTTTTATTCTATCTAATTTTGAAGGACATTTGTATACCCCCCTTTTTTGCAATTATAAACATGCTGTAGTACACATCTTTACATATTTATCTTTGCCTGTGTATGTGAAGATTTTCGTGAAACATAAATCACCAAAAGTGAATATGGAGAGTCAAAGATTATACAGCTTGAAATTTAAAAAAAAATTTTTTTTTTTAGGTTATTTTTTTAGGTGGACACAATATCTTTATTTTTATGTGGTGCTGAGGATCGAACCCATGGCCTCACTCATGCCAGGCGAGCGCACTACCACTTGAGCCTCATCCCCAACTGTACAGCTTGAAATTTTGATTGCAAGGTCTTTCTAGATAACCTTTCCAAAAGATAGTATCTTTTCTTTTTCCCTTAACAGTAACAGGAGTGCTGCTTTTCTTGTATGGTATGTTCTGATGGCTGTTATCTTTTGTGATTATATATATTCTGTCTTTCAATAACTTGTGATAAATCTTCCCCCTTTTCTTTTCCAGATATAGCAATGATGTAACTTCTCTGCCATTTTTGCTGGAGATTCTTACGGTGTTACCTGAAGAAGTTCATAGTCGTTCTTTACGAATTGGAGCTAACAGACGCACAGAAATTATAGAAGATTTGGCCTTCTACTCCAGTACAGTAGTATCTCTGTTGGTGAGTAAGTTTGGAATACCCAATTGTTGCTGAGGGACAGAAAACTGTAGTGGTTATTTTGGGATCCAATTGTACTTATTTATTTATTTTGAATTTTTTTTTTCTTTTGAAAATCTGGCAGTAATAGTACTTTGGCATTTATATAATACTTTCTAATTACAAAATACTTTCAGAAACCATACTTCTTGTAGGACATGATGGTGCATGCCTATAATCCCAGTGACTGGGTGGCTGAGGCTGGAAGATTTCAAGTTCGAGGCCAGCTTCAGCAATTTAGTGAGTCTGAGCAACTTAGCTAGACCTTTTCTCAACATAAAAAAATTTAAAAAGGACTGGGTATGTGGCTCAGTGGTTGTTTCCCTGGGTTCAATCCCTAGTATCAAAACAAACAAACAAACAAACAAAAAGAAACTACCTTTTGAGTTTATACATAATCCTGTGAGGATGATGATTCTGTGAATGAGAATTAACTTTAGAGTAATGCAATTGTTAATCAGAATTTGAACTCAGGCCTTCTGATTGTGTATCCCACATTCTGTAAGCTATGGGAGCTTTTGAGAAGGGACCATGCTTGGAAGTATGTATAAACTTACTTTACTAAGGAAAAGTTTCTCTGATAAAGACAAATTGAAATTTTGATAAGAAGGTAATAGAAGACTTTCCTTGATCTTTGAACAATGTTAAATGTGATTAGTTCCTTGTGATCACTTAGAATGTAAATGCTTTAGACCAGAGGTGGGTAAATTTATGTTTTGTGGGCTGACTGCCTATTTTTGCAAATACTGGAACACAGCTGGGGCCATTTAGTTACATATTGTCAATGTCCATTTTGTTGGTCTCTGTCAGTAGAATTGAGCAGTTTTCAGAAACCTTATGGCCTGCAAAGTCTAAAATATTTACTCTTTGGTCTTTTAGTGAACATGTCTACTGGTTCCTAAATTAGATGGTATTAAATCCGTTATCTAGCTCATATTTCATTTTTAGGTCTTTCAGATCTCGTTTGATTTTTCTCAATGATGTGGTTATAGGAGATATTTTTCAGGGATTTGTTTCAGTGCTTCTACAACATTATAGATCTTTTTGTTTGAAAAAACAATTTTGTTAAAAATTATGGTCAGGTTGATGTTAGAAATTTGTTGTGAAATTATTCTTTTAAGCTAAACATGTTTAATTTTCAATTGGCCACTTATTTTAAATAGGATTGTAGAAAATTAGTAAATATAGACAAGGCAATTACATTCAAATAATTTGGAGATCATAGCCTTTTTTTTTTAACTTTAAAAAATTTGTGCTAATTGGTTATACATGACAGTAGGCCTTCATTTATATTTATTTATTTGTTTGTTTTGTGAACCCAGAGCTTCATGCATATTCAGCCATATTTAGACAAGTGCTCTACCATTGAGCTGTTACCCTCAGCCCCCACACCCTTCCCCCGCTTTTTAAAACTGTGGTCCCAGGCTGTTTCCCAGGTTGTTCCTGAACTCCTGTTCAAGCTATTCTCCTGTATCCTTAGCCTCCCAAGGTATGCCACTGTGCCAACAACTATTAACCCTTTAAAACGTATCGTCTATGAACATTTGTATAGATTTTTCCCCCCTTTGGTGGTGCTGGGGATTGAACTCAGTGCCTTGTGCATGCGAGGCAAACAATCTACCAACTGAACTATATCCCCAGCCCTTGTATAGATTTTTTTTTTTTAAACCCCAAATGAGATTGTGTTCTACCTGCTCTTCTGTAACCTTTTTTTTTTTTTTCAGTCATTTAGATTCATCTTTACATTTCAGTAAATTCTCATATCATCTAATATGTTTCAGACCATGTTCAGATTTCCTCAGTTGATTCTAAATTTTTTTTTTTTTTTTTTTTTTTTTTTTTTTAGAGAGAGAGAGAGAATTTTTTAATATTTATTTTCTAGTTTTCGGTGGACACAACATCTTTGTATGTGGTGCTGAGGATTGAACCTGGGCCGCACGCATGCCAGGCGAGCGCACTACTGCGCCCCTAAAATTTTTTTTCAGTGAAGATTTTTCAAATCAGTGTCTGGTTTAGAAACATGTCTTCTTCACAAGACAGTCCCCCATCTTCTGTGTTTTTCAAAATAACATTTGGGGAAAAAATTGGACCAGCTTTTTTTTTTTTTATAGCATATCTTCTGCATTTTATGATTGCTTTGTTTGTTTAATTTAGCTTTTTTTTCTAGTACCTATTTCCTCTAATTGAAAGTTACATCTAAAGCATCTCTTCTCAATAGGGTTTCCTCAAAATAATTAAGTCCTAATACCCTGAGGAATCCATTGTGTGCAGTGAGTTTTCTACTCTTCATTAATAATGGTACTAACCATATACCACACTTAGAACAATTGAGAAAATAGTCACTCTGATCTTTTTTTTAGGGTTTAATTCTTTCCCAGGATACTAGTTGAGAAAACTGAGAAGGTGCAATGGGTTAGTTTAAGAAAGAATAGTTTTGTCTAGAATACATCATAGGTACTTCATGTTGCATCTTATTGACCACTAGATCAGGATGGTGATGGTCTGATTCTTCCACTTATAAAGTCTGCTTTTCCATCCCAGTGTGGTGGCTCAGGTTTATAATTCCAGTGATTCCAGAGGCTGAAGCAGAAGGATTTCAAGTTCAAAGCCAGCAACTTGATGAGGCCCTAAGCAACTTACTGAGAACCTGTGTCAAAAACAAAAAGGGCTGGGGACGTGGCTCAGTGGTAAAACACCTCTGGGTTCAGTCCCCAGTACCAAAAAAAAGTTTGCTTTTCCCATTGAAATATGATTGTAGCTTGTTAGAATGTCTAGATTTTTATCAGCCTTTTATATTTTAAATTTCTGTTGGTGAACTTTACTTAATAATTTCATTATGGTTTGCAAAATGATGTTTTACTAATTTTGTTATTCCTTCTATGTTGAGAGCCACAGCCGAAGGGGCCCCAGCAAACTTCCAGCTGCCAGCAAACTTCCAGCTGCCGGCTGATGATTGGCTCACAGCGGCCCCAGCAGCATCTAGCTGATTGGCTCCTCTGCGGTGATGCTCATTGGGCTGTTTCCCTGCCCTTTCAGACCACGGAGCTGCTCATTGGGGGACTTTTTTGGCTCCGCCCACGTGACCCAGCCAATCGGCCTCAAGAGCAGGAGGATTGTGGGAGGTGGAAAGAGGCTTGTGTTGGAGAGAGAGGCCTGTGGAAAGCCGGTGGTGGCAGTTGGGGCTCTGAGGGTTTTTCCTGAGAGGCTGTTTTGTTTGGCGTGTGTGGTTCTAAAAATAAAGTTCATTTTTTTTGACAAGTGGCTCCTGATTGTGCCCAGCCAGACTGCAGCATTTTGCCTAGCCGTCTCCTTGCAAAATTCCTCATTGGCAACCTTCCATAACAGGTATTGTCCTCCATTTAGCACAGCTTTACACATATTAGCCCAATCTGCTGGTGTCATGTTCAAGTTGTTAATGGATTCGACCATGCTTACAGTGAAGGGTGCTTGAGGACCGTAGGTTGTTACAGCCTCTTTTAGCTGCTTCACTGTTTTGAAATTTAAAACATGGTAAACTTGCTGCCCTCCTGCCTCAAATACAGGGCATGTTAATATTTGAGATCTTGTCTCAGGATCCCAACTATCAACTGCGGGGGTTGGGGGCCTCCCAGCATATGGAGGTGGCCTTGTTAGTTGGACACTTACGTCCTCTGGTGATAGAAAGGTGTTAGTAGCAGTCTCCTGTAGAGGTGGTGCTGTTGGTTGGACACTTACACCCTCTGGTGATAGAAAGGTGTTAGTAGCAGTCTCCTGTTGTAACTTTCCCCCTGATGGCTTTTTCTGTTTTACACTTTCTTTCTCTGACTAGCTTGAGAGGCCTTCTCTTTTACTTGAACTTTTTCCTCTGTCTAACTTGAGAGACCTTCTCTTTTACTTGAATCATTTCCTCTGTCTGACTAACTTGAGAGACCTTTTCTTTTACTTGAATCAATATGTCTTCTCCTTCCTCTACCATTGTCTGAACTGAAGGCTTTGGACTAAGCAAACAAGATACGAAAGTCCACAATGGCAATGTGCCAACTGGCAGGGTCCCTGGGCTTTTCTTTTCTATTCTTTTTAAATCTTCACCATGATGGTTCCATTGTGATATATTTAACAACTCCTCCTTAAAAAGCCATGGGCTATGTTTTTGTATTGTATCAACGTGTGCCCTGACTGCTCTTGATTTTACTGGGATGCCTCCTTCCTCTAACAATTTACTTAACACTCTTTCGGTTTGTTTTTTTACTAATTTCTGATCCCATATTTCTACTATAATACAACCCAACAAGATAACACCAAACAAAACCGAGATAGAATGAAATAAAAATGGAACAACAAAAAAATCAGTATAACCTTTCTCCCTATCTGTTCCTCAGACGCAAATAGTTCTTCCTCAGATGTGAGCGGTTTTTCTTATGTCTCACTCATCTCCAGGGACAGGCAACTTAAAACAAAAGTGAAGCAAAACAAAAGAGGAATCTTAAAATGGCTACCCATCCTCTCGCCCTGCCCTCAGGGGCGAGCAGTTTACCTTATCACTTACCCTCAGTTGCTCCCCGTGGGAGCCACCAAATGCCACAGTCTGGCTGGGCACAATCAGGAGCCACTTGTCAAAAGAAACGAACTTTATTTTTAGAACCACACACGCCAAACAAAACAGCCTCTCAGGAAAAACCCTCAGAGCCTCAACTGCCACCACTGGCTTTCCACAAGCCTCTCTCTCCAACACAAGCCTCTCTCCACCTCCCACAATCCTCCTGCTCTTGAGGCCGATTGGCTGGGTCACGTGGGCGGAGCCAAAAAAGTCCCCCAATGAGCAGCTCCGTGGTCTGAAAGGGCAGGGAAACAGCCCAATGAGCATCACCGCAGAGGAGCCAATCAGCTAGATGCTGCTGGGGCCGCTGTGAGCCAATCATCAGCCGGCAGCTGGAAGTTTGCTGGGGCCCCTTCGGCTGTGTCTCTCAACACTTCTACCCGTATATAAGTTGGCTTTCTTGTGAATTCCTACCAGAGAGATAGAATAAATCTTAATTTTAAAGTTTCCCACTTACAAAGTAAGAATTTGTTTTCAAACTGCCTTAGCTGTTACTTTTTTTTTTTTTTCTGGACTTTTGTTGGGATGGGGTAGAATACTGGGATTGAATGCCAAAGTTCTCTACCACTGAGCTACATCCCCAGCTCTTTTATATTTTTATTTAATTAAAAAAATTTACATATTTATTTTTCTTGTTTATGCCTTTGGGGCTTAAACTTTGTCCATAGACTCAATTTTCCTTGACCTCACAAGTGGTGCCTGGGTCTATAACAAGCTAGTCCCAGGGCCTTGTTCCCACTCCTTCCAGGCCTCCAGGGTTCTTTGTGGCTCTGCCCCTGTGCTGAGGATTGAACTCCCAGCCTTGCTTTGTGCATGCTGGGCAGGGGCTATCCTCTGAACTAAGCTTGTCGTTTCTTGCAGCCATGCTTTCTGGTTTTGGTTCTCTGCCATACTGTTTGGCCTTGGCTCCTCCTGTGACCCGCCTTTCAGGCTTGATCTTCATTCCTCAGCCATGACTCCTGATGTGGCCATGTGGAAGCAAGGAATCCTTTCCGCCAGCAGAATGGTACCTTGGGTGCTTGGTTCTTGTCCCACCCCAAGGACTTATCCTGCCCCAGCTACCCTATCCAAGAGGACTAATCCCTAGTTAGCTACCATCACCCTCTAGCAGGTCCCCTTCTCCGTGTGATCCTGTTCCAAAACCCAGTGACATCCCTGCTAAAGGAAAGTGGGATGTTTTCCTAGGCATCCCAACAGGGAGTTAATTGTTTTTATTTTTGAGACAGAGTTTCTCTAAGTTGCTGAGTCTGGCCTTGAAATTATAATTCTCCTGCCTTTGTCTCTCAAGTTGCTGGGATTATAGGTGTGTGCCACCATGCCCAAGTTGGCTTTCTTTTGGAAGTATTGCGGACTTATGGACTGTTGTTGATTTGAACCATAATACTTAATATAAAGAATTATCATTATTAATTATAGTGGAGGGTTTACAGTAAAGAAGAATCGTCTAGTAAGAAGTACAGTGAATTCTAAAGGATATAGAAATATAATATAGCCCTAGGGCTGAGATAGAGCTTCCGGATAAGTAGAATCACCCTCTACTTCCCAAGGTTAAGGTCCAGACCTTCTTGGAGATGGCATGTGGTTTAAAAGTCACTGGTGATATATGCTGCTGGAAATCTGTTCTTTAGTATTTTCTAGAAATCTAAGAAAGTTTTTCAGGTATTTTTCTTTTTGTTTTCCTTATTTTTCTTTTTTTTTTGGTATGGTGTTGGGGATCAAACCCAGGACCTCTCATATGCTAGGCAAGCTCTCTACCACTGAGCAAAATCCCACCCCTGTTTTCAGGTTTCTCATCAGATAGTTTTGCGATCTTGTTGGAAGCACTCTGCTACAAAACTGTCTTGAGTGTGGGAATATCATGGGAATCCCCTAGCCATTGTGCCCTGAGAACACTGGAAAAACTTGAGAGCTACAGGAATCTGTCTAGTGCTGGAAAAGTTGTTCATTACTCTGGATCCAGAAGAGCTGTGCTATAAAACCATTGGTGAAGCCAGTATGTGGCACATGCCTGTAATACTAGCTACTCAGAAGGAGACAGGAGGATCACAAGTTCAAGGCTATTCTGGACAACCTTAGCAAGATCCTGTCTCAAGAAAATAAGAAGAGCTGGGGATGTAACTCAGTTTAAAGTAGCCCTGTTTCAAGTCCCAGTACCAATAAAACAAAACAAAAAAACAAAATACATTGGTGAGGATAGAGGAGAACCCTGGAGAAAGATTTTGACCAATGTACTGCAAAAACTACGTCCCAGAGACGCTAGAGGTCTCATGCTGGAGAAACTGTACTGTGCAGAAGGTTATACATTTGGACCAGAAGCAAAACACTGTTTTCTTCCTGGATTGTCTCTCCATGTCCTCTACTAACAAAACTTTAGTGCTGACACAGGAAAAATATGTAAAGGTACAGATGTATTTTCATAGAGCAGTCTAATAAGGTAAGTTGGAAGGCAATAAATTATAACTGGCCTAGTCTTCCCCAGTTTGACTAACTGTATACACCTTTTTGCACATATTTAATTTCCTGTAGATTGACACATATGGTGATTAGAAAAGGTGCAAATCTGCTACATTGTTCATTTTATATAGCTGTTCATAGGCCATGATTGATATCTGTGGTTTCTTCTTCAACTTACTTTGTCTTTCTCATGCCTTGGCTAAAACCTCAGCTGGTTGGAATTCTTCACCTGCTGAAGTAACCCAGATCTTCATTCCCAAAGGGTCTGAGCCCTAAAGTTATCCTGCTTTGTTGTTTTATATTAACCTTTGCTGTTGGGCATGGAAATACTCAATGAGTCCCTAGGAATTCCCTGGATTCTAGATTGAGTCTTTCTTGTTTCAATTATGTAGAAGCAACCCAATTTCTCTTTAGTAGTTGGATATAGTCGGTTCAACCCGTAGATTACCGCCTTTTTTCCTTGTGGCTTTAATGCCATAGGAAGCCCATATTATTTCCTTGGTAGTCTTATCTTCCAATATATTGGAGTCATTTTTGGGTTTCTTGGTAGAAGCATTCCTTTCTTGAGCACTAAGATCTCAGTGTTCAGAATTGCCCATTATTGTACTTCCTTTGTTCTGATGTGAATTCATCGATCAGATACAATGTTTTGAGAGAAACCATGACTGCTAGATAAGGCATTCTGTGGGACTGTGGATGAAAAGTGCTGACAGAAGCTTTTTTTTAGGAAGGGAAGGCAAATTCATATCCAGAATATGAGTCCATTTGTGTAAGGACTAATCTCTATTTCTTCCAGGATAGAAGTTCCATGTCATCAGTCTGGTGCCCATGGGGGATGGTGCCATACTGGTCTCTCCTGTCAGCTGGTTAAATACTCAGTGATAGTGTTATCCAGTTCAGCCTTGGTAATTGGAAGTTCATGTTGGTCCCATGCCTGGCTTCTATCCCTGCCACTGGGGCTACTTTTTGCTAATGAGTCCATTGAGCAAGCCCTTTATCAGCTGGAGAACAGACTGATATCTATAGAGTTTATTATTTTGTCCATCTTATTATTGAGAGATTCTTCTATAGTAGATGGATACCTTTTGGTAGATATTCACATAAGAAAGAAATATCTCTGCAATCTGTGCCGAGAGAGGTCCATCCATGTCTTTTCCTCAGACTTACTTGTTGCTAACCTTCAATCCTGTTTCTTCCAAGTCCCTGACCATCTAACCAAACCATTGACAATTGTCCATGAGTAAGTATAAATCCATATTTCTGACTGTCTTTCACTCCAGACATGGTAGATAACCAAGTATTATATTTGAAGTTCTACTAGGAGGATTTTTCTTCACCATTGCTCTTACTAAAGCCCCAGAATGAGCCTCTAATGCTATAGCAGTTCACCTTCAGATAATACCATATTGTATGGATGCACCAGTAAAAGCTGACTTGAGTCATTTTCTTCTTCAGGTATCTCTTCTTAAGTAACACCTTAGGAGTCCATAGGCATAAATCAAGAGGCAAAAATCAATAAAAGAAGAGTTGGTCTTAAAGGAATCCATGCACCTTACCTTTACCTTCTAAGATTTTACTGAACTCAGTCTTTCATGTACCATTTTCATTTGATGACTGATTATCTCCAGCTATGTGGGTAGGTAGTTGGGACAATACCCAGTTCATGATAGGAAGCTTAGACCTCGTGATCACCTAATGTCTCATGATTAGATGTTTAGTTTTTACCAAAGCCCAGCAACAGACAGAAACTGCTTCTTAAAAGAATTGTGACCTGCAAAAGAGGACATACCTTTGTTTCTGAATCCTAGGTATTTGTACTGGTTTCTTATTGGGGCTTCCCAGAAGCTTCATATACATATTAATTCCAGAATTTGTTTGAAGTATGCATATGGCAGTGAATTTGGCTCTGTCTGGTGTTATGTAGTCTGTCCTCCCTTGGTCTAATACCCTTAGAAGCCACTCCCCCTAGGTTTCTTCAAAGATGCATATTAGCTGTTTTATAATTCTCTTGGAATGTAAATTTTTCTTTTGTAGGTATCTGTCCCCTGGAACTTGCTGAGGTTTAACCCTAGTTATGGGTCTAGTGGCAATAGGAATGTTAGTGTCAGATCTTAAGGAGAATGGGCATCTATTGTCAAGACACTGGCTCAGGTGATGCTATCAGACTGAGGAGGGTTAGTCTCTACAGATACTAGAGTAGGCTTTTTCTGCCGGAAGGAGAGACTCAGTGACTTAGGAGTTTGAAATTATCAGTTTCTTTTGAGTCCAACCATATGTCTCCATTTCAAGTTTCAGAATCTTGTTCTTTACCAATCATTTTCCTATCCTGGACATGAGGGATTTGGTGAGACAGAATTCAGCTGTTGTTTGTATACAGTAAGCCACACAACTAAGTTTTGTAGATGAGTTTCAGTGGTATCAGCCCTGTAGCTACAAGAAAACTGCTTTTTAGAGCTATCATGGAAGCTTCTCAGACTGTGAGTTGAGCTGTGATTTAATGAACCTGACCTTGTCATTTTTTTTTTTTTGTAAGCATTCAAATGATCTTAAAAGAATCTAGCCACATCACAGTCCTTTATATCAACATTACTGCCACAGTGGTGAACTGTCCAGTCAATTGGACTCCCAAGGGCACATGCTTCACGTGGTACTTCGTCATATTCAACCTTGGTTAATTGTGATGTGGTCTGAAAAACATATTGCTCTTGGTTATCATATTCTTTCATGTAGCTTTTCATATTATAAAAACCCAGAGCATGAATTGCCCAAAGTGGCAATTCAATAAAACTTTTCCCATTCAGTTACTCCCATATTCTCCTTTAATGGTTATATTTCATCCTGTTTCTTGTTAGTACTGTATTTTTATGATTTATGTGACCCATTTCTAAGCAGGGTGTTAACTTTTTTTCTCTTTTCCTTCCTTTTTTTTTTATTTTTCCAAAAATGGGGTCTCGCCTAGTTGCTCAAGCTGGCCCAGAACTCCTGGGTCAAGTGATCCTTCTGCGTGATCCTTCTGCCAGAGCTTAGTCAGTAGTTAGGATTACAGGCATATCCCACCATACCTGGCAGTATTTAAGGTTTTCATATTACTCTTCTTGCTCTTACTGCTGAACTAAGCCTAGCCTTTAATATTTTTCTTTTTCCATTCTCTATTTTGTTAATCCAAGATGTCAATTCTTATTTACCCCTGCTATATTTTTATTGATGAATTGTTCTGGACTCTGTGTGGCACTTGTCTTGCAGGTTTTGAGGCCTCATTTTCTTTCTTTTTTTTTTTGGTAGTGCTGGGGATTGAACCCAGGGCTTTGTGCATGTGAGGCAAGGACTCTACCAACTGAGCTATATCCCCAGCCCCAGGCCTCATTTTAAAAGACAGTGTTTAGTAACATAGTACTCAAGAAAGTGAAAACCTCTTAGTTGGTATGTGTATTTAATTTAATTAGCAGAATTTCTTTCTTTATAAAGCAAATAGTCTTACATGTAAGACTCAGAATTCATGTACAGCAAGCCTTCCTTTTCTAAATAGGGGTGCCTTATTAAAACCCAAAGTCATTCAGGAAGCATAAAGGCGTAGCAGTTGCGTAATGAGTTTATATCAAGGGCTTTAAAGATTCAGAAGGAAGAGACTGTGTGTATTGCTATATATAAGTGCTAAAAGAGGAATCTCTCAGTGCCTCCAGTTCATGTTAAGGAAATTTAGTTACTCATATTATTTCTACTTTCAGCCTTGAATCATATTAAAATAAGTGCCTAGTATAGGAATTCTTTTCAGGTGTATTTATTAGTTTACTGAAATATGTTAGTATTTTAATCCTTTCTAAAAACCTTAAGGCATTTTAGTGTCCCAAGTCTGCATTAATTTAATTTTTAAAAATAAGCAAACTGTGCTTAAAGCTAGCAAAATAATATTTTAAAGGATGATGGATGATTCTGTTTCCCTGTGCTCTTTTAATATTTCCTGGCACTCTTTGGTAATATACTATTTACTATCATTATATACTAGTATATAATAATATTCTGTGCAAGGTCATTGATGTACTCTTACATTTAAATGTCTTTGAAATGTAGGAAGTCCTGGATTAGTAGTAGGATATTCTGTACATACAAGCAAATAGAGAAATTTGGGAGGTAGCAAGAGTGTTGAAGTTAAAATCATAGACTTTGAAACTAGACTTCTTAACTTTGAGTCCTATCTATGCTGTATCATATTGAGCAAGTTACTTACCTCCTCTGCTTCAGTTTTTTAATCTATATATTTAGGATATAGTATCTATTTCACTTTGTGGGGATTGAGTTAATAATACTTGTAAAGCTCTTAAAACTACATGGCACACTGTGACGTCTCAGTAAATTTAATTAGCGAATTTCTTTCTTTACAAAGCAAATAGTCTTACCCCTTAATAAACATTAGTTATGATGGTCTCCCTTTTCATTATAATGTTCCTCTTCCCCTAAAATGTAACGGCCAGGAAGAGGCAGAAAAATAGAAGGAAGCAAGTATATTCATATACTTGTACGTCCTTTCTTTCTGTCTTCTTAGTAGAAAAGTTTGGTTTAAATTTTTTTTTTTAGTTCTTTAGATCTAAATATCTTAGGTAGTATTATGTGGAAAGGAACGTGGTGTATAGTCATATCTAAACCCATCACTTCTCTTCATCTTTGCATGCAACCTAGCACTTCTTTGGAGGACAGTGATAAAAACAGTCATCTCTGGTGTACCTTGTGAGATAGATAAAGCTCTGAATCTGGAGGATTTTCCTGTATAGTTTATATCTACAGTGTAAATATGAATACCAGAATTTTATTCTTTAGATTGTGGTTGCCATAAACTTACTTGAATCATCTCTCTCTCTCTCTCTCTCTCTCCTTTTAATTCAAACTAATTAAGAAGCATGTAATCATTATTGCTCGATAATGCATACAGGGCTATTTGGAAGTACATGCACCAGAATTGAGGTCTGGTTTGATAGCGTGTTATGGGATTCTACTGTCCCATAGCAAGGAAAGGACACAGTGCCTTTGCCTTGTGCATTCGGAACCCCACTGCAGTTTTGTTGTTTCAACTTACTGCTGGCCAAAGCTTTCTTGAAACATTCTTCATCTAGAAAAAGTTGCATTACACTTTACTTTGGTAAAAATATATACCCCAAGAATGGGTTGCTAAGAAAAAAACAGTGGTAAGTTTTGGTCTGACTTCTGTTGCATCTGTTTTACATATAGTAATGTCACTTTCTGTGGAATGACATATTTATTAGAATATTCAGGTGCTGAAGCATTGGCTTTTCATGTAGGAATATACAGTGGTATGCCTCGTTCATTTGTTCTATGAAAGTTGGGTATGTAGATAGCTAAATGTTACTTTAAAAACAATTATTTATAAAACTACATTAATGGAGAAGTGGGAACTTAGAAACTTACTAAGTTATTTTTGAAAGAGCTCTGTTTTTGAAATATGTCTGTGATCTCTTTGTATCTCAATTTCCCATTGAGAAACAGGAGGCAATAGTACCTTCCTTTAGAATTTTAACGGGGAATAAATGGCTTAGTGGTGTTAAGAACTGTGGTACACACTACGTACTTTCAACTGTTAGCATTTTTATTGTCCTTATCATTGTCCTTTTAAGATGATCAACATTATTTCTTTTAACTTTTTTTTTCCCTTCTATTCAGATGACTTGTGTAGAAAAAGCAGGAACAGATGAGAAAATGCTTATGAAGGTCTTTCGCTGTTTGGGAAGTTGGTTTAACTTGGGAGTTTTGGACAGTAACTTCATGGCTAACAATAAGTTACTAGCCCTTCTTTTTGAGGTTTTGGTAAGTAAGAGCTTTGCTTATCATAGTATTCCTAACACATTTACTTTTTTAAAAAAAATATTTATTTTTTAGTTTTAGGTGGACACAATATTTTTATGTGATGCTGAGGATCGAACCCAGTGCCTCACGCATGCCAGGCGAGCGTGCTACCCTTGAGCCACATCCCCAGCCCCTACCACATTTACTTTTAATAATCTAGGACATAATGTGTTTTTAAATTTCTGCACAGTGACTGGAATGTATATTTTAGGAAAGTGGCAGTGTCCTTTCCTTGCTATCAAGTACCAAATTGATGGTATCATTTTTAACTCAGAATTTAGGGTAGAATAAAGTAAAATAGCATATTTTTAATAATGGTCACAGTGTCTTTGACATTACCATGACATAATTACTTGTATATCAAATATTTTGGAAAAAAAAAAAAAAAAAAAACGAGAGGACCTAAAAAATCATCCTTAGTTTTGCATCCAGAGATGATTGTAGATCAGAGTATTATCTTGAGATAGTTTATTTTTAAAAGTTCCTAGGGTGGAAGAAAGGGGCATGGGAATGGAAAAGACAGTAGACTGAATTAGACATAACTTTCCTATGTTCACATATGAAAACACGACCAGTGTAAATCTACACTATGTACAACCACAAAAAATAGGAAGTTATACTCCATGCATATATGATATGTCAAAATACAGTCTACTGTCATGTATAACGAAAAAGAACAAATTTTTTAAAAAAACAAGTTTCTAAATATAAACCAGGCATGGTGGCCCACATCTTAATCCTGGCTACTCAGGAAACTAAGGCAGGAGGGTCACAATTTCAAGGCAAACTTGAGCAACTGAATGAAGCCTTGTCTCAAAATAAAATAAAAGAAAAAACAAAAACTAAGCAAAAAACCCACATAAGTTTGATTACCTATGAATGGAGGAAAGTCTCGAGTATATACACTTCAGACTTAATAGTGGTGACTTCTGGGAATTGGGATCTGGGTAAGAAAGAAGTTCAGTAGTATGTAAGGATTATATTATCTACTCTACTGATCTCATGTCAGGACTCCACTGCCACTTAAATTGAGAGTATTTCCATAGTTGAGGGTCAAATATATTCTCATTTTTTACATTCATTGAATGGTTGAAAATCATGCCACATTTTAGTTTGCTTTATATTTATAAGTTACACAGCTTTCTTGTGTAACTTCCCTCTGTAGTTCTTTTTTTTTAAGTTATTTAAAGATAAAAAGAATAAATTTGAGTATATATCTCAAAAGAATAAATTTGAGTATGTATCTAACTTTTAAAACATGGTTATATAATATCTTTGAACCACCATTTTTTTTTTTTTTTGAGAGAGAGAATTTTTTTTTTTTTTTTTAATATTTATTTTTTAGTTTTTGGCGAACACAACATCTTTGTTTGTATGTGGTGCTGAGGATTGAACCCGGGCCGCACGCATACCAGGCGAGCGCACTACCGCTTGAGCCACATCCCCAGCCCCCACCATTCGGTTTTAAGAATAGGGTAATGAATAGTTTGCATCTTGTTGCTCTCCTAACACTGCTTATGTAGCATTTTTCCCTCCTGGTGATTCTAAGTTTCCTGGTTTTTGTTATTCAAGAAAAACTAATATGCCTTCATTACATTTTTCCAGCCTCTCATCTGTACTCTCTTTAAGTAGGAGCCTTGCATCGTCCCTTCTTGTACCTTCTGAACTATACTAATTTGTATCAGTTGTTCTTTAGATCAGCTCCCAAATGGTCATCCTTGGATTTCCCTTTTCTATGCTTTCTAGGTTGAATAAAGTAGTTTTTGAACCTACTCAATGAATTCCTCAGAAAAGATGCACAGAAAGTGAAATCAGAATTTCTGCATGCCCAAGAAATATTTTTATTTTGTTTTCATACTTTGGCTAAGTATAGAATTCTAGATTCAATATATTTTCCTTCAGAATTTTAGAAGCCTTGCTCTCGTTTTCTAACGTGCATCATTGTTAATGAGAAGTTAGAGGACTCTATGATTTTTGATCATAAGTTACCTCCTCCTTTCATCCCAATAAGTTTGAAGAACTGTTATTTAACTTTGGTATTCTGATTTCACAGTGATATGTTTGGAAGTTGTTGAGCCCTTTCATTTTACTTAGTACTTGAATATCAGAAAGAGTATGGAAAAGATTTCCAGAGATAATAATAGGGCTAATAATAGACAACATGATGATAATAATAATAGACAACATGATGTTGTCTTATACAAGGCAGTGACTACTAGGCTATTAGATATTTAAAGTACATAACATGTTCAGAAGAAGCTCTAATTGTTTTCCTATTACTTGTATTAAAATGATCATACTTCTTACTTTGCTGTTCCTGCTATCTTCCAGCAACAGGATAAGACCTCATCTAACCTACATGAAGCTGCTTCAGACTGTGTGTGCTCAGCTCTTTATGCCATTGAGAATGTGGAAACTACCTTGCCATTAGCAATGCAACTTTTTCAGGGAGTCCTGACATTGGAGACTGCCTATCATATGGCTGTGGCACGTGAAGATTTAGACAAGTGAGTAATTATTTAAGATTGGAGCTCTGAATTTTTTAAAAGTCTGATCTTTTATTTTTTACTTTTGTGGTGCTAGGGATTGAACCTAGAGCCTCACACAGGAGAAGTACTCTATATTTAAGCTACATCCCTAGCACATTATGTTACTTTTTATTATTCATCTATTGTTTATGATTCTTAGTGGCTCTGTGTAAATATTAAAGTAGTGCATCCTAAAGATACTTTGATTCTCATGCAAACTTAGAAGTGGCAAGTTGGATGCAGAAGAAGTTGTATAATTACCAATTATGCAAAGTTTTTGCACAAAAGGAAAGGCTATAAAAATTAGGGAAAAGACTTTAAAATATCAAGTGTAACTTTTAAAAATGTTTTAGTAATTGAGAATTTGACTTATTCCTTGCTTATCTGTGGAGAAGTGGACAGTCTAAGTAAAGGTATCTACAATAGAGATTGTGATACAGCATAGCAAAGAATCACTATATGTGTCTTAAGCTGAGGACTATGAGAGAGAGAGAGAGAGTGTGTGTGTGTGTGTGTGTGTGTAAACAATAACCAGATTTCTGACTTGCTACTCTCATTCTTTTTTCTTCTACAGAGTTCTGAATTACTGCCGTATTTTCACTGAACTATGTGAAACTTTTCTTGAAAAAATTGTTTGTACTCCAGGCCAAGGTCTTGGGGACCTGCGAACTCTGGAATTGCTTCTTATTTGTGCAGGGCATCCTCAGTATGAGGTAATGTCTTTAATATGCTAAGACCATCATCTCCAAGTTGTGTATTGCATGTTGTTTATATTCCAAGGCCTCATCCCTCACCTTGTTTTCTTGAGAAATTATATTCTTATTTTTAATTAATGTGATATGGGAGTTCCCTCTGTATTGAAATTTTTCAAAAATTGAGTTTCTACTTTATATCCTTTTCCATTTTTTTTAACCTGGTTTGCTGGATTGTCTGTTGTAGGTCCCTCAAAAAACCTATTAGAAAAGCTTATTGCTTTTTCACTGAGTCCCCTTTTCAGCTGTGTTGATTCTCTAGAGCTTTGCAGTTTAAAACTACATTGTTCATCAGCTTTCCATTAGTGTAACAAAATACTTGAATAATCAACTTTTTAAAAGAGGAAAGGTTTATTTTAGCTCAC
Source organism: Marmota monax (assembly GCF_021218885.2). Lineage (NCBI taxonomy): Eukaryota > Metazoa > Chordata > Mammalia > Rodentia > Sciuridae > Marmota > Marmota monax. The sequence goes on from NW_026693530.1 coordinate 183,344, forward strand.
AGTTTCAGATGTTTTAGTCCATGTTTTGTTGGCCCTATTGCTTTGGGGCCTGTGGCCCGGCAGTAGTAAATCATGGCTGTAAGTGCATGGCCAACAAATCCCAGCTGTGTGCAAAAGAGGAAGAGGAGGGCTAGGGTCTCTACCTCTAGGGGCATGTCCTCAGTTACCCAACTTCTTTCATTGGACCCTTCCTCCTAAAGGTTCCACCACCTCCCAGTAATGTTATGGAATGGATGGAGACCAAACTTTCATCACATAAATCTTTGGGAGACCTTCAAGATCAAACTATAACATATACTGAATCCTAACTGAATCTCCACAAATCTTCACATGTCAGATTTTTCTCCACATGAGGGATGTGAATGAGAAAGGGATTGAAAAGGCTATCTTTAAGACATTTGCCTTGCCCTTTGGTGAGGATGGGGTGATAACTAGAATCAAATCCAGGAACATGATGCCACTGAGCTATAGCCCCAACCCTTTTTATTTTATTTTGAAACTGGGTCTTGCTGAGTTGTCCTGCCCTAGTCTCCTGAGTGGCTAGGATTATAGATGTGTACCACTGCACCTGGCAATACCCTGCTCTCTTAAATTTGGAGGTTAAAACATTTTTCTTCATTTACCTCCTCTTTATAGTATAAGAAATGTGAAAAAAGTGCTTCCAAGTTTGATATTGTTTTGAGTGTCTCTATCTTGGATTCTTGATGGGAAAAGAATGGTAGGGCTGCCTCTTAATTGTGATTACTTGTAGGCAAAGCACGTTTGTGAATCTCCATGCTTTTTCTTTTATTACATAAGAGAAGTTTATTTGTTTTGTATAATTTCATGAGGACAACTAGATTTGAATGAAACCCAAATTATCATTTTGGGGAGAAGTGTAGCACCTCACATATAATGACAGGAGGCTGACTCAGTTATGTTCAAGGAATTAACATGGTTTGGCGGTAAGAAATGTTCTAATCTCAAAAATATATTGAAGTGATTTTATAGTTTGGGAAAAATACTTTTAAAAGCACTTCATCTCAGTATCTATTTCTCTAAATTCAGAATCCAATATAACTTTAGAAGCAGTTATCCCAGGAGTAAATAGGAAAATGTAATCTAATCATTCTAAATGTAGGTGGACATATTTGAGGTCTAGAGAAAAGGGGGACTCATTAACTGGTCCTCAGGTAAATCTTTCTTATGTGGCCTTAGAAATAATAAAACTGACTGAATCTATTTCTTTGCCATTCAAATAAGTAATCTTTTCTCTTGTAATCTGACAGGTAGTAGAAATTTCCTTTAACTTTTGGTACCGACTAGGGGAGCATTTGTACAAAACTAACGATGAAGTTATTCATGGCATCTTCAAAGCTTACATTCAGAGGCTGCTTCATGCCTTGGCTCGACACTGCCAGCTAGAACCGGACCATGTAAGTTTCCTTCTCTACTTCTTCATATCTTAATTTTCTCCTCTTTTCAGTGCTAATTTGGAAAGAAACTGAAAAGATAGAGAATAGAGCTGATAGAATCTTTTGATTTTTGTCACTTTAGGTTACAGTGACAAAGTCAGTAGCAATATTAATAAAGACAAATTAGGCTTATGTTCACAAATATTGCTCTTGCTGAGACAGTAATTCTTTTCCAAGGATTTATCTTTAAAAAATCCTTCAGAAGAAACACTTTTATGTACAAAATATTATCTGTAAAGGTAGAAAATGATAAATCATGAATAACAGTATAAGAAGAGTGACATAAATCATAGCAAATTGATGGAACATTGTAAAATAATGATTACCGAAAAACAGTATGGTATGCTAAGAAAAAAAAATCAGAATGAGGAGCTTTATACTGTTTTTTAATAGTATAAAATGTGTGCTTAGATTAACAGAAAAGGGAAATATTTGTGAAGGTATTGGACATTTCATGACTTCTCCCCAGATACATACTTTTATTTATATTATTTATACTGACTTTATAATTTAAGAGAAAATATAGAAATAATATATTAGCATATAAGAAAACATACTAGAAATATTACCAAATAGTTCGTTGGAAAACTCTTGAGCCTTTTTTCTTAGTCTCTCCCAAATTTTGCCTCATTTATTTCATTTGTTTGGTTGATCATTTTAATCTAGGACCTGGAGTAAATTTAATTGATTACCATTAAATTAGACATGGTATTTTTTCTTTCTTTTTCTGGGGGGGGGGGCGGGGGTGGTTTGCTAGGGATTGAACCTAGGGCCTTGTACATGCTAGGCGAATGCTCTTGTCACTGACCTACATCCCCAATCTGAATAGTATCTCCATAGAACTTTACTGATGACCTTGTTTTATGATGTTCAGATTTTTTTTTTTAAACCAAGGAATCTTATCTTTACATTTTACTTGGGAGACTGATATGTAAATAAAAAGCAGGGCTTCTGTGGTTTAAATGGTCTTTCTGTTTGATCCTCTTCCCTTTGCTAGTTCAGTGGCACCATTTCCCTTGCAGATATTTTCTTCTAATTGTAACTATACAGTGTTTTATAATGTTATCCATTATTTCATCTGAGACAGCCATCATTTCTTCATCATTCCTCAACCTTAATTTCTTTATATTAATGCAAGGAGGTTGAATGAGACCAACAATTCTTATAGAACTAAGGAATTTTTTCAGGTTTTCATGGCCCAAGATTCTTATACCATGCCCTTAACCATCTCAAAATTATAAATTAATTGGTAACCCTTTATTTACTTATAGAAGTTTGTTTGGATAGGAAGCATTTAAAGTCTAAAATTCTATTTTCTTTGGGAAGTTATTATGATAATGGTTGATTTTGGGAGATTTTGAACACTGAAGCTGTAATGACTTGTTCAGTGCTTAAGCGCTGACGTTCCAGGAGTAGGCTTATAACTCTTTAAATTTATCACTTCTTCCTAGTCACTTCTGATCACCCCCACCCCTACTCACATTCTTTTTAACGCAAAACAAAGTGTGTCTTGGGAATACAAAACACACATACACACATAAATGGAAGAATTTCTTCAAGTAAGGGTAGGGGATAAGTTATGTTGTCTTACCTTCCCTAACAATTTGGGAGACTCTCTGTAGTAAAATACCCTTGTGATTTAGGCAACTTTGGTTCACTGGCACTTGACTGCTTAATGTCTTTTTCTTCTCTATTGATTTTATAGACATCATTGAAAGCCTCAGTGAGTTTAAAATAAATGCTGCCTGATTTGAAATTTCAGGAGGGGGTTCCTGAGGAAACTGATGACTTTGGCGAGTTTCGGATGCGGGTATCAGACCTGGTGAAAGATTTGATTTTCTTGATTGGGTCTATGGAGTGTTTTGCTCAGGTAAGCCTGTTTGGAGATTCTTGAGTCAATTTTACTGATCACCTTAATTGTTTCCACTTCTGTGTCTTCTGTTAATGTTCCATCATATTTCTTCAAGCTTAATGGCTAAATGGAATAGTAGTTATACAGGTGCCTAGCACATTGCCTGGCATATTTAAGCTATGTTTATTTAGTATCTAACAAGGGAACTGCAGTCTGTGGATAATTCAGTTATGGATTACTCTGTTACTCTGGCTAATAAGAGCTATTCCACTTGTGCAGCTAGAATGGAAGATCACAGATAAGCATTAAAGCTTCCAGGATACGTATACGGAATTTGGACTATGTACCAACTCCTGGCAACTCTTTTAGTTATTTGGCATTTCCTTTGTCCACACTTAAGGTTAGGTTTCCTGTGCAGCTTCATCCCAGAGGATGACTATAGTAGAGTAGAAGATTCATAGTCCTGTGGTTTTCCTGACAGTGAGTAACATTTTATCTCATAAGGTTACAATGATCATCATTCCACATCACTTAACATTAGCATAATTTCAGGTGGTTTTCATATTTCTGGTTCATACTCTAATGATCTCTGAAGTTTTAGTTTGGATCCTTTGCTATATAGCAATACCAAACTAACCTAAAGGAATTTTGTAGGGAAGGTAACTCAGTCACTTTGTATGTATTTGACCATAATCTGATCTAGGAAGTGTTAATAAACTTATAACTATTTTCATTACAAACATGGTTTTTGATTCAACTATGAAGGGTTAGAGATTTCTTAGGAAGTTTAGTGAGATCCCTAGACTCTAGGCAGAAGACTTGGGTACAGATTTTAGCTCTTTCCTCACTGGCTGTGGTTAATTTATTTTAATTAATCATGTTGCCAGGATGTGCTCTGTGGAATAACAGTCTATGAGATGTTTTGTTATGTTTGAGGGAGGAGGAAAGGAGTTAAATTAAGTAAAATTGGGAAATGATCTAAAATAGTATATATATATATATATATATTTTGGGGGGGGGTACTGGGGGTTGAACATGGGGGTGGGGGTGCTTTATCACTGAGCCATATCCCTAGCCCTTTGTATTTTTTGAGATAAGCCTTTGCTATGTTGCTGAGGGCAGCCTTGAATCCCTGCCTTAGCCTGGGATTACAGGTGTATGCTAATATAGTATATTAAAGCCTCTCTAAGGTCAGACAAGAGAGTTGTTTAATTTTGTCTTTCCTGGTAGTATCTGTTATTTGACCATAGAAGTCTTACTTAGATTAATGTCTAGTCACATTCCATAGGTGACTATTACCTGGAAAATTCTGGACCAGAACATCTCTGATTCCTTCTTAAAAATATTCTTCTTAGATATGGTATTGCAATAGATCCTTCTAACTAGGTGCTTTTACAGGAGTTTAGCCTCTATTAATAGTGTTGGTGCAAATAGTTAAAATAGTAGAAAGGTACAGCCAATATACATGCAGAAGATTTATATTGTATCTCCATTTTGAGTGTGTATGTATTTATCAATTATCAAGACCAAAAAAAAGACACTAATATAATATGTTTTGTTTTTCCCATTATACTCATTTTCTGAAGTCTTGATAAATTCTTGTAGGGGGTATAAATGGGTGTATTTCAAATATTAAAATAACAGTTTTAATTAGTGAGAATGTGAAAAATAAAAATATTCATGCCTGGCTGTGAGAGATAATTAAATTTAGAAACAAGGAGCTGGATTTCTTTTAACTAACAATGTTTTTTGTTTTGGTATTCTGTTTTCCTCTTAATGGATCCACAATCCACCTCTTCTTCTCTAGTTATATTCTACTCTGAAAGAAGGCAACCCACCCTGGGAGGTGACAGAAGCGGTTCTCTTTATCATGGCTGCTATAGCAAAGAGTGTTGATCCGTGAGTGTCTAATAAGTCTTTTGCTGGGAATTGTGAATATCAAGAGGAAGGAAAATTACACATTTTTTCTCCTATTTGGTATATGTTTGGAAACTCTTAGAACTTTTTACCTTCTATAGTGTTTTCTAGTGTTCTGACTAGTCCAGGATGGCCTGCGTTTCTGTTGCCATGTTTTAACCACACTTTCTAGAGGTAAAATTATTTTACTTTTGATGCTAGGAATAGAATGCTGATTTATTTTTTCCAACCGTGGCACCTTTCCAAAAGTAGGTATAGATCAATAATTCATTAGACTATTAAATTGTTGGTACTTGCTTAAAAGCAATTGAATAGGTATTAATTTGGGTCTCCTGCTTTTTTGATCTTGTGCATATTATCTTTACATATATTTAATTATATTGTATTCCTTTTTTCTGTCTTAGAGAATAATTTGTGAATATCAGAGAGTCAAGGCATAGGCACCATTTCATCTAAAAGAACAGCAATATCTTAAGGGCAGTTGTTATTTTTATTATTGCCATTGAAACTTTTAAGTTATTTCAAATTTGATTTTTAAATTGCTTAGCATAGAAAATCTACTTAAGACATGAAACTGTAAAGACAATTTACTTTGTACCATGAATTTATACATTGGTGTTAATATCTGTTACATTACTTTGTATTTTGATCAGATACCTGCACTCAAACTCTTTATTCAGGGCCTTGATGGGAAGATGGTTAAGGCAGATATTTATTAAAAGCACAGTACTTCTTTCTGAGTTGCCTTTCAGGACTTAGTCACTGATATCTTACATTGTTTCTATATAATAAATATTCACAGAGATAGAGTGGGTTTATTTTTCTCTATTAAGAAGTTCTAGTTCATAATTATATATTATACTATTTGCTTTTCAATCTAATCTGATTTGGTGTTGTTTTAGAACATTCTGAAGGTTTTAAAGTCATTACTATTCTTGCTTGAAAAAAATGTATAGGTAATATTCAGTAATTGGCTTAGTGTCCCCTAGGGAAAAATAAGGTGTAAACGAGAGAAGATTTTTTTCTATTGTTTACTTGCTTGTCAAGCCAACTGAATAATTATAATTTTTTAATCCATTTAAAGGGCTTAATAGACCTTATTGTCAGTAGGGGGTGCACTTGGTCTAATCCAGAATACTTCTTATATTTTAAACATCTTCATTTCTGGATTAAGTCCTGCCACTTTGGGGCATCTTTCACTCTGTTTTTAAAAAAACCTTAGCCAGTAATATTGGACTGGGGATGGAGATAAATTCATGTCACTATAGAAAGTACCTAACTTTAATTTTCCCATGTGTTTCATATTGGAGCACCTTAACCTATTGCTGCAGCTTGTTTTTGTGTTCTTTTATTTTAGTTAGTGAATTGGTCTACCCATACTCTTCTGTTCTTAAAGTTTCCAGTATTCAACCATAAGAAATCTTTTAAAGAATAGCAAGTAATAGAAAGTGGTCTGTGAGAGTTATTCATATTCATTTAGCCATTCAGCAATATTTGTTGGGTGCCTACTATGTGCCAGGCACTGTTCCAGGTTTAGTGTCCCCTAGGGAAAAATAAGGTGCTACAGATATAGAAATAAATGAAATAGATTCTTTAAAAGAAGACATTAATCCCCAGTGAATGTCTGCCTTTCCCACTGGAAGAGCCTCTCTTTGATAGCATCATGAGGCCTTAAACACTTTCCTCACATTGAGAAAATGAAAGTGCTTCTCCTGAAACAATGTTATCTTTCATCTTTTGTGAGGATTTAAGAAACATTCTTACCCAGTATTAAAACACATTTATTTGAATGGTTATTTCTTTAGAAAGAAGCCCTGTAGCAGTATAGTGTTTCACTGTAGCCTGTTATTTGGCCAGAACATAACCTCTATAGTCAGTAACTGAGTGCTTGCTTTTTATATTCAGGGAGAACAATCCAACATTGGTGGAGGTCCTAGAAGGAGTCGTTCGTCTCCCAGAGACTGTCCATACAGCCGTGCGATACACCAGCATTGAGTTGGTTGGAGAAATGAGCGAAGTGGTTGATCGAAATCCTCAGTTCCTTGGTATGTGTAAACTCTCCCATGTGCTGCTGCTTCTGATTTTCTTTTCCTTGGTTACTTTTATTCTTTTCTTGCTTTCTTTTTTTACTGATAAGTATAACGTTTGTAGACAGAATAAATATATTGTAAGTTGCATAGATGACACAACATTTGTAATCTGATCTGGGAGAAGGACCTTTGAAAAATTAGATCTCTAGACAAGGAAAAGGCCTGGTACTTTGCTTAAGGTCTGGTTTTGCTAGTCTTTGGCAAAATGTATGAGTTAATCTGTCTGTAGTTCTAACCTAGAAGCACTCATAGACTAAAGGAGAGGGGTTTTCTGTGTTAACTACATGCTCCATTTAAAAACTTAAGAATTATCATTCAAAACAAAATAAATACAAGTGAAAATGAACAGCAGTGAGAAATATAACTTGTCTACCCTTATTGACTTGAAAAAATAAGTAAAACTCATATAAAATAATGTTAGAATTGAAGGTCAAATTAGAAACCATGTATCCTAATCCCTTCATTTTGTAGATAAGAACTCTTAAAACCCAAAGTAAGTAATTAATCCAGTGTAATATGTATTAAGGCCCTGACATTAAAAGGGATACATTCTGAGGGGAAAAGATGAGTAGAAATACTGGGGGTGTACTTTAATGATAAAGTATACCCAAGGCCCTGAGTTCAATCCCCACATATATACATAAAGAAATTCATTTTTACAGATTAACTTTCTTGGAACACTAGCATTTGGCAAAATTAAGACTTTTTTTTGGTTTTAATATTTATTTAGTTAGTTGTAGTTTGATGTAATACCTTTACATCATTATTTATTTGTTTTTATGTAGTGCTGAGGATCGAACCCAGGGCCTTGTACATGCTAAGCAAATGCTCTACCGCTGAGCCACAGCCCCAGACCCAAGACATAGTTTTTTTGTTTTTGTTTTTTTAGCTTTACTTTTTTTTTTTTTTAGTTGTAGTTGGATGCAGTACCTTTATTTTAATGTGGTGCTGAGGATCGAGCCAAGGGCCTTGCACACGCTAGGCGACTGCTGAGCTGCAACCCCAGTCCCCCAAGACATAGATTTTTTTTTTTTTTAATATTTTTTTTAGTTGTAGTTGGACATAGTATCTTTATTTTTATGTGGTGCTGAGGATCGAACTCAGTGCCTCACACGTGCAAGGCGGGTGCTGTACCAATGACCTACAGCCCCATCCCAAGACATAGTTTTAATTAAACAGTTTTTAATGAATTTATCTAGAAGTGCTAAAGATTCTTCCACATAAATTTATAGCTTTTTATAACTAGAAAGATACAAATATAGCTAGAAAGATACAAACATAAAAATGTCAGCTTTAGACAACTATCATTGTCCTGATTAGTATAGGCTGTTTTACTAAGTGATTCATCTCTTGGTATGATGGTAATCCTCTGAGCCTTACATTCTTTCTTACATTAACATATTTTAATAACTAAATGGCCATATATACTGTGGAATTAGTGGTTTTCAAACTGTACTTCAGGAATCCAGACAGTTAGAAGGAATAGTTGACTAATATAAGGGAAGAAATGGAAGATGAAATAGATGGGGCTCAGGGCCTCCTAACACTGTGTCTGTCAGATCAGCTCTGTTTTTATGCTTTTTAATTTATATATTTATTATTGATTGATTGTTTGGTGCTGGGGATTGAACCCAGGGGCATTTAACCACTGAGCCACATCCCAAGCCCTTTTTAGTTTGAGACAGGGTCTCACTAAATTGCTTAGGGCTTCAGTAAGTTGCTGAAGCTGATGTTGAACTTGCATTTCTCCTGCCTCAGCCTCTCAAATCTCTGGGATTACAGGCATACGCCACCATGCCCAGCTTTATGCTTTTTCTATTGGGGATTCTTTAAATACTTTGTTGTTTAAAAAATATTCTTTTACTTAAAAAATTGTAACTTCTGCTTTAACTAGAAGTTTTCCTTGAGTTTCAGATTTATAATCTCTGCTTTACTTTCCAGACCCTGTGTTGGGCTATTTGATGAAAGGCCTATGTGAAAAGCCTCTGGCTTCTGCTGCAGCCAAAGCCATTCATAATATTTGCTCTGTCTGTCGAGATCACATGGCTCAGCACTTTAATGGACTCCTGGAGATTGCTCGTTCTCTTGACTCCTTCATGTTTTCTCCGGAAGCTGCAGTGGGCTTGCTAAAAGGTATTTATTTAATAATGCTAACCAGTAACTATTTCCTCTGAGCTTCTATTTGGGGTTGTTTTATATACATCATAAAATTGTTTTTCAGTTGTAATAAACTTAGTGATGGTGAAGGTAGCTTTTCCATTCAGGGGAGGGTGTACATGCATTGTTTTCTTAAGATATTTTAAGGTCGGGGCCAGGGCTATAGCTCAATTGGTAGAGTGCTTGCCCTGCATGCATAAGACCCTGGGTTCAATCCCCAGCACCACCACCAAAAAAAGATATTTTAAAGTCTACAAAATTAAATCATGCTGTTGGCAAGTATGTAAAGCACAGGTATAGATTTTGGGTGGAGGCGGCACATTTGAACTAAATACAGTTACTTTTTACATTAGACTTACTAAGGAAGTAGTGCTATAAAAAAGAATTAAGTAGATATTGAAAGTTGGTGTGCATGGATCAGTGCCATGTGTTGAAGCCAAGGGTTCTGGTCTCGTATTAGTCTCTATCATTACTGATCAGCTTACACTGAGTGTCTGCCTATCCAAACACAGTGGTTAGGGGCTTAGGCTAATAGAACCAGAGTTATGAAGATTAGGGAAAGCAGGGTGCAGTGGCTCATGCCTGTAATTCCAGAGACTTGGGAGACCAAGGCAGGAGGATTGCAAATTCAAGGCCAGTCTCATCAACTTAGAGAAACCCTTAACCACTTAGTAATACCCTGCCTCAAAATAAAAATAGAAAGGACTGGAGATAGCTGGGCATGGTGGCACAAGCTTGGGAGGCTGAGGCAGGAGGATCCATAGTTCAAAGCCAGCCTCAGAAACTTAATGAAGCCCTAAATAACTAAGACCCTGACTCAAAATAAAATTGACTGAAGATGTGGTTCATTGGTTAAGTACCACTGGGTTCAACCCCCAGTACCAAAAAAAAAGAAAAGAAAAAAACAGATTTAAGGAAAAATATAGTGGAGTGTAGTAGCACATAACTTGGGAGGCTGAGACAGGAGAATTGCAAAGTCAGCATGAGAAACTTAGTGAGACCCTGTCTCAAAAGCAGGACTGGGGTTGTAGCTCAGCAGTAGAGCGCTGGCTAAGCACGTATGAGGCCCTGAGTTCGAACCTCAGCACCACATGTAAATGAATGAATGAATGAATGAATGAAATGTGTCCAACTACAAGTAAAAAAAATAACAATAATTAAAAATAAATAAATAAAAAGGGGCTGGAGTTGTGGCTCAGTGGTAGAGTGCTTGCCTAACGCATGTGAGGCACTGGGTTCCCTCCTCAGCACCACATAAAACTAAGTAAATAAAATAAAGGTATTGTGTCTATCTACAGCTAAAAATATATATATTTAAAAAAATTAAAAGGGTTGGGCATTTAAAGTACCTTGGGTTCAATACCCAATTAAAAAAAATTAGAATAGACTTTAAACAGGATGGTTATTTATAAACATTTGAAAGATTACTTTATAAAAAAGTGGATCCTGTTTATTTTGAGGAATTATCAACCGCATATAGGGAAATATATACTGGCTCCTAGAAAGAAAATAATTTCTGGTCTTTCTTTCTGAAGACAGATTGAGTGTTCTGTGAGGTAGTAAAATCATTATAGCTGGTAGAGAGGGTTGGAATATATTAAATAAAGGGTTGGATAATACAAACTGTACAGTGTCTGAGTTTCTGTGGGCATCAAACAGCCTTTGCAAGGCTTTAGAAGACCTTATGCATGAACTAATTCTCTTATTTCTGTGACCAGGTTCCTTACCAGTTAATATGACTACACATTTCCCATAGATTTTATTTTTATACCATAGATTTTGCCTTCATGGGTATAGATAATAAGGCATTGATTAAATCAGTCAGCTGTTCTTTCTTGTTATTTTCTAGTGACATTTAACTATGATACTAAAGTAATATCTAACTTGTAGTAGATTATGGCTTCCAGTTACGATATCTTCTAGATGTAGAAGAGTTTTTATTTACATTCTCTTCTGTAGAAATGAATTAAAAATGAAAATTAAAAGATAGGCGTGGTGATACACACCTATAATTCAAGCAACTCAGGAGACTGAGGCAGAATGATCACAATTTTAAGGCCAGTTTTAGCAATTCAGCAAGACTTTGTCTAAAAAATTAAAAAGGCTGGGGATGTAGCTCAGTGGTAAAGTGTATTTAAGTTACACCTCCCCCAACCACTTCCCTCCCCACTAGTTTTAAAGAAATGTCTAACCCATCTATGGCTCATAGACTGCCAGGAAAAAAAATCACTCAGTTTTTTAAATTCAGATTTTAAGGATTACTGTTATATTGAATGATAATTAAAGAAATGAATAAGAATCAGAGGGTTTTTGACTTTGCAGGGACTTCGGCTGATGTGTGTTTCTTTGGATTTGGGGAAAATATTTCAGTGGTTGGTGGGGATAGAAAAGGTATTTGAACCAGAGGAAGGCTGACTGAGAGAACCAATCCTTCTTCCAGCCCCACTGAATCTAAACATTGTTTCTTGTGGATTTGTGGATTGTTTGTTTTGTTTTGTTTTTTATGCTGTTGAGCTCAAAGGTAGCATTTATTTTGGCGGAAAATGCTGATAGGATAAAGGTAGCTTGATTGTTAATTTTCTATTCAAATCACTTTCACACATAAAAAAAACTGAGGCTCAGAGATAATGTTTCACAAAGCTCACAGAGTGTGTTATGGTAGAATGCAAATGAAATCTTTGACGTCAGCCCATCCTTCCTAAAAGTATTATGTCAGTGTTTCTCAAACTTCTCTGATTGTATTTGCCTGAAGTACTTAGAAAAAATTAAGTCTCCTCTTGACCCACTAAATCACAATCTCTGTGAAGGATGAGAAATATTACATTAATAGTGTATAGAAATAGTTTGGGCATTTGCTTTTTAAAGGAGATTTTTAAAGTCTTTGAATAATTGGAAGGGAAGTCATATTTACACCATCTTTAAACCAGTTAGTGCTACAGAGAATATTATTAGTAACAACTTTGGTTATAAAACTCAATGTGATAGTCAGCCTGTGGTCTTTTAAGCCAAATAAAGAAAAAAAAAATCATAAATAACAAAATGTTGCATCTTAAAAACAGTGCTGATTTTTTTAAAATAATGAAACCAGTCAGCTTTTTCTGTTAGTCTGTATGATGTAGACTGATTAATTGAATTAATCCAATTATTTTCATTTGCATCTTCCTTTGTTTTTCAGGGACAGCTCTTGTTCTTGCCAGATTACCGTTGGATAAGATTACTGAATGTCTTAGTGAACTATGTTCTGTTCAGGTTATGGCATTGAAAAAGGTGAGTCCAATTAAGCAAGGGAAGAAACAAATACAAGATATTAATATGTTAGAAAATAAGACAAAATTACTTACTTGTCTTTCATCTGCCTAGAAAAGCCAAAAGAATAAACTGAAAATTTATTAAAATTAGTAAGTGTCAAAGTAGCTACATATAAGAAAAAAAGTACTAGCAATGCATTCCTTTACAACAGGGATATATTCTGAGAAGTGCCCCTGGGTAGTAGACTGTTCTGTATTTTTGTGTATGATAGAGTGTACTTAATACAGACCTAGATTGTTTAGGTCAATCACTTGACTTAGCCTCTTGGATACAGTCAAGAGATGCAGTGAACATGAGATAGAGACTGCTTCTGGTATATCCATGGTATGCTATTTTAAGTAAAAAAATTTTAATAACTAAAAGAATACCCTTTTTTCTTCTTTCTTTTTTTTATTTGGCTATACTGGAGAGTGAATCCAGGGGCATTCTACCACTGAGCTATCTCCCCAACCATTTTTTATTTTCAGACAGGGTCTTGTTAAATTGCCAAAGCTGGCCTTGAACTTGAGACCCTTCTGGCTCAGCCTTCTAAGTCACTGGGGGTTATAGGCATGTGCAACAGTGCCCATCTAGAAGTAGTACACTTTAAAATAATGATAAAAAGTATAGTATAGTAAATACATAAACCAGCAATGATCATTGTTATCAAGTTTTATGTATTGTACTCAATTGTATGTGCTATACTTTTTGAGGGGGAAGGAGTGGTAATAGGGATTGAACCCAGGGACACTGTACCTCTGAGCTACATCACAGCCCTTTTTATTTACTGAAACAAGGTCTCTAAGTTGCCTAGGCTAGCCTCAAACTTGTGCTCCTCTTACCTCTGCTCCTGAGTAGCTGGGATTACAGGCATGTGCCACCATGCCCAACTGTGCTATGCTTTTCTACCATTAGCGCAATAGGTTTGTTTATACCAGCATCACCACAAAAACCACATCAGTAATGTCTTGCACTCTGATGTTAGGACAGTTACAAAGTCACTAGACAAAAAGATATTTTCAGTCCTTTTACAATCTTATGGTAACACCATTGTATAAATAAATGGTCCATCATTAACCAAACATTGGTTATATAGCACCTGCTATGCAAGTACTCTACCTTTAAGCTACATTCTTGGCTCTCTTATATTTTAAAGATGTCTATTAATGTACATTTTTAGCACAATAACTGTAGACATATGGTAGGGTTTTTATAACTTGATATAATGATTCTGGAATTCATCTCTAATAATACACTGGTAGAAATTTATCTAAGAAATTTTCAGGGACTAGGCATGTTGCTTGTTGTTAGAGCAAGGCCTAGCAAGTGTGAGGTCCTGGGTTTGATCCTCAGTACTGAAAAAGAAAGAAAGAAAATGATTTAGGAAATAAGAATGATAGGCAACTTGCTTGGAGTATATTATAAAGCTATAATTTGAAAGCTTTATAGCATAAAGCTAAATATAAATATATTATCTTACATATATTTAATTATAATGTAACATATTCAGTCTACATTATAATATATAATGTGAATAATATCTTAATCTGTGGGGGGAAAAAATCAAATGATGCTGTTTTCTGCTCCTAAGTATATGAGCGTAAAATATAATATATAGGCTTAAGATACAGGGTGATGAAAGAAAATTTTTGACAATTTAAATTAAGTTTACAGCATTTGAGTAATTTTTAAGACGCTCTTATAAGGAGATAAGCAGAAATTGAGACAGAATTGATGTTTAAGGATTTGTGGTGTTTGCTATGGATTTGTACTTGTGACCACTAGATAATGTCTCTCTGTCTCTTCAGCTGTTGTCTCAGGAGCCCAGCAATGGCATATCCTCAGATCCCACTGTGTTCTTAGATCGCCTGGCAGTGATATTTAGGTAAGAAGGGAGACTCTGGATTTCTTACTTGGGTTAAAATTTCAGATGAATCCATTATATATGATGAAATAGGCAAACTTTTTTCCTTATATTTTGAGGTACTTTCATAATGCTCTCTTTCAGGAGACTAAGCCTGTTACTGAAGTTTTGGTACAAAGTCAAATTCTGAGAATTCAATCTTAGTTTATCTCTGTCAAAAGACCCTTTAAAAACATAATTGAACGCTGGGCATGGTGGCGTTTGCTTATAATCCCAGCAGCTTGGGAGGCTAAGGCAGGAGGATCACCAGTTCAAAGCCAGCCTCAGCAAAAAGCAAAGCACTAAGCAACTCAGACCCTGTCTGTAAATAAAATACAAAGTAGGACTGGGGGGATGTGACTGATTGGTCGAGTGCCCCTGAGTTCAATCCCCAGTACCCTCCTTCTCCCAAAATATATATAATTGAACTAGTTCTGGTGGAACACCTAATCCCAGCTATTTAGAAGGCTGAGACAGGAGGGTTGTAGCCTTAGCAGCTTAGTGAGACTGTCTCAGAAAATAAAAAGGACTGGAAATAAAGGTCAGTGGTTGAGTGCCCTGGGTTCAATCCCCAGTACTAGGGGTGGGGGATGGGGTGGGGAGGAAAACGCGCGCACATACGCGTGCGCACACACACACACATTATATATAATAATTATATGTAAAATATAGTAATTATATTACATATGAATAATTATGTGTGATAGTATTATATAGTATATAATAATTATAAATAATTTGTGTGTAGTTTTAATTTGTATATATAACTATGCAAATTATATGATTTATATGTATAATTATATATAAATATGATTCTGTTTTAAAAATATTTATTTTTTAAGTTGTAGTTGGACACAATACCTTTGTTTCATTTATTTTTTATGTGGTGCTGAGGATCGAACCCAGGGCCTTGCATGTGCTAAGCAAGCACTCTACCACTGAGCCACAACCCCAGCCCCTAAATATACATTTTCAGGGATTCTTAAATTTTAGCATGTGTCAGAATCACCTTGAAAGTTTATCAAAACAAAAATGTTAGTTCCCATCCTTCAAGTGTCTTGATTCATTGGATCTTGGTAGTACCCCCAAATTTGTATATCTAATAAATTCCCAGGTGATGCTGCTTGCTATTCTAAAGACCACACTTTCAGAATCATTGCTATATGGTATATGGTCCAAAAAACAATAATAATAATAAAACCATCTTCAATAATCAGATGAAATTAATCCTCCTGTGAAGAGGAGCTCAATAATTAAAAAGGCATGTGAATAACATTCAGAGCCCGATCTTGACTAAATTACACAATTTATAAACTCATGGGCCCCTTGGGCGTATATGTCAGAGTAGTATTCACTTAGAAAACCTATGTGGAGGGCTAGGGGTACAGCTCAGTTGGAGAGTGCTTGCCTTGCGTGCATAAGGCCCTGAGTTCAATCCCTAGCACCACCAAAAAAAAAAAGAAAAAGAAAGGAAGAAAAGAAAATGTATGTGGGATAAGTTAAAATAAAGGTATTGTTTTTGCTTCTTAGCTATTGTCAACAAATATCTTTCTATTTTGGTGCAGAGTTTTCCTTATGTAATTAGGAAAGCCCTATTATATGCCATTCTTGAGAACCTATTGATAATATTCATTATTTTACATTAAATGAAAGAAAATTTGTGATAGATGTAAATGCTTGAATTAAAGAAAATCAGATTTTTATTATGTTGTGTTTAAAATCGAAGAATAGGGCTGAGGATGGAGCTCAGTGGTAGAGTACTTACCTAGGAGGTACAAGACCTTGGGTTCAATCCCCCCAGTATTGCAAAAAGAAAAATATTTAAAATTTTAAAGAGTAGTATGGAGTTAGTAATCCTGCAGTTTTTTTCTCCCTTATTTTTCTTCAAATTAGTGGACTCCAGAAATAGAAGAGTTGGATTTGACTTACGGGTGGATCTGTGTTGTTTATCATTGGGTTCAGAATAGAATTATAAGAAACATTTCTGGTAGACAATAAGGCCTAAAGATTTTTGTGGATCTGTGTTGTTTATCATTGGGTTCAGAATAGAATTACAAGAAACATTTCTGGTAGACAACAAGGCCTAAAGATTTTTGTCTTTTAATGCTAGCAGCACTCAGTTTTTCATGGTATATTCAAACAGCTTGTGTATATTTTTATTATTAATTTAGAAGAAACTACATATTTATGTTTACAAAAGGAACGGGATATGGAAAAGGTGGAAATAGTGCCCCATATCCCTAATAACCAGAGTTAGAATAGAATTTGAAGGTTATAGTGGAAGTGGCATAGTGGTGGTAAAAAATGATAATATGGGGCTGGGGTTGTGGCTCAGGCTCAGTGGTAGAGCACTCGTCTAGCACATGCGAAGCCCTGGGTTCGATCCTCAGCACCCCATATAAATAAATAAATAAAGGTATTGTGTCCAACTACAACTAAAAATAAAAAAAATTTAAAAAATGATAATATGGTTTAAAGTGTGCTTTTTTGGTGTGAATGGAATAGGAGGGAAAGGTCGTTGATATAAGTAAATGAGTGTATTATCTGGTTTTCTTCATTTGAAAGAAAGATATACTAAGTAAGCAAACAGGGACCAAGGCTCTGGTCCTCAGCAAAATTATTCTCCTTTAACAATTTTGGACCCTTTTCTTTTCTCAGACATACCAATCCCATTGTGGAAAATGGACAGACTCATCCATGCCAAAAAGTCATACAGGAAGTAAGTATTAATGGATGCCTATGGAATCAAGGCTTTCTTGTGTTCATTTCAAAGGTTTCTTCTGTTCTTTCAAGGCTTTGGGTAACTGGGTTAATAAGGTGTTGTCTTCTAAATTCATAAGGATATTAAATTTGTTTGTAGGGTTCCAGTTTCAGTGAAATGAGGAACAGAGTCATCCAAATACTTTTTTTTTTTTTTAAATTGTGGTGCTGGGGATTGAATCCAGGGCCTTGTACATGCAAGACAAGAACTCTACCAACTGAGCTGTATCCTAAGCCCCACCCAGATACTTTTAATTTTAGATTTGATAACAAAGCCAGCTGTGGGGAAATACACTGAAAGGCCAAAGAAGAAATAGAGATTTAACTGTGTGTGATTCCTAGAATTTCTAGGAGGACTGATAAATCTTAGCACAATGTTTTTGACAAAGCTAGTGGCTTCAGTTTCCCTGTTAAAACATATTTCCCTTGTACTTTTGTTCACTGAGGAAAATGTGAAAAATCAGGAGTCATAGTTGTGAGGAGTGAGCTTCAGACTTGAGGTGGATTGCATAAATCTTAAATATCCTTAATTGTTTATCAAATTATGCTGTTTCCTTAACACCAGTCTTCTGTTCAAGGTCTTCTGCCTTCCTAAAACTACTTAAACATCTCTTTCTCTGTAACCCATTTTCATTCTCATGCAAGAAGGTTGAAGAAGGTTGTAATTTAGAAAATTGCAATCTGCATTTTAGTAAAATTAGACATGTTGTTGGGCTGGGGGTGTAGCTCAATGAAGAACATTTGCCTAGCATGTACAAGGGCCTCAGTTCAATCCCCACCCCACGCCCCCCCACACACACACACCAAATTAAAAAACAAAACAAAACATATTCTTCCTAAAGAATCACTATGAGCTGTGGTGGCATATGCCTATAATCCTAGTGATTGGTAAGGCTAAGACAGGCGGATTACAAGTTCAAAGGCAGCCTCAGCAACTCGGCAAGACTCTGTCTCTAAATAAAATATAGATGTGGCTGGGGGTGTGGCTCAGTGGTTAAAGTGCCCCTGGGTTCAATTCCCAGTCCCCCCCCCCAAAAAAAAAAAAAAAAGTCCAGAATCACTTTATTTCTCTTCAGAAGCAATTGAGGGACTGGGAGTGTGACTTACTGGTAGAACGCTTGACTAGCATACATGAAGTGTTAGGTTCGATCCTCAGTACTGCCAAAAAAGAAAAAGAAAAAAATAAGCTGGGTGCAGTGGCACACACCTTGTAATCTAGAGACTTGGGAGGCTCAGGCAGGAGGATTACAAATTTGAGCCCATTCTGAGCAATTTAGTGAGATCATGTCTCAAAATATGAAAAGAGCTGGGGGTATAGCTTGATGGTAGAGGACTTGCCTGGCATGTGGTAGGCTCTGATTTCAATTCCCAGTAATAGGAAAAAAAGAAAAAGAAAAGATCAAGTTTTACTGATGGGTAATGGGTTGAACCTATGCACATATGTGTGTGCATACACTGGCCAAAATCAGGTCATGTATATTTTTATAAAAAGTTTTATCCAGATTATTTAAAAGCCAAATCAGATAGTACCATCGTAGGAGCACTATTTGAGCTTTTAGATGTTGATTATTTTCTTTCTTGTGTTCTTTTGACTCAGATATGGCCAGTTTTATCCGAGACTCTAAATAAACACCGGGCTGATAATCGGATTGTAGAGCGTTGTTGCAGGTGCCTTCGCTTTGCTGTTCGCTGTGTAGGCAAAGGTTCTGCAGCCCTGCTGCAACCACTAGTCACACAGGTAAGTTCTCCACAAAAGCAGAATGTTAAATGCACAGAATTTGAAATAAGACCCTTTAGATCAAAAAGTTTTACTGCCAAAATGCTCTCAATTTATTAAGTGCAAACTGAAAAATATTTCAAAGAAATAAGTGCCTGTGGTAGATATGTTGTCTATAAGGAAAACAACTTGTAATCTCTTTTGTATAATTGTAGTCTGACTACATTCCAGTGTGAAATTATGTGAAGAGAATGAGTCATGCTCAGCCCTTATATACCAAAGCTAAGCACTTACAGATTAATTTCCTTGGGGAAAAACTGTAGCAAGTCAAACTTCACTATTTCTTGGTCCAAAGATATTTTATAGACCACAATTTGTTGTTCACATATATCTCTTATTTGTTAAAAATGAATTTTATTTATTTTTATCCTTAAAGTCAATATGATAGCAAGATTTTCTGTATGAAGCACTCACATCTAGAACTACAATATATGAGATGCCTCAGCTTACATCACTAAGTAATTTGTATTTATGTTAACCTCAAAGCAGGGCCATAAACTTTGCCAGTGTACCCACATTTTAAGTATTATCTATTGACTTTGATTGTGTGTGTGCTACATGGGTAAGTTGTTAGAAGACTGAACAGCCTGTTAAGGCCTATACTTTTTACTGTGTGGCCCTTCAAAATAAAAGTTGGCCAACCCCTGATTTCAGTCATTCATTAATAGTACATATAGTTTTGAGTCTGTAACACTGAATAGATTCATAGCTCTCATCTTATGCTTGCTCATTCCATGGCATATGCTGGTAGAAGAATTACCAAATCCTTCAGCCCCCACCAAGCTCATAGTTGAATTTATATACTAAGATCAAATGGCATTTTAAATGGGTGAATGTGTCTCGAGTAAAAACAAATATTTTAAATGTATATATTGTACTAAGGTTTTATTTTATTTATTTTTTAGTTGTAGATGGACACAATGCCTTTATTTTGTTTGTTTATTTTTATGTGGTGCTGAGGATCGAACCCAGTGCCTCACACTAGAGGCATTTGCTAGGCAAATGCTCTCTACAACTGAGCCACAACCCCCTGTACTAAGATTTTATTTTGTTGAAATTGAAATATCTTGATTGGAAATAAGTTTTTTACTTAAAAAGTAAAATAGATGAGTTTAAGATCAACTCAAAATCTTAAACAGTTTTTGCATCTTAAGCATGTAGCTTAGTGGTAAAGTGCCCCTGGATTCAGTCCCCAAAATAAACATAAAGAGTTCTTTCACTGTCTTCTCTAAGATAAGGACATTTGATATTTTTGTTGCTATTGTGGTTTTATATATGGTCTTAAAAAAATAAGACTTGTTGATATTGCAAATAAAATTTGAGCACATACTGTTATAGTTTTACAAATATTACGTGAGTTCCCTCATGGCTTCCAGTTTGAAATATTGATAATTCTCTTACAACATTGTTTTAGCAAAATAAAAGATCAAAGGCTTGAAAGAACTCTTAAATAGAGAACTTGAAAATTATGGAGAAATTGAGGCCTGGGTTTACTATATTGCCTTAAAGAGACCAATCTGTCTCTCAGTTGCTTCCTGGAAAATAGCTACCTAAGTTGATACTTTTTGAAGGGTAAAGATTTTAATTAATTTTTTTTTTTTTACTTTTTTTTTTTCCTAATTAATCCTGGGGGTTGACAGTACTCTGTGCTACTGAGCTATAATCCTCAGCCCTTTTAAATTTTTTATTTTGAGACAAGGTCTTCCTAAGTTGCCAAGGATAGCCTCAAACTTGGTATTTTCCTGCCTCAGTCTCTTGTAAGTGAGATTACAGGTGTGCCCCGCCACCCTTTGCAAAACTGATGAATTTTTTTCCCTTGGCAGATGGTGAATGTATACCATGTACATCAGCATTCCTGTTTCCTGTACCTTGGCAGTATCCTTGTTGATGAGTATGGCATGGAAGAAGGCTGTCGGCAGGGACTTCTAGACATGCTCCAGGTATGTGTTTCCTTGGCACAGCAGATGCATCAGGCCTAGAGGACCTAAAAGCCAAGCATTGTATTCTTCACTATGTCTTTATTTCTTTGCTTTATGTTTTCCCCTCTATGCATGTTGATTTCCTCATAACAGGAATGTAGAAACTTGCTCTTTGTTTTCTGTACAGATGAGATTGGCAGAAAGAAAGAGCAAGCGAGCGAACTTGGCTACATGAGTATACTAATCATTATAAATAGTATTGCATGATTTATGTTTTCCTGTGATAGAGTGGAATGTTTTTCAGGGGAGTGGGAGAGCATAGGCTTTCCAAACTCAAACATAATTGTATATTTAATTTCTTGCCTGGAATAGCCAATTAACTAGTTTATTTTGCAACAGAGAGAGTTTTGGAGTTCATAGCAGGTGTTGGAAAATGCCTCTAATATACTACTTTTTCCTCCTTTCTAGTCACCTGGGAGCAATAGATAAGGGAATTAAAGTGTGCTACTCCTTTTCCCAAGATATTATTTCACGTAAAATTGACATTTCAGGGTTGTTATGCAAACTTCATCTACTCCCTAGATCACATTTATAAATAGTGTCTTTGCTTTCAGAAACTTAGATGATATTTTTCTGGTTTTATGAACTGAAATCTATACCTTTTACCTCTTCTGAAATGTAGATTTCATGTGTGGAAACAGTTTCAATCAGAAAATTTTTTTCTCTTGCTTTTACTGATTCATATCCCATCTACCCCACCCCACCTCTTTTTCTCTCTTCTCTTTTTTTCCCCCTTAGTATTGGGGATTGAAATTAGTACAGGGGCTTTACCACTAAACTACATGGCCACAGAGCCTTGCCAAATGCTGAGGCTGGCCTTGAACTTGTAATCCTCCTGCCTCGGTCTTCCAAGTCACTGGGATTATAGGCGTGCTTCATAATACCTGGCTTCCCTGATCTGATTCTCATCACAATCTTTTCTTTTCTCACCTGTGCTGCCCTTTTTTATTCCCTTTGTATTTGTTGTTGATATTTGGCAAGTCTGAATGCTGTAGCTTTGTAAGTATTTCTTTTAAAATCACTGTTCTAATCTAGGCACTGTGCATCCCTACCTTTCAACTCCTGGAACAGCAGAATGGTCTCCAGAACCACCCTGACACTGTAGATGACCTGTTCAGGCTAGCTACCAGGCAAGTCCTTCTGAAAAACAAACTAAACTTTTTTTTTTTTTTTTTTTTTAATTAATTGCTCATCCCCATCTCTGCTTAATCTTGCCATCTGACACCTGGTTATTTCCTTCTCTATAAAAATGAGATCATTGGAGAACAGAGATTAATGATTCATAACCCAAAGGTAAATTGTGAACTGGTATATCCCTAGAGGTTAACGAGGATATACTGGGTGAGAGCAGGCAGAAAAATATCTGAGTTCCTACCATGAAGAAGAGAACATGCACAAAGCACAAATGTGCTTGGTATGGGTTGTGTGGTATAGCTCAGTGGAGGCCCCTAGTTTCAATTCCTAGCATCCGAAAAAAAAAAGTGCCTGGTATGAACATTTGACTAGATAATCTCTACAACCCTCATAGTGTTTATGCCGCTGTGATTATTTCATGCTTCATCCCAGCTTTTTCCTTGAGAAGGTTAACATCCTTCAGATTTAATCATATCTCAGAACAAAGAATTCCTAGGATTTTAAAATGCCTTAGAAGTTACTAGTCCAGCTCTACCCTCACCAGGCTGCTATCACTCCTATCCATTAAATTTCTTTTACCAATAGCACCGACAACATTGTTGCTGACCTTCTGCTTGAATTCCTTCTTGGTCCTTTGTTAAGGAATTTGAACCAAGTCAGTGAACAAATTTAAATACATTTTTTAAGAAAACTTTGAGATGCTCGGGATTGAACCTAAGGATTCATACATATTAAGCATGCACTCTACCACTCAGCCCCACTATTTAAATTATTGTACCAGTGAAAATTTGAAGTCTTATTGACTTGACTATTTCATCTTAGAATTGAATATAGAATACTGCTTTTGTTGGTTTTTGGACAGGTTTAAAAAACAAAACAAAACCTTATTTGTGAATTGATAAAAGAATTATTGGACAGGCAGTCAAGCTCTGTTTTACCAGGATATCTTTCTTGGAAAACTCTTTGCATGTGGTGAAGTAAATTCAGAACATACTGTATTCTTTAAAAAAAATTCTTCCTGTACAATAAAGAATCTGAAAGAACAGGAGATGAGGAAATATAGCTAAGTGGTAGAATGCTTGCCTAGCATGCGTGAGGCCCTGGGTTCAATCCCTAGCATGGTCCAAAAAAAAAAAAAAATATATATATATATATATATATATATATATATATATATGTATGTATGTATGTATTTCTACTTGATACTTCTCATCTTCCATAATCTGGATGGTGGTTGCACACATGTAATACTTGGGAGACTTGGGTAGGGGAATCTCAAGTTTAAGATCAACCTGGGAAATTTAGTGAGACCACCGTCTCACAAACAATTGGTAAAATCTTGTGGTAATTTAAAACAAACAAACAAAAAAACCCCCAAACTCAAGCAAAACTACTTTAAAAATTCAGCATTTTCCAACCAAATTGAACACACAACTTGTTTTTGAGGAATTCTTATTGACATCCTGGAAACTGGTGTTCTATAGAATATAGTTTGGGAAATGCTATTCTAATGTGTTGAGGCTCTTTTGTACTGATCTTTGAAGCTACTTCAAAGTCTTAATTGGAAATTGAGTTTGGCAACATGTCTTTTCATATGCTAATCTAAAATATGGCCCCTTTCTTGCCTTTTTGTTTCCAATAAATATTTTTTAAAGAGCAGTTTTAGGTTCACAGCAAAACTGAGTAAACTAAGTATAGAATTCCCATATTCCTCCAGTTTCTCTGTCCCAAACAAGCAAACATAGCCTCCTCTATTAGCATTCCCCTCTAGAGTGGGCCATTTGTTATAATCAGTGAACCTGCATTCACACATCATTGCCCAAAGTTCATAGTTTACATTAGGGTTTACTTTTGGTGTACCCATTTTGTGAGTTTTAAAAAAACTATCCACCATTATAGCATTTTCACTGCCTAAAAATCTTCTGTGCTGTATTTATTCCTTCCTCCCTACAATTATAGCAACAGTTGATCTTTTTGGTATCTTCATGTTTTTTTATCCTTTACCCTGCTTGCTTTTTTGTAGCCTAATCTCACCATTTATTATATCCAGCCTCTCTTTCCATAACAGGTTTATTCAGCGTAGCCCTGTCACCTTACTGAGGAGCCAAGTAGTCATCCCAATCTTACAGTGGGCCATTGCCTCTACTACCCTGGATCACCGGGATGCCAACTGTAGTGTCATGAGGTTCCTACGAGACCTCATCCATACAGGGGTAGCCAATGATGTAAGTATAAACATTGTACCTTTCCTACTTAACAGATTATCATCTCTTCCTCACTTTTTAGGGGAAAACCAGTATGCTAGTAGGTCCATATTTGATCTGTATTACCAGTCATATATCATAGTTGATCATTCACCCCCTGGATTATTAACTCCAGATCTAAGGCAGCTGTGCTAAGTGCCTTAGGCATCTTGTAGACAAAGCAGTCTAAAACTGTCCCTGTTTCCAAAATATTTGGTGTCTAGTTGAAGAGATAAATAGACATAGAGATGAGTGATAAAAGTCATGATTGCTATGAGTCAGAATAGGGAAGGTTCTGGACAGAAATTAGTTGGGGTAACTGTCTTAAAAAGAAGAAACTTAAAGCCATAAGATAGAGATAGAGCTTTGATGGATTAGAGAGGAGGATAGTCTAATTGGTATATAAACTGTGATCAGGAAAAGTCAGAATAGCATGAAGTATGCTAGTAGACAATGAATAAACCTGTTTGGCTATGTAGTGAAGTGGTTCACAAGATTTTCAAAGGTAAATTTGTCTAGATGTTGAGTAGGATTGAAAGTAAAGAAGAAATATGTGAATGAACTAATAAGTAAAAAGTAATCAAGGTTTATTTTAAAAGGAAATAAGCAAGGAACAAGACAGGGAGGTGAACATGGGAGATGAAAACAAGGACATGAGTTACTTTTCACGGGGGAAAAATGCTAATCTTAATTCTTAACCATTGTTTCTCTTCTGCCTTCTAATCCTGAAAAATCAATTAATATTAATCTCATCAGATACCTATGATTCCATTTCCCTCATATTAAACTCATATTTTCTTCCTAATGACAAAATATTTAATGGTCATTATGAATTCAGCTGTCACATAATGTACTTTTTTCCATGGTAAAGAGTACTTACTAGACTAATGGAGAGTGAGTTCTTGTTCTTTGGAAAGTGGAAACTAGAACCACAGTCATCTGACACTCCTGCTTTGTTACAGCATGAAGAAGACTTTGAATTACGAAAAGAACTAATTGGACAGGTGATGAACCAGCTTGGACAACAGCTTGTAAGCCAGCTGCTCCATACATGTTGCTTTTGTCTCCCCCCCTATACCTTACCAGATGTGGCTGAAGTGCTCTGGGAGATCATGCAGGTTGACAGACCGGTAAGATTCTTTCATAAGCAACCTATTCTCCTAATTCTTAAACTTAATAGACTTTGGTTCCTTGAAGCCTACCATAACTTCGAAACAAGCCCTTTTGCATATGTCCCTTAGAACCAAATTTAGGCATATTGCTAAGTTTAATTGGTAGTTGAAAGGGCCCAGAGAAGAAAAATAACTTATTATCATATTTATGTCTAAATAAACCTCTCATGAGGTTTGTACTGTGTATTACCAGAAGTAAGTACAAAGCATTGAAAGCATATGTGACTAGCCAGTAAGAAATTTTTTCCCTCATAAGAGATCCCATGTATCAGTTATAGTGAGTTGCAGATTATTCCAATATTCAATCACTTTGGGGAATTGTATTATTTCTTACTGATGTATCTAGCCAGAGCATTATACAGTTATGTCCAAGTAGTTTGAGTACTGACCACAGGATAATATTTTTAATATTGATAAAAAAGCTCTTTAGGAAAGTACACAGTTGACCTAAGTGAACTGTCCCTTTACTTATTTTGTATACATTTTGTTCCTACTCTTCCTTATATCTGAAATTTTATTTTGAATTTTTTTCTATATAGGCTCTGGAGTTTTGTGACATCTGTTCATTTTTTAAATATTGTGTAAGTTTAATGACAGAAACAGAATAATGGCTTATATAGAAAAGGCTTCACTTCCAAAGTGTAGAAGGACTTCATCTGAAATCATGCCTGCTCCCCCTCTGAAGGGAAGTCTAGGCTTGCATTTGCAGACTATATCAACCCAGAGCATTTGAGGGCATAAAGATAGTGCTTTGTTAATTCCTTTACTTGTTTCAAGTCTAGGGGGAAAATGCTAAGGAAAACCTGTGGGGTTTTGCCTATACCTATAAAGTCTCAGACATGTAAACCCTGTCTCCTTTTAAGATTCTTATCCTTTTTCCTTATACAGACCTTTTGTCGATGGTTAGAGAATTCTTTGAAAGGTTTGCCAAAGGAGACAACTGTGGGAGCTGTTACAGTGACACACAAACAACTTACAGACTTCCACAAGCAAGTCACTAGGTGAGTGACGCCAGAGGCTTGTGAAACAAGTGTGAATAGCATCTGGGGTATGTGGATAAAACATCTATGTTTCTTCTGTGCTATTGTAAATTCACAATTTAGTTTCTTTTAGTCTGAGACTGCACAAGTTGGCATTAAAAACCAATCTGGGGGGAATATCACCATACTATATATTTCTATATCACTTACATCATACATATCAACTAAACTGGTTTAAGAATAAGAGGAGGCACTACCTCTCCCAAAAGAAAAATGCAATCAGGAGATCAGTGTTTACCTTTCTGAGTCCCTTTTAGTCCATGTTCAGGGATCAAGAATGCTGTTGGATGGGCACAGTGGTGTACCCCCTGTAATCCCAGCGGCTCTGGAGGCTGAGGCAAGAGGATCTTGAGTTCAAAGGCAGCCTCAGCAAAATCGAGGAGCTAAGCAACGTAGTAAGAACCTGTCTCTAAATAAAATACAAAACGGGGCTGGGGATGTAGCTTAGTGGTCAAGTGCCCTGATTTCGATCCCTGCTACCTCCCCCTCACCACCCCCAAAAAAGAACACTGATTCTGAGTTGGTGATGTAGCGTAGTGGTATAGTGCTTGCCTAGCATGCCTAAAGCACTGGGTTCAATTGTATGTTTTTTTAAAAAAAATGCAGATTCCTGAATAGGTGAAGCATTGGTTATAAAGTATTAAAGGGTAATGTAGACTGCAGTGAATGAGAATTTTCCCCATGCCTAAAGATATTCAAATTCTAATTTCACAGTTGTATACATAAAACATCTCTCTGGGATGTTGTTTAGGACCCTGAGCCAGCTACTTGATCACAATTTCTGGATTATAGCTTAGTTAAAGTTTTTGTGTGTGTATTTTGATTGTGAATAGTAAACCTATTTAATGGTCTTCCTAATTACCATCTTATATCCATAAAGGTGTTACTTGATTTCCTTTTAATTTTTTTATTAATGGGTAGTTAGATTATTTTTATTTATTTATTTTTTGGTGTTAGAGATAATAACAGAACTGTATCTAGACGTGATTTGTAATACCTCTCATCCCAGCTACTCAGGAGGCTTGAAGCAGGAGGATTGCAAGTTTGAGGCTAGCTTGGGCAACTTAATGAGACCCTGTCTCAAAAAAAAAAAAAAAAAGAAAGAAAGAAAAAGAAAGTAGGGAAGTAGCTCAGTGTCAGGTTCTTCTGGGTTCAATCCCCAGTGCCATTTAAAAACAAATTAAAAAATATATAAAAATGGTTAAGATGATAAATTTTAAGTTATATATATTTTATAAAGATTGTTTAAAAGATGTAGAATATTCGAAGATGTAGCATTTTTCTTCCTTTGAATATTTGTCTTAAAATATAATCACTGAGTCAAAATCTATAAGACTTGTATGGTCTTCAATAATATTAATGGCAGCAATTTAAATTGGATTTTATAACTGTCTTATCTTGCCCTGATACTTCTTTTTGCAAGAACAGTCTTTAGAATTTTTAATAAATTTCAGGCAATGGCTTAAACAAGTATGGAAAGATAAGGTCAGAGAATAAGTGTTGAAGTGAGATTGGCAATTGTGAAAAAAAAAATTGGAAATATTTTAATTGCCATGTTTAATAATTAATGGTATGACTGTACTAGTAAATAGTCACTAAAAAAGAAAAAGATGCACTGCCGCAGTCCGGCTGCAGCAAAATAACTGGGGGGTGACGAACAACTTGTGTACGTTGATACAGCAGGAATAGGAGCCGTTTATTGCAGGACAGGAGCAGTATTTATACATTCCACACAGCTTATCTAATTAGCATAAACTAGATACATCAGTCAACCAATAAGGAATCTCCACACTTAATGGCTCGCTTTTGTTACTTCTCAAACCACTCCCTCTGGCATTTTGCCAGGCACCATCCAGACTTGTTTACGAACTCTAACATTCCCCTGGCAAAATGCCAGGTGTTATTTTGACTTGTTTACAGACTCCAACAATGCACATGTTCTGGTACAAAAAATATACAAAACATTTTGTAAAGGAAGCTAATGGTATCACATAACCCAATTTGAACTTTTGAAACAATTTTTATAATAAAATATATAACTTAAAATTTATCATCTTAACCATTTTTACATATTTTTAATTTGTTCTGATTAATTATACATGACAGAATGCATTTGGCACATCATACATAAGTGGAGTATAACTTCTCATTCATCTGGTTGTATGTTATATAGAGTTACACAGGTCACATAATCATATATGCTCATGGAGTAATAATGGCTGATTCATTCTACTATCATTCCTCTCCCAAAATCCCCTCACCCCCTTCACTCCCTTTGTCTAGTTCA
The DNA here is from genome assembly GCF_021218885.2 of Marmota monax. Classification (NCBI taxonomy): domain Eukaryota; kingdom Metazoa; phylum Chordata; class Mammalia; order Rodentia; family Sciuridae; genus Marmota; species Marmota monax. The sequence goes on from NW_026693530.1 coordinate 212,397, forward strand.
AAATACCTCTGTCCCCTCCCCTATTGTGAATTAACATCCACGTATCAGAGAAAACATTCGGCCTTTAGTTCTTTGGATTGACTTATTACACTTAGCATATTATTCTCCACATCCTTGTATTTACTGGCAAATGCCATAATTTCATTCTTCTTTGAGACTGAGCAATATTTCATTGGGAATATCTATCACAATTTCTTTATCCATTCATCTGTTGAAGGGCACCTAGGTTGGTTCCATAATTTAGATATTGTGAATTAAGCTGTATCACTGTAGTATGCTGATTTTAAGTCCTTTGGATATAGACCGAGGAGTGTGATAACTGGATCAAATGGTGATTTCTTTCCAAGTTTTCTTAGGAAATTTCCATACTGCTTTCTATAGTGATTGCACCAATTTGCAGTCACACTAGCAATGTCTGAGTGTACCTTTTCCCTTTCCCTCCACATCCTTGCCAACATTTTTTGTTTCTTGTATTCTTGATGATTGTCATTCTGACTGGGGTGAATTGGAATCTCAGTTTTGATTTGCATTTCTCAAATTACTAAAAATGTTGAACATTTTTTCATATATTTGTTGGTTGATTGTATTTCTTCTTCCTGCAAAGTGTCGGTTCAGTTCCTTAGCCCATTGATTGGGTTGTTTGTTGTTTTTGGTGTTGAGTTTTTTGAGTTCTTATGGAAATTAATGCTCTATCTGAGGTGCATGTGGTAAAGATTTTTTTCCCATTTTGTAGGCTCTCCACATTATTGATTGTTTCCTTTGCTGAGAAGAAACTTTTTAGTTTGAGTCCATCCCATTTATTGATTTTTGATTTTACTTCTTGCACTTTAGGAGTCTTGTTAAGTTGACTTCCTAAGTCAGTTCCTAAGCTGACATGGTGAAGACTTGAGCCTACTTTTTCTTCCATTAGGCCCAGGGTCTCTGTTCTAGTGCCTGTCTTTGGTCCACTTTGAGTTGATTTTTGTGCAGGGTGAGAGATAGACGTTTAATTTCATTTTGTTACATATGAATTTCCAGTTTTCTCAGCACCATTTGTTGAAGAATCTGTCTTTTTTCTGATGTATTTTTTTTTTTTTTTTTGGTGACTTTGTCTACTATGAGATAACTGTATTTATGTGGGTTTGTCTCTGTGTCTTCTATTCTCATTGGTCTACATGTCTGTTTTGATGCCAACACCATGCTGTTTTTGTTACTATGGCTCTGTAGTATAATTTAAGGTTTGGTATTGTGGTGCCTCCTGTTTCATTTTTCTTGCTAAAGATTGCTTTGGCTATTCTGGGTCTCTTATTTTTTGTAAATGAATTTTATGATTGCTTTTTCTGTTTCTATGAAGAATATCATTGGGATTTTTTTTATTTTTTTTTTTGTACCAGGGATTGAACTCAGCGGCTCTCAGCCACTGATCCACTGAGCCACATCCTCAGCCCTATTTTGTATTTTATTTAGAGACAGAGTCTCACTGAGTTGCTTAGTGCCTCACTTTTTCTGAGGCTGGCATTGAACTTGAGATCCTTCTGCTTCAGCGTAATCTAAGAGCATGAGAAATCTTCTGAGGTCTTCCTCAATTTCTTTCTTTAGTGTTCTATAGTTTTCATTGTAGAGGTCTTTCACTTCTTTTGTTAGATTGATAACCCAATTTTTTGTGTGTGTGTGGCTATTGTGAATGGGGCAGTTTTCCTAATTCTCTTTCAGTGAATTCCTCACTCATGTGTAGGAATGCATTTGAGTGCTTAGCCATGTTTATTATTTTTTTAATATGTATTTTTTAGTTGTAGATGGACACAATATCTTTATTTTATTTTTATGTGGTGCTGAGGATCGAACCCAGTGCCTCACGTGTGCCAGGTGAGTGCTCTACCACTGAGCCCAAGCCCTGCTTAACCATTTTTAAATGTGCAGCTCAGTATGTTCATATTTCCGTATGTGATGGCACACACTTGTAATTCCAGCAACTTAGAAAGAGGCTTAGCAAGAGGCTCACAAGTTGGAGGCCAGCCTGGGAAATTTAGTGAGATTCTGTCTCAAAAAACAAGAAGGACTGGGGATGTAGCTCAGTGATAAAGTGCCCCTAGGTTTAATCCCCAATAGCTCTCACCCAAAAAAGAAATAGGTTGCAAAACAATCTAAACATATCTCCAATATTTTTTTATCTTATAAAATGGAAACTGTGCCCACTAAGTAACAATTCCCTTTTCTCTGCTTCCCCCAATTCCTAGCAGCCATCAGCCTATTTGATGTTTCTTTGAGTTTGACTACCTCATGTGGCTTATTTTTTATGTCCTTAGAGGTCAGCCATGTTATATGTACCAGAATTTCCTTCCTTTTTTTAAGGCTAAATAATATTTTTATATGCATGTGTTTTATAATTCTATTCTTCTGTAGGACACATTTATGTTGTTTCCAGCCTCTTAGCTTTTGTGAATAATCCTGCCATAAACAAATGTAGAAATGTCTTTGAGATTTTGCTTTTATTTCTTTTGGATTTATGCACACAAGTGAAGTTGCTGTGTCCGATGGTGAATAATTTTTAATTTTTTGAGGACCCATCATATACTGTTTCCTAACAGCTGCACCATTATTATTTCTCACCAGCATTGCTTTTACCTTCTCCACATCCTTGTCAATGTTTGTTATTTTGTTTGTTTAATGGCAGCCACCTTGGCATCTCTCTTGTAGTATGACATAAATATCTTGGTGTGGTTTTGATGAACGATGTTGAGTATTTTTTCATATGCATATTAGCCATCTGTATATTTTCTTTGGAGAAATGTCTATTCAGGTTCCTTGACCACTTTTAAATTAGGTATCTTTTGTCATTAGATTGTAGAAGAAGTTCCTTATATATATTTGGGACATTAACTCCTTATCAGGTATATCAGATTTGCATACAACATTTTCTCCCATTCTATAGTCTGCCTTTGCATCTTGCTGATTGTGTCCTTTGATGCACAGAAGTTTTAAGTTTGGGGGATCAGGTGCTGGGGATTGAACTCGGGCATTCAACCACTGAGCCACATTCCTAGCCCTATTTTGTATTTTGTTTAGAGACAGGGTCTGAGTTGCTTATTAGCATCTAGTTTTTTGCTGAGGCTGGCTTTGAACTGGTGATCTTCCTGCCTCAGCCTTCCAAGCCACTGGGATTACAGGTGTGCACCACTATGCCTGTACTTTTGTTGTCATATCCAAGAGTCATTGACAAATAAAATGTCATGAAGTTTTCCCCCTAGATTTTGTGCTAAGAGTTATAACTTTAGGTCTTGTTATGACTTAGTTTTTGTATGTGATGTTTGGTAGTGACCCAGTTTTTTTCCTTTTTCATGTTGATCTCTAGTGTCCCCAGACTGACTGACTGACTGACTGACTATCTATCTATCTATTTATTTCTTACTAGGGATTGAACCCAGGGTGATTTATCACTGGCTATACCCCTCAGTCCTATTTATATATTTATTTTGAGACTGGATCTTGCCAAATTGCTGAGGCTGGTCTGAAACTTGTGAGCCTCTTGCTTAAGCCTCCTGAGTTGTTGGGATTACAAGTGTGTAATGCCTGGCTAATGTCTTTCATCAATTTTTTTGTAGTTTTTTATTGTACTATATGTCTGTATGTATATGTGTTTGTATATATATGCTACCTCATGTATAGTAAATTTCTGGAAAATTATACATAGGACCAGGATGGAAGGGGAGGGAGGTGTTTTTTTTTTTTTTTTTTTGTGTGTGTGTGTGTGTGTGTGTGTGTGTGTGTGTGTGGTGCTAGGTGCTAGGTATTGAACCCAGGGCCTTATACATACATGCTAAGCAAGGGTGTAGCCACTGAGCTACACCCTTGGTCTGAGAATTTATTTCTTTCTTTTTAAATATTTTTTTATTTTTTCATTGTGGTTGTACACAATACCTTTTACTGATTTATTTTCATGTGTTGCCGAGGATCGAACCCAGGGCGCCGCATTGCTAGGCAAGCACTCTATTGCTGAGCCACAACCGCAGCCTGAGAATTGATTTCTTAATGTCATTTTAAAAACAATTTCCTTTTTTTTCCTTTTGTATACCCCAAATTTTTGTTAATGTTAAAATCCCAAACCATGGAGTAGCTTTGGGATTTTAACATTATTATTATTTGTAGCTTATTAAGTGGCTTAACTTCATGCCCTAGAAGTGAGTGATATTTAACTATAGATCAAGTGACATGCATGACTGAAAAATAACATGACAACCTTTGTGACACATTTTGCTAGAGTGGGGATTTTCCCTCCACCAGGTAGACATATATTGACTGGGATGACCTTACACAATTATTTGGTTTCTTTTTTAACTATGAGTCTTCCCAGTTAAAGTAATACTCTACCTATAAGCTGTTGCAGATGAAAGTAGTATAACAGATGCTTCTCTCTGCTTCTGTTTTGCTTTATTCCATGTAGTGCTGGTCAGTAGAAGGGCACAATCATATTGGCTCTAATTTCTAAGCAAATGAGAGCCTAGGAGGGAAAAGCCTCAAAGGATTGAGCTGAAGAGTCAAATACGTTATTTTGAATCTTGCCTCACTACCCTGTTACTTGAAACTTTAGTTAATTCTGTAGTACAGGGTTAGTACTACCTAGCACATAAGGTTATTGTGAAATAGCAAATGGAAATCTAAAGAAGAGCTTGCACATAGTAGGTGATTAGTGACTTTTAACTCCTTTCTTCTTAAAAAAGAATCTGCCAAAATGCCGTTGTATACTTGCAAGACTAGCTGAGGCGTGTCTCTTGCCAGCTCTAAGGCAGCCACCCACACATTATGGAATAAGTCTCCACCAAACCCAAATTCTCTTGACAGGGTTAGTATATGACAGATAGAGCAATAGTTTAAGTTGGAAATCAAGGTCGTGGATATTATTCCCTTGTTTAAGGAAAGGGGCAAGGAAAAGTACCTAAAACAAGACTGTAAACAAAAAAATATCTGTAATCTTGGTCCTGTGATATGGGAAAATAAAGTACACTACCTAGGTTGTCTACCTGATCTTTCATTGTAAAACAAGTTTTACAGCTCCTGCTGTAGTAGACTGTGACATAATGGTGGGAAATGAACAGAAGTAAGAGGTAATGTTAAGGTATAAGAAAGAGGGTTTGAAATGGCTCACGTCCTCTCTTTCTCTGGTATGCCTGTTGCCCTTGAACCTCTGCATGACTCGGTCTCCCTTTTGGTTTTAAGGTCCTGTAAGTCCTTCCTCAACATGCTGCTTTGTTTGCCATCTTAACAGGGAGGGTGAACTGGTTCAGTTTCATTTCAGCAAGTCCAAGCCTGCTTTTCAAATGGTACTGGCAATTACTTCCCTGGCATTTTAAGTTGGTCAATGTGAAGAAAGCTGGGACCTTTCATTCTAGAATATCGTTCTTGCTTTCCAAACACCAGATGACCCTATCTCTGTCAAAGAGTAATTGGAACAGAAAAAATCATGCCATCATTTTCCTTTCTTTATCTTATTGTGACAGTACCATTTACATATAGGTCTTTAAGCTAAAAGATGTTGAACATGGAAAGAATTGACATTGGAACTAGAGGCCAGTAGGAGGTGTCTCCCTGGTCAGGTCATCAGTGAGAGCTTGGTTATTCTCCATACCAGGGCATCAGATCAAAAGGGTTGCATTTCTCAGTACACCCCTAGAGTGACGAGGCTTAAGAAATAGTGACTATGAAAGTATTCAGAAGTATGGTAGAATGATTGGAATTGTGGACTAGCAAAAAACAGAACCTAGAAAAATAAAGGCAGTTCAAAAAATAAATATGATTAGAAACCATGAACTAACAAATGTCAGAAGGACTGAGGCAGGAACCAAAAAATAGTGCTAGCATTCCAGGAGAATTTTGATCCATTTCTGTGGGTTTATTCACCAAGGGCTCTGTAAGTTCAACATTTGGCTAAAGCTCTTGACACCCATACAATCATTGATAGGGTCAGGAGCAGAAATGGAGCCGATTTAAAACACTGTGACTCACCCCTCATTTTGCTTTGTTTATCACAGTTCTCCTGTACTTGTATTTTTGGTTTCAATACCCTTTCTCATGTACCACAAAAGAGGCTAACAAGAAGCCGGGCATGATGACACATACCTGTAATCCCAGCAACTGAAGCAGGAGGATCACAAGTTCAAGGCCAGCCTCAGCAATTTAATGAGACTCTCAAAATAAAATATAAGGACTTGGGTGGAGTATGGCTCAGTGGTTAAGCACCTCTGGGTTCAATCCCTGGTTTAAAAAAAAAAAAAGCGAATGATGGAGTTATTTCTCTTTGAGATTAAACCAAGATCTTGGGTTGAAAGGGATTAAATTTCTTAAACATGTAGGACATCAGGACAGTTAAAGAATCCTGAGTCTTCAGCTGTCAGGGTTTCTTATTGCCTTAGCCCTCGTCATAGCACATCACACAGCAGCCTCACTTGGGTCTTCCTCTCTCCTGACATTGGGAGCATGAATGACATAGACTGGGAAGTACAATGTTTTTATTGAACTTTATTAAACCCACAAAAAGGAAGTGGCAGATTGCCAATAAAACCAGAAGACCTTTCTCATTTTCATTACATTCTTAGGATGGAGAGAGACTACAGGAAAGTCTCTAGAATATTATGTTGGATCATGTCTAAATCAAGGTTCTTAATTCATTATGTCCCACTGTTCTATATAGAATTGAAAACTTGGGACTGAATGGGTTAATGTTTCAGACCAACCTTACAATGGGTAGGAAAATCTAGATGTAGATACTCAAAGAAATTACTCAGATTTCATCTTCTTCTCTGTTGGGTTACTGTTAGCAGTTCCTTCCTCTGGTGTTCAGCCATTATAAGAGAGAATTGAATCCTAGGCATAGACCCTGATTCCTGAGTTTTCAGAAGGGAAAGCGCTCCACAGAAGGGTAGGCATGTTAGAAAGTGCTGCCTTTTTCACTGTTTTAACTTAGCCCGAGATTCAGTTAGCAAAAACTTATGAAGACATGACACAAAAGAATAAAGCTGGCATCAGTGGGTTTCCTGGTGACTGCTTTGGATAAAGGGAACCTTTTGAAAAAAAGCAGGTGAATATTGGACTCTTCTTACTGTTTGTCCTCCAGTGTTTGCCTGAAGACCAAGTTCTGCTCCCTCTTTCTCCCTTTCTACACACCTTAAACTCCTTCCTCTTCCCTCCTCCTCCCCCCATAGGAAGAGACTCTGAGTGGCCTGTTAATTAGAAAATCTATAACTGATAGAGACTTAGTTGCTGGACTGGTCTTTGTAAAAATAATCTGCCTTTGGGAGAGAATGAATAAATCAGGGTATCTAACTCTGTTGTAGTGTGGTTCAAAGTTCAGTGACCAGAGCCTTAAGTGAACATGCTTGCTGTTTTATTTTGGGGGTTCTAAATTTCTTGTATATGTGTCAGGGACTTCAGCAAAGTGTTGATGTGGCAGCTGGTGTTTTTTGAATGCTGCTTTCTTCACCATGCTGTTAAAATAAGCATTTTACCTATATGAACAAATCGAATTCTCTGGACAGCATGAGGTAGATAACAGATGAGGAGACTGAGGCAAAGATTGGTAACTCGCCCAAGGATACAGCATGGCCAAGATTCAACCTCAGGCAATTTGTCTCCAAAGTCTGCTCTTCAAGGACCGCCAAGTTTATCATTGTTCTCATTTATAATAGTCTGTTTTTACCTTGGATTACAAAAAGATCTGAAGCAGAATCAAGAGACAGTGGACACTCCTCAAAGAGTTGGGACCATCCTCAGTGTGCCTCAGTGTCATGGTTAGTTCTTTATAGAATATGTCTCTCTCCTCAGTCAAGGACCACCTGCCTTTTCTCTTCTAGTGCTGAGGAATGTAAGCAAGTTTGCTGGGCCTTGCGAGACTTCACCAGATTGTTTCGATAGCTCACACTCCTGCACTGTGCCTGTCACCCAGGTGAGTAGTATGTGCTTCCACCTTTTCCTGAGCTTTCAGGAGGTTTGGGGATGGGGAGAAGTTTAATGCCCATCATGGGACCAGTCATGTAGCTAGACTAAGAAAAAGACTTAAAGAGTTTAACTGTGCCACACAACTGGGGAATACAGGGCCCTCATTTTTTGAGCTATGGCAGCCATATAATTCTAGTGTATTCGGATGTCATTTTTACTTGAATAACAAAATAACTACTATAATGAGTATGGTAACAAATAAGTATCTTTACCTTTAACCTGGCTACTGATGGAAACAGTGCTGGCCAGAAGTTGACTTTGATAACATGACACCATCCTCCTAGGACTGACCTTCCAGATATGATGAGCATGGAGCTTGTTCTTACTGCCTTTTGTTTTTTTTAATACTGAAATGCTGTGCCTTGACCAGCGGGTGGTACAGGAAAGAAGTAGCCGCTTTGGCCATTGTTTTTCTCCTCCTGTTTCCTGTCTGCTTATTACAAAGCAAAGCAAAAAGCTTAGCTGAGGAAAATCTTGGTAGTAGAATTTGGGTGCTAGGTTTTTTGTTTCTTTGTTTTTTTGGTACTGAGGATTGAAATCAGGGGTACTCAACTACTGAGCCACATCCCCAGACCTATTTCATATTTTATTTAGAGACAGGGTCTCACTGAGTTGCTTAGTGCCTCACAGTAAGTGCTAGTGCTTAGACTGGTTTTGAACTCATGATTCTCCTGTCTAAGCCTCCCAAGCCACTGGGATTACAGGGGTGTGTCACCACAATGGGCACCCTTTGACATATTAAGCCCCTTTGACATATTAAGGAGAGTTTATTCTCCTAGAAGGCAATTCTCTCTGAATCTGGGGCCCTGATCTGTAGTTTTTGTGGTAAATGCATTAATAACTCAAAGTGACATTCAGCAGTGACTTGCCACATCAAAATTTATTTTAAACTTTGTTTTTTTTAATGAGTAATATAATCTGGGATCATTGAGTTTTACATGTGTTTCTAATAACAGTGATGCACCTCAAAGTGTTGTTCATGGACAGCTATAGATGTTCATAGCTGCATTTATTGAGCACTTTCTAGGTATCTCATACTACTATGCATTCTTTATATATTATGTATTATATCTTTATGTATTAACTAAGAAATCCTCATTCAATCCTCTAGGTTAGTTACTACTATTCTCATTTTACATATGAGGATCTCAAGTTCAGAGATGTTTAACAGTTTGCCTAATTGTGTCAGTTAGTAACTGATGGAGCCGTAATTCAAGTGTTGACATTCTGGTGTCGGTGTCCTCACTTTTTAACAATTTCATTTAACACCTCTATAATAACTACTTGTTATTCAAGTAAAAATGACATCCGAATACACTATACATACTCCTTCCATAGAGTCTAAATCAGTGGTTTAAAAGCTTTTGTTAATAGGCAAAGCCTTCTTAGAAAGTAAATCGTAATGAAACGTCTTTATTTAATAAAGTGGAGCTTTTTTGGTTGGTTTGAAATGGAAGGCCTGGGCCCGTCATTTGGCTTTTTCCTGATGCCACCCACACATCCCTGTTTCCACAGTCCAGTCAGCATTGGAGATGCACTCAAGCAGCATTTCATTAAAGTAAGTTCCCTTAAGATCATAGATTTTTAAAAATTTAACTTTTTATTGTTGTTGCTGCTTTGTATTGTTGTTGCTGCTTTTTTCCTTAACAGGTATCATGACAGAATACAGAATGTGATGCCTGAGCAATTATAGAAACCTCTGCCTTGAGATTTCTTTTATAAAATGCTCACTAGCTTCTTGGGCACAGTTATTGACTGTCTTCTTTCTTCTTGTCAGGAATGTCTTTTTTAATTAGAAGACAGGAAGAAAACAAAACCCAGACTGTGTCCCACAATCAGAAACCTCCGACGCGGCAGAGGGGCCTTCACTGCCCCCAGGGTGTCCAACCCAGACAGGGAGAGACTCCAGCCTTCCCAGGCGTCCTGAGGAGTTCCTGTTTGGGGGTGTGAGGGAAAATCAGCGCGGTTTAAAAAAGATGGCTGCAGCCTGTCCGGCGTGGTGGGAGGGGAGCTGGTTTCCTGGTGAACTTGTTTCTAAAAGGAAAAACAATTTCAAGGAAATAAAAAGGAAAGCTAAACTGAAACCAGTACTGAAACATTCGCCTGATAAGCAAATGGTATACACAGATACAACACGCTAAGTGCAGTACACATAGAAAAACAAAAGTGAGGACTTGATGTGAAACAAAAATATTCACTTAGGGAAAATGTGGGAAATCAAATGAATTTTAAATAGCTACAGTTGGAAGTAAAGGGTCAGGGTCATCTCTGAGAATTTTCTATTGTTTCACCTTCTTTCCCTCTCCTACTCCCCCTCCACTTCCCAACTTTAACACACGTGAATAGAAATATTCCTCCCCCAACTGTTCTTCCTGCCTTGAGTTGTTATGACAAGAAGCCTATTCTTCTATATGTCATGGTCATGTCAGTGATACTCAGGACCAGCCAGGGTCAAAATTCATATTTATGTATAACCCAACCCTGACCCTATTCAATCTCTGAATCCAGCCTTTGAGGGGGAAGAGCCACATTGAGGTATTGAGGTGGGGGGGATAGGATATAAATGTGTATTTTATTTAGTTTTTCTTTCTTTCTTCTTTTTTTTTTTTTTCCTTAGCAAACTATTCACCCACAGACATGAGGAAAAAAAATAGGGTGGGAGAAGCAGAAGTGTTTACAGGGCTAATTGTATTTTACTAAAAAGCGTGGAAACTAACTGACTTCTTGTGGGGATAAGGGCCAAAGTGGGGAGCCCAAACAGATCTTAATGTTTAAAAGGAGTGCAGCCCTGCACAGCCATTAGATTTGAGGGCACTGTTCTGTCTGGTGTTGTAGCCATCTCAAGAACAAATGAACAGCAACAAAACAACTGCAAAAAAAAAAAAAAAAAAGACAATAAATTTTTAAAATGTAATCAGTGTTTCTTTGTTTTTACTTCCATTTACTACCTCCCAATTCTGAAATGATTTGGTCAGAGCAGCTAAGTAAGCAACTTTAGTTGGTACCTCATAGACAGCTGGGTATGGAGTTGAAAGGTCAAGCCCTTGCCCTGTACCATAGACTCTGCAGGGAAGTGGCTTTCTGCAGGCTTTATTCTTCTAGTTCACCCTAAAGCTCCTCATGCTGCTTTTCACACCTTTCATGTCACTTCAGTAAGGTAAAAAAGGAAGCCATTCCTTCATGGTAAACTAGAAGCAAGCTTGCTTTTCTCCTCCATGGTCCCCTAAGTTAGATTGTTCTTAACTACAGAGCTGCTGGTCTTTTACTTATGTATATATGTGTACATACATATATATATATACACACACATATAGCTATATATTTTTGTTAATGATAAGGCTTTAAGTGTATACATATATGTGGTTTTATTGAACTATAATTGACAATAAACTGCACCTTTGGGGGGCAAAGCTACTGTGGATTGAACCCAGGGACATTTTGCATTGAGCTACATTCCCAACTGTTTTTTTTTTTTTTTTTTTGAGATGGGGTCTCACTAAGTTGCTGAAGCTAACCTTGTCTTGTGGTCCTTGTGCTTTAACTTCCGGAGTCTCTAGGGTTGTAGGTGTGTGCCACTGTGCCTGGCTAAACTGTACAGAATGTATACAGTTTAATAAGCTTTGACATGATATACCTATGATACCATTGCCACAGTCAAGATAGCATATAGGATCAGGCATGGTGGTACACGCCTATAATTCCAGTGACTCAATAGGCTGAGGCAGGAGGATCAAAAGTTCCAGGCCAGCCTAGGCAACCTAGCAAGACCCTTCCCAAAATTAAAAAATAAAAAGGCTGGAAATGTAGCTCAGTCTTAGAGCACCTGGGTTCTATCCCAGTACCCACTCCCCCAATGGTTCACATATTCTTTACCTACCAATTTTCCCGAGAGTCCCTAGGTGATGGCTTTCTCCTGTTCTCTCCCACCCTAGCAATCTGCTTTCTGCTACTATAGTTTATTTTCTTGAGTTTTATGTAAGTGGAATTAAACATTATGTTATGGTAATTAGGCTTTGAGCTAATATCCCTGACTACTGAACTGGCTCTCATTGATAACATCTGGCAGTATTGTTGGGACTGACATTTCTCTGCCTTTTCCTTCACTGTGTCACTTTTAACTTTTTCACTCCCGGGCTTGACTCCTCAAGCTACAGAGTGATATTTACAATCAGTGAAACAGGCCTTCCAGCATTACTTGAATCCATGGTATTCAGGGTCTTACTCTCTAAAGAGATGTTATTAGGAGAGCAAAAAACGTGAATGTGAAAGAGTGGAGTGAGGTTATCAAATCCTGGGGATCAGCACAGTTCCCTAGCCATCCCTCTCATGTTTTGGTTAAACAATAAAACCTTTAAGCCTAGTCCAACTGTACATTGCTGAACAACCAGTTGACTTTGCTCTGTTTAAGGAATTCGGCTTTTTTCACAAGAAGTTGCATCCTGGATTGAAAAATGTGGAATGCTTCATTTGGCCCTGCTAGCTACTGAATAAATAGCATGTGGAATGCGTATTCTAGTTAATGTCAAAAATGTCCTCTCTATAGCTATGGCTTTGAAAGCTGAACCCTGTCGTTAATGGCTCAGGGCCTCACAGTATATTTCCTGTGAGCCTTATAGATTTGAAAGAATCTTATTTGTGTTCCTGCATGGCATTATCTAGAGGAAGTAGAACTACCATCTTTCTCCCATATGTGCAGGTCAGCTAACTGTACCCTAACTTATCTAAGATCTAAGTTGTCTCCCCAAAGAGAGACAACTTATCTAAGTTGTCTCACCAAAGTAGTCAAGCCACTACCAAGAGGATCCCAAGAAGGGAATGTATGGTTCTCCCTTTACTTCTGGAGCTCATGTCTGTCACTTCTTTGGAATTTATCCACAAATTATCTGTTAAATGTATTGGTTAAGCCAAGAAATTTTAGTTACATGAAACACAAATCACCCATTGGGACTATTCCCAGCAAGATTACTAAAAAAGAATTTGCAATTTCTATGTACATATTTGGAAGGAATGATTAAAGATCGATGACTGAAAATGTAAGGTACGTAGACATAAAGGCACCTATGCTTTTGAATGGCATCAACACCTCAAATTTATTGTGCATATCCACCGTGTGTAACCCTGATTTAAGTGAATCATTTTACTAACTTGGAGCCAAGATCTGGAGCATGTAACAAAGTAGGTCTGATTTTGGGGGCGTATATTACCAGCAAATAAAGTGTCCTTCCAAGAACAGATCCTTAGCAAATGGAAACAACCATCAGTATCCTCTCCTGTAAAAAGACTGAAAAGGGGTGTGTTCTTGATGTCATTGAAGAGCTGGTAAGAGGAAGGAGTCTTAAATTAAAGGAATATTTCATTGCATACAAGGATAAATAAACTTGATGGAGAAGGAGGTACTTGGAAGAAGGAAGAGAGACTCCTGTGTACGTGGAATGTATTCATTCCCAGAACCGTGAGCATCAGTGTTCTCTGGATTCCAACCTAAAACAACAGCACTGGTCACCAAAGCAGTCAAGCCACTACCAAGAGGATCCCAAGAGGGAATGTATGGTTCTCCCTTTACCTCTGGAGTTCATGTCTGTCACTTCTTTTGAATTTATCCACAACTGACTACCACAACAGAAATCTAGAGGAAATGACAGTTTTTTTTTTTTTTTTTTTTTTTTTTTTAGGGGGACGAGGGATTGAACTCAGGGGCTCTCGACCACTGAGCCACATCCCCAAGCCCTATTTTGTATTTTATTTAAAGTCAGGTACTCACTGAGTTGCTTAGTGCCTCACTTTTGCTGAGGCTGACTTTGAACTCGTGATCCTCCTGCCTGAGCCTCCTGAGCCACTGGGATTATAGGCATGTGCCACTGTGCCTGGCCTAGTGTTTTCATTTTTGTTTTAAGAAATTGAAAAGAAAGTAGAAAGCCAAGGAAGATATAAGTAGTACTGGACTACCAGTGTTTATATAAAGCATGTAGTTCTTCCAAGCTTCCTTAATTCATCTACTCTGTCTCCCTACTCTCCAAGACACCAAGGGCTGCCTTCAGAGACAAGGACTATATTAAACTGGGAGAACATTCCCTGACTAAATTTAGCTGAGTAATACCATCAGGGAATGTGAGACAGCATTTCCATATTTGTCAGTTGTTTGAGAGAGGTTGGCAAATATGGGACATCTCCAAAGCTTAAAGCTTGTCGAGAGGAAATAGAATGGTACAGACCAGTGGGCAGTAAAGGTGCTAACCTTTGTAAATGACTGCAGACTGAGGACCTAGGTAAAGTTTCTTAAGGGGGTACAGGTTAATAATTCTGAAAACACCATATGTATGACAATATAGAAAAGCAGGGGGTTGGACTGGGGATATACAGTTCAGTTGGTGAGTGAGTGTCTCGCATGCACAAGGCCCTGGGTTCAATTCCCAGCACCAAAAAAAAGCAGGGGTTGGGAGTGGACTTTACTGTGGAAGAACTACTGGTAGTTAAAGTCAACAAGCAGCAGTGTAAATCATATACTCTCTTTTGAGCCATATCCTCAGCCATGTACTCTTTTTTTTTTTTTTCCTTTTCCAGAATGTTCCTTGAGTGTAGCTCATGGTAAAGTGCTGGCCTAGCATACATGGGGCTAAAGACACATGCTGAATATTTACACGTGTAATGTTATTTTCTGGATTTGCTTCAAAATTATCTTGGTGTGGAGTATGGATGGAAATTTAGATAAGAAAGATTGATTATAAACTGATAGTTATTGAAGCTGCTACATGGGAATTTTCTATTATCCTTCCAATTTTCAAAAATGTTTAAAATTTTGCATGATAAAACAATAAATTGTCAGTCCAGAAAATTATACTCATGAGCTATCTCATATTCAAACAACATTATCTAATAGCATATGAATATACATGAGGATAAGAGACTAACTGGTCCCAAATGTAGCTAGAATCCCAGGCCTCCCTTTTTCACCACTTCTTAAGGGAAAGTTGATTGGGACAGGATTTTAGACTGCATACCTTGCCTCAGCCAGCTTCCTCCTGGAAAGCAGGCCATCCCATGCCAGCATGGGCCAGAGGGCAGGTGCTGGGGGGGACAGCCAGCTAGCATCCAAAGGAGGGTCTGGTAGAACAGCATGGAAGTCAGGCACTAGAGAAAAACAGCTCAGTCTGTTTTTAACATTTTTTTAATCCAAAAATACATAAAATTATATTTTCTACCCCAGGTTCTTAAACTCTGGAAAAGGGGGAGTAGTTGCCAACCTTAAGTATCCAGTAACACAAAGGCTCATCATATCCATCTCAGGAAGAAGAAAGAAGAGGAAGCAACACTCAAACTGGGGAACCCCCAAATCAGGCCCATGCCCAGCAGAGGCCTTGCTGAGGGACTTGACCCACAACACTTCTTGGCTCTTTTGCCAAAAAAAGGGGTGGGGGGCAACAATAACTAGGCCCCCAAGGTTGGAGGTGTTCTTTTCCTGCTCTTTTGGCTGCTGGCTGAGTTTCTTCAGAGCTAGAATGAACATAGGGTTAGGCCAAAGAAGATGGAGCCCTTTTAAAGCAGAGCTTTGCAGAGAGAACTTGGTGCTTAGGCCTTTCTTTGTACTTGGCCCAAATCCACATTCAGGAGACCCAGAGGTAGGACCTTGCAGCCAGCCAGGCCTTCTGGGGCTATCACAGCTGATCAGTCTACATAGTCACCCAGGAAACCTGGGCCAGCCAGTATTTGCAGCCCTGTTATTGCATGCTGACTGGGTGCATGGGCCAGGGCCTTTGTTCAGCACCAAGGCCTGCCACTGGAGGGGCCTGGGCCACAGGCTGCAGCTGTTGCTGAGACTGCCAGATGTGATGGAGCTCCTTGAACTGCTCCACCATGTGGTCTTTGAGGTCTGGGTTTGAGATCTGTAGGCGAATGCTGTCAGCTGACCAAGAAAGCTCCCCTGAGAACATCTCCAGCAGCAACCTGGCTGCAACAGGCACGACCTGGGAGACAAAGAAGAGAGAAAACTAGTGGCAGGGCTGCCAGATCCCACTGGGCATGAAAGTGGTAGACTGCCTCCTCCAGCCCTGAGCCTTGGTCATTTCTTGACAACCAAGTTCTTACCTCCCAGAGAGCCCTGACCCCCACCCTGGGTCAAGGGCCAGCCCTGTATGCGCCAGTACTCAAGCCAAGGCAGTGGGGCTGAGGGGCACACCTGTACAGTAATGAGCTTCTTCTCTCGGGGTTTTCGGTCAGGCCACTCTTCCCCGAAACAGAAGAAAATCTCAAAGGGTGGTGGGGCACTGGTCTGGCCCTTCTGGAACAGGATGAGCTCTGCATTAAGATCAAGACACCTAGTTAGTCAGAGGCTAGAACCATGCCCTGGGGGAGAGGCAGCCAGGAGGAACTTGTGGAGTCTCACCATTGAGAAACTGCTCCAGGCTGAAGAGCTTGGTCTTGACCTCCCGCTGGATGGGGTTGGGGCTTGAGCCATGGGCTGTGGCACAGGGCCCGCTCCAGAACACCTTGCATTGGCAGAGACGGATGGCATACAGGTCTTGACCCTGCAACTGGAGGATGAGCCCTCGGTCTAGGACATCCAGCAGCTGGTTGGTGTAGAAGCGTTGCTTGTCGCTGGGGATGTCCTCAGGGCTGGGGAATCGCACTTGCTCCAGGCTCACAGGGCCAAAGAGTTCCACCTGCTCTTGGGTGGCCTCCAGTTGGCTATAGAAGAGCCGGCAGCCTTGTGGGTTGCTGATGGTAAGGGCACAGGGTGGCCGCCCCCGGTATTGGAACTTGATCTCCAGGTCTGTCACTGTGGGGCAGAGGGGCAGGCCACCCCAGCCATGAGCCTCCCCACCTGTTCTGCAGCCAGGAACAAGCCCAACCTCAGCGGCTCTCTCACTTTCTCCCTCCCAGCTTCCCGCGGGGCTGGCATACATACTTTTGTTCTTTCCCGTCATCCTCCACCTTCCTTGCCAGCTCTACCACAATCTCCAGCACTGTACCCACCCCCAGCACACCCAGGTTCCTTACAAGGCAGCATATGGGGGCTGATCAGCAGGTCAGGCAAGAGTTGCTCTCCTGTAGGGGGCAGGCTGGCATCCAGGGGCCCAGGCTCCACGTTCGGCAGGACCCCAGGGAGAAGATGCCCAAAGCCAGCAGCGTCGCCATGAGGAGGTGCCAGGAGGTTGGGGGCTGGAGCTGGGGGACCCAGCCCCACAGGTGGCTGGAGAGCTGGTGACCACTTGGCATCTTCTTTGGGTAAATAGGATGCCATTGGGGGGCCAGGCTGCACTGTTTCTACAGACAGTGGGGTGGACAGAGCCATTAAAGCCACCTCTAGAAAATGCCTCCCAGGCCCACCAACTCCCACCTCCTGCCAACCCTCAGCCTCCTTTCAGCCCCCTCCCAAGTACCTATGGTACTTGTCACTTCTTATGCTAGACCCCCAACCGTACTACCTCCAAGCCCCACCTGTGATGCTCAGGCCTGGTAACATCCTCTGGAGCTAAAGAGAAGACATGGGCAAAAGAGAAGAAGGCAGAGAGAAAGGAAGGCAGGTTATTAAACTGTTCTGATGCTGAGAAAATAAGGCTGGAGAAGCACAAGGCTGTCCCCTCCTTTCTTCAGCTCAGCTGAGGCCAGACCCTACCTCCAGAGAGTCCAACCTTTATGAGGGTCAATCAGTCAATGTGACATGCTGTGTAACAACACAGCCCAGGGAGGGACAAGGTAGGCACTCTGTTCCTGTCCTTCAGATCCCCAAGAAAATAAAAAAGAGCCGCAGAGGGCCATGGGCTCCAGAGGAAGGGACCGCTCAACCCTAAAATAGGGGAGGGCAGCAAAGCCCATCTCGTCGGTCAGTGGTCAGTGCAGGCAGCTGGATGCAGCCACCTCCTCACTGCCCTGCCCCCACGCACCTCTTCTTCTTCCTCCTCTTCTTCTGTACATACACTATAATCCTCAGTGGGCTGGGACTCTGCACAGCAAGGGAGAGAAAAGGACAGGAGGGGAATCAGTGACAATGCAGGAGTTGGGACATCCAGGCTCCATTTGGGCAGCCTGAGAGGTTTCCCAAAAGCCCTGCTGGGCCTTCTGCCCTCCCCAAAGCTATCCAAACACAGGATGAGATGAAAGGCACCACCACCAGGAACTGGTAGGGACCTCTCCCCTGACGCCAAGAGCCCAGAACAATGGCGGTGGTGAGGAAGAACCATCTGGGCCCCTGAATCCATTCCAAGCCCTGGAGTAATGACCTTGCAAAGCCCCAGCACCATGTCCTAGAAGGGCCCTGGGCCTTCCTACATTCACAGTAAGCCTCCCAGGTGGTCCATACAGGACCAGGCATGGTACCTGTGGGAGCAGGGCCATTGGAGCAGACCTCGTAGATCTTGTAGGGTTGAGGCGGCATGTCCCGGGGCCCATCATAGATGAGGCGGAAGTCCCGGCTCTTGTTAAGGGCACAGCGCAGGTTGGCCTTCCACTTGGCTGGATCAGCCTCGTCCACCCCCTCAGTATATTTCCCCGTCTCCTTGGCCCAGGCCTGGGACAGGAAGAGAGGACAGTTGACCATGGAGAACCTCACTCCTTGAAGCCCCAGCTATCCTTTTCTCTACCTTCCTGTCCTATAGGAGTCCTTGCTGAGATCTGTGGCCATAGGCTGAGCCTTGTTGAGCTGAGGGACTCATCTGCAACAAGTGGATGTGAAATAGTCCTTCTCTTGGGGTTCCAACAAGCTCAATAAACCCCGCAAGCTTTAAGGGGTATCCACGATTCACTGCTCCTAGCAGGGCAAAGAGGTATAGTTTCTACATAGGACAAAGTTACATGGTGGATATGGGTACATAATCTGGAGCCAGGCTGGTATCGAAACCAGCATGTGCCACCTGCCATGTCACTCTGCCTCTCTTTGCTTCATCCTCCTCATAATACCTATTCACAGGGTATCAGTGAGGGCTCCAAGAGTCAATGCCCATAAAGTACTCAAAACTGTGCCTTTATATAGAATGGGATGGATGTGCTTCAGCTATTGGTACGCTGCTCCTACTGCTGCTGCTGATGGTGATGTTGAGGATGCTTGCTAAGGTCTATCACTGAACTACACCCCCAGCTGCTACTATTATTTTAGATGGCAATTTGGTGATGTCAGGATTACAAAAGTTTCTACCCTCAAACCCAGCAACTGGGTTTCTATAGAATTATATAGACTAGCCAGTCACAATGGTGCATGCCTGTAATCTCAGGAGGCTGAGGCAGGAGGATCTCAAGTTCAAAACCAGCCTCAGCAACTTAGCAAGGCCCTAAGCAACTTAGCAAGATTCCCCCTTCCTTTTTTTTTTTTTCTTGTGGTACCCAGAATTGAGGCCAGAATAAAAAATAAAAAGGGCTGAGGATA
Source organism: Marmota monax (assembly GCF_021218885.2). NCBI lineage: Eukaryota > Metazoa > Chordata > Mammalia > Rodentia > Sciuridae > Marmota > Marmota monax. Next base: position 231,721 of record NW_026693530.1, read on the forward strand.
CAGCTCTGTGGCTAAGCACCCACAATCCCAGGTACCAAAGAAAAAATTAGACTTAACACAAAATTTTATACATACAGCTTATTCACTGTAGCACTATTTGTAAAAGCAAATGATCTGTGATATCCAATGTCCATAGTGGGGGCTGGTTAAATTATGTCTAGCTGGTTAAATTATGATCAGCTCAGAGAATTGAATATGCAGGAAGAGAAAGGAGGGAACTTTTTATACACTGATTGATCTTAAAGAAATATGAAGTGCAGACAGTATGTATACCGCTAGCATTTTTGTGAAAAGCTGGGAAAAGATAGGTGGTATTTTGCTTGTCTGCACGGAAATCTCTCAGGAAAGATAAACAAGAATCTGAGGTTGAGGCAGGAGGATTGCAAGTTCAAAGCCAGCCTCAGCAACTTAGTGAGGCCCTAAGAAACTTAGTGAGACCCTGTCTCTAAATAAAATACAAAAAAAGGGCTGAGGATATGGCTCAGTGGTTGAGCGGCCCTGGGTTCAATTCCTGGTACTAAAACAAAACATGGAATCTGATAAAACTATTGCCTCTAGGGAGTGGAGTGGATAGCTGGGACAAGGGTGCAAGGGAGACTTTGCTGTAAATCATTTTATACCATTTTCATTTTGAATTATGTAACTGTTATATATTGAAAAATAAGAAATGGATTTGAAAAAGAACTCTGAAAAGGGAAGTTCAGGTACAAATATTAAGAAACATGTATCCAGGGGCTGGGGATGTGGCTCAAGCGGTAGCGCGCTCGCCTGGCATGCGTGCGGCCCGGGTTCGATCCTCAGCACCACATACAAACAAAGATGTTGTGTCCGCTGAGAACTAAAAAATAAATATTAAAAAATTTTCTCTCTCTCTCTCTCTCTCTCTCTCTCTCTCTCTCTCTCCCCTACTCTCTCTTTAAAAAAAAAAAGAAACATGTATCCAAGTTTTAAAAATAAGCATTCTCTTTGACCCAGAACTATCCCCAAAGTTCCAGTAACTATCCCCAACGAAACCATTTAAAGGTTAGGACTTAAGAAAGTCTAGATGAAAACGTGGTTTTCCTAGTATGGCAATATGTAAATCAATGGATGTGTAACTGATGTGATTCTGCAATCTGTATATGGGGTAAAAATGGGAGTTCATAACCCACTTGAATCAAAGTGTGAAATATGATATATCAAGAACTATGTAATGTTTTGAACAACCAACAATAAAAAATTTAAAAAAGAAAACGTGGTTTTCAACACTGAAATACGAAAAGCAGCCTGAAGAGTACAAAAATTGGTGTTGGATGCTAAATCTTTCCAGTGGAATATTCAACAGTCACTACAAGTGATGTGGGCATATTTTGGAAAGGAAAACTAGTTCTGATGTTGGGGGAAAATGGTCCAGGTCCTGGGTGCTCTGGCCCATGCTTATAATACCTACTAGCTACTCCAGAGGCTGAGATGGGAACATTGCAAGTCAAGCCAACCTGGGCAACTTAAAGAGACCCTGTCTCAAAATACAATTCTTTTATAAAAGGAGGGGCTAGGGACACAGCTCAGTTGTAGAACACTTGCCTAGCACACTTGAGGTATGAGTTAAATCCCTAGTTCCACAAAAATAAAATAACAAGAAAGAAAAAAGATTTGTAAGTTATAAAATAATATATGGCTTGATTCTAATTTTGCATTACATATACACATAGAAAACTGGAAATTATCAGCAGTTATATTTTCTATTAAAAAACCTATTATATTTTATTTATTTTTGCATTACAATTCTTAATATAGCATTATACCATAATTTATCATATCTCTGATTATATATAAGATATGTTGACACCAAATTCACATCTTCATCCATGTATTTTATATAATGATGAGGGTCTCCTTCCACCATCCATGCTATTCCCCTTCTCCCTCCCTTTCCCTCCCACCCCTATTCCCTATCTAGAGGTAATCTTCCTCCCTTGCTTTCCCTCCCAACCCCATTTTAAGTCACCCGCCTTATATCAGAGAAGACATTTGGCGTTTGTTTTTTTGGGATTGGCTAACTTCACTTAGCATAATCTGCTCTAATGCCACCCATTTCCCTGCAAATGCCATGATCTTATCCTATTATATTTTCTATTATAAAAATGATAATGGGGACTTCCTAGCATTAAGATTATGGATGAATTGGTAACCTCCAATTCTATGTATACTGAATGTGTGCTCCTGGTTAATGGCATGAGGCTAGAACCAGGGGTAGGTAGAAGTCACTAGAGGCTTTCCCAGGGACTTTTGGTCCCAACTTTGCTCTGAGGCACAGGTTAGAAAAGGTAACCCTATGGCTATGTTCCCCCTTGCTGCCTCCTTTTTTTCCTTGTGGTACTTAGAATTGAGCCCAGAAGTACTCTCACATTGAGCTTCATCCCCAGACCTTTGATATTTTTTATTTTGAGACAGGGTGGATCAAACTTGAGATTCTCCTGCCTCAGCCTCCCAAGTTGTTAGGAATGGAGGCTTGTACAATTTTGCCAGCTCCTATGTCCCCAGTCTAAGCCTGGTGTCACCTTGGCAAGGCAGCTGAAGACTGGCCAGCCTTGAGGAGATTTGTGTGTGTTTGTGTGTGTCCTCTTCCTAGGGGTGGGGGTGGCTTTAGAGGTCCAGGCAGCACCCTGCCCAACCCTTACCTTGAAGATGGTGTTGTCTCCGTCCTGGCTGGGACCATGCCGGGTGGCATGGCGCCAGGGGATGTAGAAGAATTTCCTTTCCCCGTTGACCCACTGAAGTCCTGGGTATTGGCAACTGTTCACCTGGGCCACCAGCCAGGGCTTCAGCCGCACCCGGCGGGGTGGCGGGGGAGCCCCAGGGGCTGGCTGGTTCATGGCAAAGGGGTCTGCAGGAGAAAGCAAGAGGGAGCTCAGCAGATCGGCAGCTGGACGCTCCCTGCCCTAGGTGGGGGGAGCCTGGAGGGATAGACAGTCTCTCCAGTCCATCCAGGTGTTCAAGGCCAATTCTCCTTTCCAAATCTTGGCTTTCTTGTCACAGAGTCACTGAGTCTGTGCTTTGTGTCCAGAGGGAAAGGAAGGAAGTGATTTCACACTAGGGGATGCTGTGGGCAGCCACACCAGACTCTGCACCCAGCTGGGGCTTCCCTTCTCTAACTGCTAACATAACAGAACCTAGTTGCCCCTTGGCTCTCAGCTGCCTCCCTTCACAGGTGAGGGCACTCCTCATTCCACAGCTAACAGCTGCCTGATACCTGGGACAAAGCCTGGCTCCCTTGCTTACAGGTGGGCCAACAGGTGTGAGGGCTCCCACAGGATCTGACGTTTCCACCATAACTGATCCATTCCATCCTTGCTCAGCTTCTCCTCAGCTTCTCCCCGCTCCCTGTTTTTCTCACCCTCTTTCCTCTAGGAATCCCCTCAACAAATCCTCTATATAAGAATTCCATCTCAGGTTTCTAGGAAATCTGGCCTTAGACAAAAAAATAGAATATATGAGTGAAAGGAAGGTTTCCACACCTACTTCTCAGAGCATCTGTTCTCAGTTATCCTCAGGGACGAAGGATCCCTTCACCCTGATCTCTTCCGAGAAATCCCATCAACCTATCTACCTCCAGCAAGGCTGGTGGCCATTAAGCTTACATCTGACCCCTCTAAAGCCATCCATTTCTTAGCTACTTCTTCCTGCCCCATCTTCCACTGGATACACGTTTGTTCAGCGTTTAGGAAGCCCCTAGGGTGTGCAGGCTTGTACTGCACACAGATGCAGGAAGTACAGAGCCAAGATCTCACAATTCCCCGTGGGTACCTGGGCCCCAGTCTCTGCCTCACTGGAGTCAGGTCAACAGGACACATGAAGTGTCCTCCTTTCCACCTGTTTGTACCCCCTCCCAACCCAGAAACTGAAATTCTTCACAATCTGGAGCCCCTTCCTGCTCCTGGTCAGTTTTTCTCCGTTGCTTGCCCCAAAGTCTGTAACCCCAGGGTCAGTGACCAAAAGGAGAGAGCCATCATACCAACTGGACTCTGAGGGGAATGTTGCTCAGCAAGTAAGAAACAAAGGGCTGAGCTGGACCCTTTGTCATTCCAGGCCCGCTTGGGCCTTGCGGTACAGAGCCTCAGTTTCCCCTGAAGTTCCTCTCCTAGTACTGTTTTGGGTTGCAGCTGCTACATTCCACCTCGAGACTGCCAGGGCGTCTTTCTGCAGGTTTCAGAGCAGTGCCCAGCTCAGCTACAAGGGACCCAAGCAGAGTAAGGACAGACCGGGACAAGGAGGATAGCAAGGCTCCCAGCCCTGCCCCCAGGCCTCAGAAGACTGTGGCTCAGTTCCTCTTTCTATATTAGCCTCCACCCAGCCCCAAGGGAAATGAAAGTGGTCTGATGGGACATCTCAGACACCTGACTCACTCTGGACTTAGGGAGGGAGGGGATGTAGAGAAAATTCACAAGTGAGTCCCCAAGACCAAACTTCCAACCACCCATCCCTAGCCTATTCCCTACCTCCCAAGCCAGCAGACAATCTCAGCATATTTGGTGTGGTCCTAAACATTGGGGAGCCTTACTCACCCATGTTTTTATTTGTAGCCCCAGAGTCCCTAGTCCTACAATAGAAGGATAACTGTGACCAGCAGTAGGCAATTCTTCTATGATGCCAAGTGGGTGGGCAAGTTACTCTGTTGACCCCCACATGCATGGCCAGGTCTGAAGCTGGAGGAACGGTTTTGCTGGGAGACCAGAAAACCCCCTTTGCTTCCTGCTGCTGGGGCTAAGGAGGAGCAGGGGTGAGTCCAGCCATCTGGCTCAACCCAACACTTCTCTAATTCAGAGCAAGTTTTTGAAAATATAACTTTGGCTTCAGTGTCAGAAAGCTGCAGTCCCTTGAAGTGGTCTAGGGACAAGGTATGGAGAAAGGGCTTCTACAACAAGCCCCACCATAGCTAAGAAGGTCTGTCCTCCAGGCTGCAGAAGGGTCTTCAGACTCAAGAACTTCTGACCACGACCAGTTCTGTGAGGTCCTTTCCCTTGAGCAGGATCAGGCTCATCATCCATCTCCCAAGAAGCTTTCTCCTGCCCCACAGTGGGCTTAGATCTGATTCAGATTTTCCCCAAAACTGTGAGTTCTGACTTCCAGTGTCTGAGTACATCTGCCTGATGGAGGGTCTGGAGGCTTGAGGTGAAATTTATGCAGCTCTGAGGACTGAGCCTTGGAAAGCAGAGTAAACCAAGAGCTCCTCCAATACTTTCCATGGAAATGTTGAAGAGTGTGGGCTGCTGGAGTTCTGAGGGAGCCCCCAGAAACTGGCAGTCCTGAAGCCTCTGTTGGGGTGGAGAGACCCCTCAGCTCATCCTAGGGCCCTATTAAAGACCCAGGAGAGGACACTTGAGCAGGGGGAAACACCCAGGAACCAGGGAGCTGTAGGGAAAAAGTCAGCAGTAGTGGAAGTAATAGTTGGCAGAACAGCTGGTCCCTCTGCTTCCTCCTGAGGTTCTGATTCACATGCCTCCCTGAAAACTCCACACTCAACTCAGGGAGAAGGCAAGGGGTTCCCTTAGCAGAACCCCTAAAACCCGCCCCCTCCAGGTGAGCCGACACACCCTGGACCTGGCCCCCCTCAAAGTCCAAACACATTGAGACTCCGGGGCAGCAGGTGCTGCAGGAAGGGTTAGGGGAAGGCCAGGGTGCAAGGGGAAACCCCAAAGTAAGTCCTTTGGGTTAGAAGGGGTGATTTCCCAACGATTCCCTTGTCACTAGCCGGGAGCCTCTTGATACCAGCGCCCCAAGCCTGAGAGCTAAAGGGCGGGGGCGGGGACTCTGCCTCCGGTCCCGGGGCTCTCACCTAAAGACCTCCAGCGTCCCTTACCGGCTCAGATTACATCCTTTCTGGTCCTGCTCACTTATTACCGCTCTGGGGTCCAGGCCAAGGCTGGCCCTCGCGATTTCCCGCGCAGACTGGGCGCGGGGTTGACCACCCGCACCCCCGGGGTAGCCCGCGGTGCCGCTGTACACCCAAGTACCCGCTGTACCTCTTCAGGTTGCTGTGCCCCCGCTCTTTCCCCGCCCTGTTATGCCAGGGCAAGGCCAGGAAAGTCCCCTCGTTCCACCCCCGCTCCTGGGTACCCGCTCCGGCGCCTCCCGGAGACCAGAGACTACAGCGGCGGCGGAGTGCGGTGCACAGGTCCTCACCATCTCCTCCCCCGCATCTCGGCCACACTAGTCTCACTTTCCCTCCACTTTTAGACTTGTTTCCTTCTCAAGTCAATAAGAGCTACCCCAAAATTACTGCACCCCGACTCTTCTCCGCTGCTTGGAGAGTCAGTGTCTACTTTTCTGGGCCGTGAGTCAAAGGATACACGACAACTCCATCTGACACCATCTTCCCCCAAACGCTCTTCACTGGTTTTAAGATCCTGGCAGAGTGACTGCTTGAAATCTCAACTTCTTACCCGAAAGGGTGAAGAATGGCCGAGGTAGAGGAATCGCTCTGATAGGGTTCGTGGCGTGGGGTTGGAGTCGGAGCCTCCCTCCACGGTGTCCCCAGCTACACTCCCGTCAGGCGCCAGAGTGCTGCTCCAGTCCTTGGCAATGGCGAAGCAAAGGGAGAGACGCAGCAGAGCAGGCGCCCTCGACAGTGGTGCCCACTTCTCGGTTCAAGCCTTGGGGCTCTCCCCGGGACGATGGCAGCCAGTGCCCAGCACCCCAAGCTCATCGACGCGTGGGAGGCACCTTGGAGGCATTCAGGCCGCTGGGCACGCCCTGCGGTAGGTGCCCACTAGAGCTTGGGCGCCAGGAGGAGCTGGACACGGACCCCACCCGCCCTCCCGGCAGGGTCCTGGAGGTGCCAGCCGTAGTTGAAGCCGGGGAAGTGGGTTGGCAGCAACAGGGTACCGCTCTCACTGCGCTCAGGGTGCGCTGGGCGGCGGCGCCGAAAGAGTGCGCTGCGGCGGAGACCTACCTGACTGCGGTGCGCCCTCTCGGCTGTGCCCGCGAGCACCGGCCGGGCGGCGGGGCCGAGCTGCGCCCCTCTGGAGCTGCGCCTCCCGCGGGTGGATGAACCAGCCTGGCACTTCCGCATCGCGCCGCCCACGCCCCTGGGCCGCCGCTGCGGAGCCTCAGTGCGCAGGCAGCGCCCCGCCCCGCGGAACCACCCCGAGCCCCAGCACTGACCCGGCGACCGCGGACCTGCGTTGAGCACCCGGCCAGGCCCAGGGCCTCTGGGGAGACTCCAGGCAGCGAGGTTCCCTGGACCAGTCACTGGGCTACTTCAGAAATCTGGAACCGCAAAACAGTCAACCGACAGCTGCCCTCCACCTGCTGCAATGCTCGGGGACCCAGGGTTTCCCCAGCCCGCGCCCTCCAGAAGCCCAAGATCTGATGCACGCAGGTTGTCATTGGAGCCACATACCAGGGCTCCTGAGGCCGCAGATAGCCCCGGGCCTCCCCAGCACCCGCTGGCGCCCCGTGGGAGCGTGGCCCTAGCCCTGGACTGCGACGCCCCAGCTTGCAGGGGAGGATCTCTGGGCCGCTCTCCATTTCTCATCCTCAACCCCACACCTGCCTCACCCCAGCTCCTCTCTTAGTGGAGGTGTCACTGGCGCCAGACCCGCCTTTTCTTTCACCGCTACCTTCACCATTGGTTTGCCATTACGAACACTGTTTTGGTTGCATAGATGGGCCTCGCTGCCAGCCTCAACTTTCACATATTCTGTTCCTTCTGGAACATTGTTTACTTGATAACTCTGGTTCTTCAAATTTCCTATCAGCATCTCCTTCCTTAGGAATTCTGCCTTGACTTCCCCTCCTAGATGGGGGTTCCAGGACTGTGAAGGTCGTCCTCCTCTCTTCCACTGGTGATTTTTTTTTTTTTTTGTGGTGCTGAGGATTGAACCTAGGGTTTGTGCATGCGAGGCAAGCACTCTACCAACTGAGCTATGTCCCAGCCCTCCACTGGTGCTTTTAATGAACGACCTAAACAGGAGCCCCTCCTGTCTTTTCATTGTTTGTTTACTATAGTAGTTTTTATTTTTTTAAAAAAATTTTAGTTGTATATGGACTCAATACCCTTATTTGTTTTTATGTAGTGCTAGGATTGATCCCAGTGCCTCACACTTGTGAGGCAAGTGCTCTACCACTGAGCCACAACTCGGGATGTGCATGCTAGGAAAGTGCTCTACCACTTAATGAATACATTTCCAGCCCTGTAGTATTTTTTTTTCTTAAAACAAAGTCTTGCTATGTTGCTGAGGTGGGTCCAACTGAGCTCAAGAGATCCTCCTACAGTCTCCTAAGTAGCTGGGGTTACAGGCAGCACGCCCCCCAACTTAAAACTATTTTTAATGAATACAAGTTTTCCAAGTAAATTGTTTAATGTTAGATAACAAACAAATTATGTAAGTTCTAGATAATACTATTTACCCTTTAAAATTTAGAGCCTTGTATTTATAACAAATGTCTAGTAAGGTCGGAGAACTCCCTTCTCTGCTGTCTCTTGAGGAACACCTGGTTGGTCTTTAATAAGTACAAAGAAGTAAAGTGACTCCATATCTTTTTACTTCTCTTCTGTAGCTCTCTCCCTCTCCCTCTCTCCTTTTATACCCCTGTCAGGATAAAATAGAAATATATGTATTTTTTTAAGGGGGATGGAATCCAGAAGCACTTAAACACTGAGCCATATCTTCTCAGTGTTTAAGTGCTTCTAGATTCCATCCCCCTTAAAAAGAAAGTGTGGATGGGGAAAATGTGAATGGGTCCATTGTTTTATTTTTTTTCTTTATAAACCAAAACTGCAATTTAATTGAAAATGGGCTTCCACAGAACAATAATACTCTTCATTGAAAGTGAGCTATGCCTGGTTAAAAAAAAAATACTCTATGTTGATCCAGAAAAGCTATTTGGAATCATCATCAAGAAGAACCTTCTTCTCTTGTCAAACACTACCTCCCTCACCCCCACATACAGCCTGAAGGACCGTAAGACCTAGGAGTCCACACCTGGTTCCCCCTCCCATTGTCCATTTTGCTCAAGTGAGACTTCTACTCTAGTGTCTCTGAGCTTCATCAAGAACCAGCAGGGGCTGTGTGTGGGAAAAAGGGACACCGTCCATCACCTTGCTTCGAACTCTGCTATGTTCAAACTACACGGCCCGAGGCAGGCCTTGTATATCTCATTCCCTGTCTCTAAAAGGGAGATGGCATCACCGGGCTCACAGCACTGGCATGAGGGTTAGTATCTTCCCTCAACAGGGAGACCCTGAGTCGAGAACCACTCTGGGCCAGAGGTGTGCAAAGGGAAGGAGCGAGGGCAGAGTTTGGGTAGACAACAGCACTCTGGCTCTTCCAAGAACTAGGGTCCCCAATTTCCTGGTACTCTTGTGGGTGGAAGCATGAGCAAAGGGGAAGTGTGGCTGCACCCAGCCCACATGTCACCAATCTCAGTTCCCCCTGGTGGGACAGGGCCAATGGCAACGGGGAGAATGGCTCCACAGCCCCGGGAGCCTGAGCAGTTATGTGTCCAGGTGTTAAGTCTAGACAGCCAAACGATCCCTGTGCCCACTTCCTCTGGCTGGGGAAGCTTGTCACAGGCTGAGCATGTGGTAAGGGGGTCCCTCCCCTGCTCGAGTATAAGCCAGTGTTTTTGAGCAGAGGCAGGAAGGTCCAGGGGAAGCCACATCACCAGAGGGAACTGAAAGAAACCAGTGAATGGCAGGGAAGGAAGACAGAAGCCCACAGGCAGCTGGGGAGGACTCCCACCACCTCTGGGCCAGTGCCCTTCACCAGGCCTGGGCAGCTGGCAGCTGCCATTGCTTCCCAGTGCTTTCCTTCCAGGAAACCACTTCCTCAGGCCTGGGCTCTCAGGGTTCCCCAGACTGGCCTGCTTCTAATGCATCCTGAATTTCTGAGAACTTCTTGACTGGACATCAGGCAGAGTCCCACAGGGCTCTCAAATCCTGGCTCCACCACTCAGGAGCTGCAAGACCTGGAGCAAGCCTCCCCCTCTCCCGGAAGCTCCCTGTCCCCCCTGTCAAGTAGAAACCGTAATATCTATGCCATAGAAAGGCTGCGGGTTCTAAATTCAACAAAGTACCTGTACCTGCCAGGATAAAGCTGTAGACAAAACTATTTTCTTGTCCAAACTCCCCTGCCCTTCCAGAGCTTCCATTCTTTAGGGTGAGAGACAATAAATCCTTAAATAATATATTTGGGTAGCGTTTCAAGAGATGGCCCACAGGCTGTGGCTTTGCTCCATACATGAGTTGTGGAAGGGTTGAGGGCAGAGGCAGGACATAATCTGATGGAAGTTTTAACAATACTCCAGTGCTTTTGTGTGAGTGTGAGTGAGTGTGAGCGTGTGTGCGCGCACGTGCGTGTGTTATACAGGACTGAACCCAGGGGTGCTCTACCATGAGAACATCCACAGGCCTTTTTATTTTTTATTGGATAAATAAAAGATAGGGAGATATGGTCTCCCTAAGTTGGCCAGGCTGGCCTCAAATTTGCCATCCTCGTGCCTTAGTCTCCCATACAGCTGGGGCTGGGCTGTGCTAATGCGCCTGGCTCTCGGCAAGTGCATCCTGCGGTTTCTGGTAGCTCTAGCTTATTCAAAGCCAGGGATGCCACAGCTGGGCCTTCCTCTCTCTTTCTTACTAACTGCTATCTCCTCAGAGCTTTCTGGGGTATGACCTGGAAATCCCCTGCTTGGTCAGCATTGTCACTTGGACACCTCTGGACCTCAGGACTTTACCTCCCCAACATACCGCTGTCTCTTGTCCCATGGCCTGAGGTCTAGCATGCCACCAAGTCACCTCCTCCAGCCCAGGGTCTGGATTTTTGTTTTGGTACCCCATTAAGAGCCAATGCTAGTTCCTTTTCCTCAAGCCCTTGTCAAATCTCTCCCCGATACCCTGAGACCTGGCTCCAGCTCCTTCTCCCACGGGCTCTGTTCTGGCTCCACCCCCTCCTCTGGACCTTTGATTCACAGCTTAAACTGGTCCCCAGGTCCTCAGGAACTCCCTGACCCCAGTCTCTTCTGACCTCCTGTGCCTGCCTCCCTTTCTCATTTTAACTCTCAGATCTTGGGGTTTCAGTATTGCCTCAATCTCTCACTTAGCTCCTTTAAACAAATGTGACTAAGATCTTTCTTCCCTAGGCATCCTCCCCTAGTTTGGCAACCTGAGTAGGCATTAGTGTCCTTCTCTACCCCTTGCCCTCACCAGACACCACCCACAGATGGCCTCACGTCCCCCACCCACTGCCCTTGGTCTGATTCAAACGCCTTACGATCTGCTTAGCTCATTGTTGCCTCAAACCACTTCCCTCCCACTCCTGAGCTCTGTCAAGGAGGGGCTCGGGGCTTCCCTCCTGCCTGCCTGTCTAGAGGACGGGGCAAGGAGGAAATAGAAGAAGAGGAAGTCTGTTTGGAAACCTCAGCCTCTAGGGACCTGCAGTGGGAATGGGTTGCCTCTGCTTTGAGGGGACACAGGCTGACTGGCCCCATGGGAACTGGCTGAGGAGCTACAGTGTCCTCTTGTTCCAAGAGGAACCTTGTTGAAGATCAGAATCTGCAGGGGTCCCCACCAGGGAGAGGGTCCCATCCAGGTGCACAAGGACCACCCATTTGCAATGAGGGGTACAGGGACTTGGGCCCCACATTTCTGAGTACTTATGAGCCTGAACCACTCCAAGAGCTGCAGCTTCAAACCAAGGCCACGGACTCTCCTAGGGCAGGAGGACTCCTTGGCAGGGAAAGGAGGAGAGATGCTAGCAGCATGGCCTAAGGGCGTGGGGCTCTCCTCAGCCCATATCTAGACTTTAGGAGCTGAGAGATGAGAGTCATGCCTGGAGGGGACACTCAAGGGATGACTCCGAGGTTCCTGAGGAGATGTCCCCTGGCCTGTAGTTGCTTAGGCATGAGGTGATGGGAGGGGGTTGAGGGGCATGACCTTCCTTCCCCCATGTGGCCTCTCGAGACTTCACCTTGGGAAGGGCAATGTCCTGGCTGCCCCTCTCTGGACTCCTGAGGGGGTTTTGAGTTGAACATTTCACATTGTGGTGGAAGAAGAGGAGGTAGCTCTCGGGGGCCAGTAGCCAAACAGAGCTGTGCAGACAATTGCTGTGACCATGTGCAGTCAGACCCTGGGGACCCTGGTGGGACCCACACACTCCCAGGCTGGTTTCCTGCTTTTGTAGCCTCTGCTGTGGGGGGTGGGAGGCAGAAAGGCCAAGAAGCTGAGAGCCTAGGACTAAAACTTTATGGAGGATCATGAGCTAGAGCCGTCTTCTCTTTGGGGGCCACTTAGGAGAAGGGTGCCAGGTCTCTCCACAGGGGACCTGGAGTTGAGTTCTTACCAGGAAAATGTCCTGCTACCTTAGTGTTTTGCAGTTCTCCAAGCCAGGAGCCATCTAAGACCCTGATGCCCACCCAGACCCCCATGCTGGGCAGACCAGGCCCATGAGGGTGCTGAAGGGGCATGTGGGGTTTAGGAGAACCTCTGCTGATCTGAGTCAGTCCTGAGGACCAGGCCTCTCCTCCCTCCTAGGACATGTCCTAGCAGCTTGTCCAGGGGCCATTGCCAGTGGATGGAGATGGGGGCGGGGTGGAAAGAAGAAAGAGGCACCTGCTCAGTTTACAAGGGACTTCCTTACCAGCTCCCTGAATTTAAGGGGCTTTGCAGGAGCAGGTCATGGGAGTGCCCAGAGGACCGGCATGAGGATAGCCAGTCTAGGTATCCTAGGTCCCACTGGAACTCCATCGTCTAGAGAGCAAATATGCTCAATCCTGGGTGGTTACTGCAGATCTGAGGTTCAAGGTCAGGTAAGAGACAGTGGGGCAGATGGGACTCCTTGCAGATGGGCAGCCCATCCCAAGCAATGGAGAAGCAGAGTGCCCCCGGGGAGGGGCTGTTGATGAAATAAAGCACTGAGTTTTGACATTAAATAAACCATGGGTGATATTTGATCACTTTGGAAGCAAACGAATAACAAGAATAACAAGATAATAACAAGAACTTGACCATGCCAGACACGACTTTTTATACATTATTGCATTTAATTACCACAGTCAGCCACTAGGAGGAGGTAGGCGTTACTTGTGTTCCCATTTACAAAGAAGTAAACTGAGGACCTTGCTGACCTTGTGAGTTTCAGCAAGGTTCTCGGGTTCCTCCTTTGCATTCTTAGTATCATCTTTGGTGTCCCTCAGCTTGTAGAACCATCGCCCAGATCTCTGCCTTCATCTTTTCATGCCCATGTGAGGCAATTTACCCAAAGGCACACAGCAACGAATAAAATGAGACAATTGGAGCTGAAACAGAATAAACCATGGGTGACATTTTATCACTTTGGAGTCAGTTGACCTGGGCTGTGATCTAGCTCAATTCCCTTGGGCTTGTTCAACTCTTTGAATCTCAGAAATGATATTCTGAAAGCAACAAATCTGCTGCTCAGTGGTGAGGACCAGTTTAGCCCAGCACCTGGCCTACAGTAGAGATGACAGGAATAAGTAAATAAGCTTGCATCCTGTACTCTGCAGGTTCTGAGTGGCTACCTAGCCATGACAGCCATTCTGTCTGTCAGAGCCAGAGCAGCATGTGGGTCCCCACACTCTGACAGTCCAGAGCTTCCTGACCACCCCCTCCCCAAGCTGCTTGGGACATGCCCTTCACTTGATCCTTCCTTTCCCTCCCCTGCCAGACACAATGTGGGGTCAGATCCCAGATGTTCTCTGTATAGAAAAGGTGGCCCATGTGTCCAGGCAATGCTTGTGGCCCCCGAGGGAGCTCGTCTGTTCCCAGCTGTCTCAGTATGGGGAGAGGCTTCAAAAAAGCCACAGGAACAGACAGGGACGGGGAAGTTTCTGGAAGGGATTGACCACAAAGGGATAGCACGAAGGGACGGAAACAGTTCGTGTCTTGACATGATTTTGCCTTTGTCAAAACTCAGAACCCTATACTGCAAAAAGTAAATTGGGCTGTATGTCAATGAAAAATAAATTTGTAAAACTTTAAAAAATTCTAAATTTCAAGCAGTTTTAGAAAAACCTTACTAATGTATTTGACTTGCATTTTCCTTCTTATTGTAAGCAAAAGATTGATATGTGATAAAAACATGTCTTATTGCTGCACATGTTTGAACACACCAATAATCCCTGTGACTCAAGAGGCTGAGAAAGGAGGATCACAAGTTTGCATCAGCAACTTAGTGAGGCCCTAAGCAATTTAGAGAGACTGTCTCAAAATGAAAAATAAAAAGGGCTCAATGGTAAAGTGTTCAGGTTTCAATTACCAGTAACAACAAAAGTCTTAAAGGACTCCTTAAGTAAGTCTAAAGTAAAACTTAAGTAATTTTAAAAAGAAAAGAAAAAAAAAAACAGGCCTGACATGTCCTTCACAAAGAACCAGGGGTGGTCCTATTATCTTTGTCCTATCATGTCTCCCTACCCCCACTCCTAACCTGGCCCCTCTGGGCCATCTCCCAGCTGTCTGGCTGGTCTGACTTTGGACTTCTTCCCCAGGGACTCTGAGGTCTCCTGACTGCCCTGGGACCCTGGCCTTTAGTGTGGGTGGCTGTGGCTGAGAGGTCCTGGCTGGACACAGGTGGTATTGAATGAAGAGAGTTTAGTGAAGGGAACATCTGCAGGGGTGTGGACAGGATTCTGAAGGCCACTCTGGAAGTTCCAGACACCCAGGGCCTAGCATCATCTGGGAACCAGCTCCACTCTTAGAAGGCCAGTCCTCCACAGGCTGTGGCCATGGCAAGGTCAGAGACAAAGGGAAGAAATCCCCTGTGTGTTCCATTCTGTTGTCTGTCCATCTCTTGCCAATGCCTCCCATTAGCCAGATTCAACCAGAATCCCCAATCCAGAGAGAACCCAAGTCATGTAGGCCAAGGAGGTCAGCCATCTGGGGAAAGGCAGAGAAAAGCAAAGGATGGAGTGGGGAAGAGGTGGCCAGTGGAAAGAGCCCAGCGCCATGTGGGAGCACACCCGGGGCCCATGGTTACCCCAGGCTTCTCCCTGGGGACAACCAAGTGTACAAGCTCGTCTTCCAGGTTGGGAGTTCCTGAATGAATGAGTGATGAAATTTTAAATGGATAAATGATAAGATGAATGAGGAGGGATCAATTCCTATAGGCACTAGGAACCAGGTGGGTCGTTTTCCCAGGATTTCTATCCTTCCAGTCTCTTAAGGACTATTTCTTGAGTACCCACTTCTAGACCTTATGTAGGATCCTGAGCACAATAAGAAGAAGCCATGTGGTGGTGGGATGCACAGCAGGGCACCTTACCAGAATCATGAAGCCCATAGTTCTGCAAGGGAGAGGCCCTGCCCTTCTTCCCTCTCCCTGAATACCTACTCAATAAATGGGTCCCTGAAAAGAAAAGGACCCTTCTCCATCTGGACTGCTCAGGGACATAGACTTGGTTCCTGGGACTCAGTCAGGCTTTGGATTCAACCAGAATCCCCAATCCAGAGACAGCCCAGGTCATATAGGCCAAGGAGGTCAGCCATCTGCTGCAGGGGTGGAGCAGGACAGCTAGGCCAGAGCCCTGATGAGCTTGGTGTACAGGTCTGCAGAGCAACGGGCGCCCCCTGGTGGGAGGAGCACAGCATGACTGCACAGTTCTCACAATGTCCTGGGAGGCAGGCTGGTGGTAGCTAATAGGGAGCACTTCTCTGTCCTTGGTAGAGCAGGAGGGACTTTGGCACAGTGCTGGGCACTTGCACACTTGTGCATGTACATTTTCTGTCCTGCATACTTCACCCCAACAGAGGCCCTGGTCTGCTTGGAGATTTCACCCCTCCTGTACCTGGTGCGCTGCCTAGATTCTTAGAGATTTGGTGGAGTCAGTGTGGTGAACACCAGCGTGGTGAACACTAGCCTTGACCATCCAGGGTGCAGAGAAGTGGTAAGGCTCAGATCTCATGGGGAAGACCTTAAGAGGGGTTCAGAGCCTTTGGAGTTCAGAAACCAGCACCAGAACAGGGGCGAGGGCCACAGTGGAAGACCAAAGGCCTAGGGAAGATCTCCTCCTTGGGGGTTTCCCCTGTGGGTCCTGAGACACTGGACTCCCACCTCTACATGGAGAAAAACTTGGCAGGCAGAATAGCTGCTGCTAGATGGTGGATGCCAGAGAGCTGAGAATGTGAGCTAGAATGAGAGGCAGGTACCCGGGGTGAGGACTAAGAGCAGAGCCATGCCATTTTATGCTTCAGCTCTGCTCCTACCTCCAATCAGGAGCTGAACTCTACCTCCAAAGCCTCAATCCAGGCCCCTGTGGAAATCCAAGTGAGTAGCAGGAACCTCACCCCTGCTGTGTGGACTGGTCCCTGGAATATAGTGACCCTGAGTCTTTACCATGTTCTGCCTGCTCCTTGCTCTCAGGTCTATTTCCAAACATTTCCAGGTGAGCTGACAGAACATTCCAGTGGGATGAACCACTAGAAAGAACCCTGTCCTTTCTCAGCAGGGCCACTGACTGAACAAAGAAATCAGAACCCTTCAGGGCCCCTGGACCTCCATTCTCAACATTCCTCATGTTTGGATACCCCACCCTGACCTTCATCCCCTCTGTGTCCCCCAGCTCAGTCTTCTAATTTTAGCATATTCAAGGAAAGGGAGGCAGCCACCATTCCCTCTGAACCCTGCCCCACAGCCTTGTTGGCAAATGTGGACAGTTTAAGGGCCCATCCTGGGAGGTGTTCAAGGTGTAGTACAGGAGGCAGCAGGGACATTTACCAAGAAAATATTGTAGCAGCCATGCCCAGGCCTGAAGGCGTTTGTTTTCCTTGGTCTGGACATCTTCTCTGACTCAAAAAATCTGGGGTAATCCCCTGGGCTGCACAGGCCCCCCCAAAGAGATCAAAGCTCTGCATTGTCAACTAGAGTCACCTGTAGCCATCTCCATATCTCAGTCCTTCTCACTGTCCTCCCCACCCGCCTGCTGCCCAAGGCCATCCTTGCTCAGGCAGCTTTCCTGTCCACACCCCAGCCCAGGGCCTTTCCTGCAGATGACTTACCTGGGTGGCACAGGAAGACAGTATGCTGCACTGTTCACAGGTAAGCCCTGGGCAACCGCGAAGAACAGAACAAAAAGTGTAGCGAAAATATCATTAAAGGGGGCTGAGGTTGTGTCTCAGTGGTAGAGCGCTCGCCTAGCACATGTGATGCACCGGGTTCGAACCTCAGCACCACATAAAAATAATATAAAGATATTGTGTCCAACTACTATATATATATATATATATATATATATATATATATATATATATATATATATATTTAAAGGAATTAAAATGTTATACTAGAAAATATTCATTTGATGCAAAAGAAAGCAGTGAAGGGATAATAAAGGAATAAAGAAGACATCAAAACAAGTTGTGTTAGCTTTCCATCTTTATGACAAAGTACCTGGGACAACCAATTTAAAGGAGGAAAGATTTATTTTGGCTTAAGGTTTCAGGCCCATGGTCATGTGGCCCCATCACTTTGGGCCTTTGGCGAGGCAGAACATCATGGTAAGGAGCACATGGTGGGCAGGGAAGCAAAGGGAGAAAGTGAAGAAGGGACTGGGGACAGGATATAACGCAGGGCATGCCCCCCCCCGACCTATTTCATCCAACCAGACCCTACCTCCTATGGTTCCCGCTACCTCCCAGTAGTGCATTCAATTATGAACCCATCCATGGTCCCAGTCCTCATGAGCCAATCACTTCTCCAAAGCCCCAGCCCTGACCATTGCTGCACTAGGGACCAGCCTTCAACAGAGGAGCCTTTGGGAGACATTCCAGATCTAAACCATAATGCATTCCAAATGGGAGATGTATACACACTGTCTCCAAGAGGATGGACTGAACAATCCAATCCAAAGGCATACTTTATATTTAAGGGTAGAAGAAGATTTAAATAAAAGAAGATAACGTGTGTGTGTGTGTGTGTGTGTGTGTGTAACGTAAACAGCATAGGAAAACTGGAAGGGCTATATAATATATCAGACAAAATAGGCTTTTTGTGTGTGGTATTAGGGATTGAACCTTTGATCTCATGCATGATAGGCAAACGCTCTACCACTGAACTACACCCTCAGCCCTTTTTACTTTTGTTCTTGTTGGGGTTTTTTTTAGACATGGGCTCACTAAGTTGCCCAGGCTGGTCTCAAACTTGCAATCCTCCTGCCTCAGCCTCCCAAGTAGCTGGGATTACAGTGTGTTCCACCACATCCAACCAAAAAACATTAATTAATTTATTTTTTGTGTGTGAAATTGGGGATATAAACCAGGGGTACTCTACCACTGAGCTGTGCTCCTAGTCCTTGTTATTTATTTATTTTTTAAATTTTTGAGACAGGGTATCACTCAATTGTCATTGCTGACCTCAAACTTGTGATCTACCTACCTCAGTGTCCCCAAAATAGTTTTTAAAAAATATTTTTTAGTTGTATATGTACACCATATTTTTATTGATTTAATTTTTATGTGGTACTGAGGATCGAACCCAGTGCCTCAAAGTGTATGAGGCAAGCGCTCTACCACTAAGCCAGAACCCTAGCCCCCGCAAAATAGTCTTAGAAACAAAAGTTACCAAAGATAAAATTTTATAATGATAAATGGGTAATTCATCAAGAAGCTATGACAATTATAAATGCACCCAACAATGAAGCTGTACTCACACAATAAATAAAATATTAACTCAAAATGGATCAAGGACCTATATATAAGAGCTAATACTATAAAACTTGTATAAGTGAACATAGAGGTAAATCTTCCTTAGATTAGGCAATGAGTCTATAAAATAGTCTATAAAATATAACACCCAAAGCACAAAAAACAAAAGAAACAACAGATACTTGTGCTGCAAAGGACACCGTCCAAAAAGAAAAAAAAAAAAAAAAAAAAAAAGAACACCAACCCACGGGATGGGTGGAAATATTTGCTAACCATATGCCTGGTAAGCAACTTGTCTCTAAAATACATAAAGAACTCTTGGGGCTGGAGGCTTAGCTCAGTCATAGAACATATGCTTAGTATATGTCGGGCCCTCTGTTCATCCCCCAGTCTGTCTGTCTCTCTCTCTCTCTCTCTCTCTCTCTCTCTCACACACACACACACACACACACACACACACACACATATACACACACACACATAAACACATACAAAAGTCTGAATAATAATAAATAAACAACCCAATTTTAAAGTGGGCAAAAGACTAGGCATAGTGGCATATCCCTGTAATCCCAGCTACTTGGGATGCTGTGGCAGGAGGGTGGCAAATTTGAGGTCACCCTGAGCAACTTAGAAAGACCATGTCTCAAAATAAAAATAGATAAATAAAAAGGACTAAACATGTAGCTTAGGGACTGGGGTTGTGGCTCAGTGGCAGAGCGCTCATCTAGCATGTACGAGACCCTGGGTTTGATCCTCAGCATCACATATATAAATAAAGGTATTGTGTGCAATTATAACTAAAAAAAAAGTAAATATTAAAAAAGATGTAGCTCAGTGGTAAAGCACACCTGATCTTTGTATGGCAGAATACATACATACTTAAAATGTGCCGCAGTCTGGCTGGGCACAAAATCACGAGCCACCACACAGCTTGTAGATTCAAACAGCAACTCTTTATTCCCGAACTCACACCGGCACTCTACAAACACGTTCTGGGGAAATCCACGTTCTCTGCCCAAATCCACCCCTACTGGGCTTCTGTCTCCCAAAAAATACTGTCTGAATCCCGTGAGAACTCAAGGGGAACTCTGGCAGCAGGATACGCCCTATTCCCAGCAGGAATAACCTTAAACCTGGAACCACCCTAAACCCGGATTGTCCTAAACCGGGAACGCCCTAAACCCTAAACCCGGATTGTCCTAAACCGGGAACACCCTAAACCCGGATCCGCCTTGGTCCTAGCAAGGTCACCTTACATGCAATGTCACTGCAAAATGTCCTATTTCCACGAGTCCTTCCACTAAGCAACATGGGGTATGCTGGCAAGGAAATTGTCATACCTACTTGGCTAATGGCTCCCAGCAAAAATGGACAAAGGATTCAAATAGACAGTTCTCCAAAGGAGATAAATAAACGGTTAATTAAACACATGAAAATATGTTCAATATCATTAGTAAATGATATTGGAAAATGTAAGTCAAAACCATAATGAGATATCACTTCATATCCATCAGGACAGGTAGCATCAAGGACCAAGATTGTAACAAACATTGTCAAGGACACGGAGAACCTGAAATGCTCATACATTGCTGATGGAAAGGAAAATTTGTGCAGCCACTTTGGAAAACATTCTTGCAGTTCTGCCAAAATTTAAACAAAGAGTCACCCTATAGTGCAGCATTCCATTGATTTATATACTCCAAAGAAATCAAAGCATCTGTCCACACTAAAACTTGTATATGAATGTTCATAGCACCATTATTCATAATAGTAAAACAAAACAAAACAAAAACAACAGTCCTCACATCCATCAACTGATGAATGGATACACAAAATTCTGTATGTATATACGTGGAATATTATTTAGCAATAAAAAGACATGCAACATGCTATGATATGAATGAAACTTGAAAACATGCTAAGTGAAAGAAGTCAGACCAAGAAGGACCACACATTGTATGATTTCATTTATGTGAAATACTCAGAATAGCAAATCCATAGGGAAAGTAATGTAGATTCATGGTACTTCCTGGCCTAAGGCCCAGAATGTGGTTAGAAATAGGGTACAGAGTTTCTTTGGAGGGGTGATGTAATGTTATAAAATCAATTGTAGTGAGCTTGTACAACTCTGTGAACGGAGTCATCCAACAGTATCCATGGGGGGAGGGATTGGTTCCAGGACCCCCATGGATATCAATATTCATGGATATATAGAAAGTATATAAAGATTAGATACTTTAAATATACCTCTCTTATTATTAAATAATATACTTTAAATAATTTATGTATACTTAAATTTGGCAATGATTCATGTTTTAAGTTATATATTTACAGAAGGACAAGAGCCAGGATACCACACGAAGCCACGCAACACAAAGAACACGGTCAGGGGCTCAGGTAGCCAGGCCTGGGGACTGGATCGCAATGGGTCAGGGATAGGGAGGGCTGGGTTGGGGTAGGGGTAGCATACAAGCCCAGAGGGCAGGGGAGGGATGAGAGGGAATCACCCTAGGGCAAGGTTGGCAGCTCTAGGCCCATGTCCACTGTCAGGTGTCAAGTTTCGAGCACAAAGGGGGCCCAGGGGAGGGCTAGGGCTGTGTTTTTCATAGGGAGCCTTCAGGGTGCCAAGGCCAACCAATTATTCCACTCTTCTTTCCCAGGTGAGTAGTTCCTCAGAGAGAGATGGGGACCAACAGAGGGCACTGTGATGGGGTACATTTTGTCCGAGATTGGGGGGTGTCACTGGGGAGCCAGGACCCATTCAAGGACCCCAGGCAAGGGAGAAGCAAGGGGAGTAGAGGGTCCGGGCAGTGCCAGGATATCACAGTATAAGGGGAAAAGAGGGGAGGCACAGGAAGGCGTCCAAACAAGTTTCTTGAAAACAAGGGACAGGGACAGGTCCTCGAGAAGGTTGGCCAGGGGCTGAAGCAAGGAGCCAGTCCCAGGAATGGGGAGCCAATTGCAAGGGTTTGGGCCATGGTGCATGAAAATGGACAGGGCTGGGGAGGGGAGGGAGGGGAGAATGGAGAGTGGGTGGCGCAAAGGGAGGAAGGTTCAAGAACCAGGTCCACTGCCGGGTATCAGCGTTCAGGGGCAGGGCGGGGGCTCAGGGAGGCCAAAGGGCCCAGGGAGGGGCAGGGCTACATTTTCCCCAAGGGAGCCAGCAGGGCCAAGAGGTCAGGCCCACTCCCCTGGCTTGGTGAGAATCCTGGGAAGGGGAACGGGAAAAGGGTCCTGGCAGGGACAGGGATGATAGGACGTCCTATGGAGGGCACAGCCTGAAGGGCTGGAAAATGGGTGCTGTTGGGGTGGGGGCCAGGACCTCAGCAAGGAGCCCAGGTTAGGAACCTAGAGGAGGGCCCAGGCCAGGGGAGAGCAGGGGCGGGCGGGGCCTGGAAGGTGGGCTGCACTAGGGTACTGCAGTACAGGGAAGCCAAAGGGGAGCAGGGAAGAGGCCTCAGGAGGGGCCCACTGTCTAAGCCCAGGGACTCACATGGAGCAAGAAGGGCCACCAGAGGCTCAAGTGAGGAGCCAGGCCAGGGAATGGAGAGCCAAGGGCCAGGGCTGGGGCAGGGTTCTCAGGTAAGTGGACAAGGGCCGAGAGGGAAGGCAGGGGATCCGAGTCCAGGGCCACTGCCAGGTTTCAGCATTCTGGGTATAGGACCAAGGGCCCAGGGAGAGCAAGGGGCCCAGGAGAGGGGCAGGGCTCTATTTTCCATAAGGCGATCTGGCCCAGATGAGAATCCAGAACCAGGGACCAGGCAAATGGGGCCTGGAAAGGAAAGTGGGCCAGGAGGAGGGTGACAGGAAGGCACAACTGGGGGTCATGGTGGGTGTGGAAAGGGGCGAGAGCCAGGACTCAAGTCAGGAGCCCAGGCAGGGGACCTGCCGTAGACCTAGGATGAGGGACCCAAGGAGGAGTAGACCACTGCCAGGTGTCAGGGCTCTGGGTGCAGGACCAAGTGCCCAGGGAGCAAGGGACCCAGGCGAAAGTCAGGGCTCTGTTTCCCATAAGGCGGCCTGGCCCAGATGAGAATCAAGGGCCAGGGACGGGGTCAAGGGGGTGGCAAGGGACAAGGGCCGGGAAGATGGCGATGGGAGGGCATGGCATGGGGTCACAGTGGGTGCAGAGAGGGGCAAGAGCCAGGACACAAGTAAGGAGCCTAGGCAAGGGAAAAACCCAACCAAAAGAGGATTAGGAACCCAAGGAGCAGGAGGCCCGAGCAACAGGGGAAAAGCGCTAGGGGAAGCAGAGGAAGAGGCAGCACTAGGATGAGGAGACAGAGGGTGGTGAAAAGGGCAAGGAGGGGAGCTCACTAGGGGGCCCAAGCAAGAGGCCTCCAGGTCAGACCTGACACCAGGAGACAACACATGAAGCCAAGCAACACCAGGAACGCGATCAGGGGCTCAGGTAAGCGGCCAGGCTCGGGGACTGGAGAGCAAAGGATCAGGGTTTGGGAAGGCTGGGTTGGGGGAGGGGCAGCATGCAAAGTGAGAGGGCAGAGGAGGGAAGGGAGGGGATCCTGCAGGCCAAGGCAGGCGCTAGGCCCAAGTCCACTGCCAGGGCGCGGGAAAGGGGGCCCAGGCCAGGAACAGGGCTGTGTTTCCCATAGGGAACCTTCAGGATGCAGAGGCCAGACAATTCCACTCCTCTGCCCCAGGTGAGGAGATCCTCAGAGAGGGACCGGGACCAAAGGAGGACCAAAGGAGGGCACTGTGAGGTGATACCTTGCATCCAGGATTGGGGGGTCAGTGGGGAGCCAGGACCCATTGGAGGAGCCCAGGTTTGGGATAAGCAGGGGGATGGGAGGGTGCGAGCAGTGCCGGGACACCACAGTACTGTTGCAGGGACAAATGAGGCAAGGCACCAACGACAGCAGGAAACAGTTTTATTTGGCTGCAGCCAGGCTCAGAAGACACAGTTTTTTTCAGTAATCAATCAATCCCCTGAACCTGAGTTTAGGCAGTTTCAGAATTTTATACCCACCTGTTAGGGTAGGGGCTCAGAAATTCACAGTCTGCAGAAGTTCACATAAAAGCAGTTTTAATTTCAATGTTTTGGGGCAAGTTAACTCTTCAAGGACAGCACCTGGGAAGGGGAGAGCTTCTTTTCCCCGTTTTTCCTCACCCTGCCAGTTGTTAACATGGAGCCCAGTTGGTAACTTATCTTAAAAATGTAGACATCTCTGTGAAGCCCAGCTCAAGGCCAGAGGCCTTGTTTGCACATTTCTACGAACTATATACTGGATGTTTGTGAAAAACTAATAAGGGGGTGTCCAGCACCTGGAGTTCTGGTATCTTCTCGGCCAGTGGCCAAGTAAAATAGGATGACACGAATATAGGAAGTTTATCTACATTGAACTCTTTTGCAGAGACTCTTTTGCTGACAGTCCTAAAATTAGCCATGGAGAAGATTTCTGGAGAAGCCCAGGTAAGACTTTTCTGTGGAGAAAGGGGGTGCCACTTCAATTCCCCCCTTTAATTATGATCCCCATAATTTAATACTTTAAGAGGATTTTTACTATTATCTTGGCTTAAAGCCTTATACAATGTCAAAACCTTAGTGGTTGTCATCCTTTCAACAGCAGCTTCTATAGTGGACCCAATAGTTTTAATGCACAGTGGAGCCAAATATGGGAGCAATAAACAGATTAACAGCAGAATACCTGGGCTGGGGATGTGGCTCAAGCAGTAGCGCGCTCGCCTGGCATGCATGCGGCCTGGGTTCTATCCTCAGCACCACATACAAACAAAGAGGTTGTGTCCCCCGAAAACTAAAAAAATAAATAAATATTAAAAAATTCTCTCTCTCTCTCTGACTCTCACAATCTTTCTTTAAAACAAACAAACAAACAAACAAACAAAAAAAAAACAGCAGAATACCCACTATACCAGTTAAGCTTTTAAATATACCAAAAGTTGACAACCATCTCCCAAAAGCATGTTTGGGACCCAAACTTCTAAGTACAAACTAGCACATGTGCTAGTTCTCTTGTGTTGTTGGCTATATTCTTAACTGTTTGTCTATTGTCATCCATTTGGATGCAACAATTTGAGCTGTTGAACTCTCCACATATTTCTCTTTCCTCAGCCAGTAGGTAATCTAATGCCAAATGGTTTTGATAGTTAGCCACTTGCCTCTGGTCTGTTGAGTGGCTAGGAGGTCAAAGGCTGTGGCAGTCTGATTAATAATAATTTCTAGTACAGCTTGTAAGTGAATAATTCTGTTTAACATGTAAATAGGAATTCTATAACTCTAACTGCCATTTGGTGCCAGGGTAGCAGGACCATAAGTGGCAATAATCCTCTGGGGTGTCCAGTTATCTTCACCCCAAGATTGGTGACCTCCTAAATCAAGTTTCTTCCCAATGGACCTCTTTTGTCTTTCCAAACAGTCATCCATCTGTAGCATTCCTTTGGCAGGACAGGTCTTAAATACATGTTTTACCACCTCTTAGTTATAGTGGATTGTCTTGACATATGGTCCACATGATCTCCATGGTTGGAATAGGAGTAGAACAGAACCTCTTAAGGTTATCAAAGGAAACCAAACTAAATAATAGACTTAACGTTTTGGTTAGCATAGGCTAAACAGCATAAATTAACAAAGCCAAACTAATAACAACAAACAAATCCTAGAAAATTTATATAAGCAAGATAAAAAAAAGTATAAATTATTTTTTTTTACCAAGTGTCCAGTCAGTAGGAGTTACTGTTATCAAACCAGTAGCAAAAACCATAGAATTATATATAGAGAGAGAAGCAAGAGGTGGCAATGCATTATAGCATAAGAACTATCTTAGAGGTTGAAAGAGTTCATTAGTCCTGGTGGGAAGTTTATCTTTCACCAGGCATTGATCAGCCAGTCCCTCCCGTGTGGGTGAAACAGGGCCATAGTCTCCTCAAGCTTTGGCTGTGCGTAGATAAGTCAGCTTCTGGAGTGATGGAGCAGGGTTATTGTCCTTCTGAACCTCAAGCTTCTTTTTTTTTCTAGACAGTCAGCTTCAAGGGCATAGCAGAATCTGGAGGGCATGCCCAGTCCACAGCTACAGGGTTGAGTCTCCTGTAGTCAATCCAGGGACCTATTTCTGGAAAATTGACTGCAGTTGGGGTGGATAAAATAATAGGGAAAGGGCCCTTCCAAAGAAGTTTAGGTATTTGAATATTCCATTCTTTGACCCAGATTCAAACTTCAGGCTTGAAGGAGTATGCACCTGTGGTCAAACTTAGTGGCAATCTTTCTCTAACCCATTGGTTGAGAACCTGTAAAGTTTTCCCTAAGGCCTGAAGATGTCATCTCAGGGTGAATTCTCCTATCTCTCGTAAGTCTCCTAATGGTCCCCTAATAAGAGGGGGGCCTCAAGTACATTATATTATAAGGAGAAAATCAATCCTCCTAGGGGAAGTGGATCTAATCCTCAACAGGGTAATAGGGAGAAGTTCATCACAATGTAAGTGAGTCTCTTGACACAGCTTACCCAATTGAGACTTAAAGTCCTGTTCATCCTTTGAACTTTACCAGAACTCTGCAGCCTATAGGCAGTATGTAACTTCCATCTGATGTTTAAACTCTTGATCAGTAATCATACCACCTCTGCCCAAAAGCTGGCCTATTGTATGAGCCAATAGTTATTGGGATACCAAATCTGGGAATCATTTCCCAGAGAAGCATCCTGCTTATCTCCCTAGCCTTTTCAGGGAGGGTGGAAAAGGCTGCCTCCCAGTCAGAGTAGGAACACACAAAAACCAAAAGTTACTTATAGCCCCATGAGCGTTCAATGAAGTCTTCAAAGGTGCTTCTCCTATAGTTTGGATTCCTGGTGGGAGCTCTGGCCCCTGACAAGGATTGTTGTGAGCACAAACTTCACATTGTTTTCAGATCACCCAGGTGATGTTTGTGAGCTGGGGATCATAGAAATGTTTACTCAGAACTGTCTCAAGTGCTGTATGTCCAATGTGTTCTCCTGTGGAACTGTTTGATAAAGGCTGGGGCTAGAATCTCTGGGATGGCTATACCGACCATCAGAAAATCTCCATCATCCTCCGGGAGAAAATTTTCTTTTTCAGTCATAAACCATTGACTTTCATGTTGAGAGTATATTGGCTCCCATTCTGTTAAGTAGTCAGCCAGGCAGAAGGGCAGCATTTAAACCAGGGACTGGATTTTCTTCTTATTTTTTGAAGACAGCTAACCTGGCTTCTCTGTCAGCTCTGTGGTTGCCCTGGGATACCACAGTGTTTCCCTTCCGATGACCTTGGCAATATATAACCTGGGAGCCCACAGTGCACCCAAAATTTAACAATTTCTTACCCATACATCATGCCTTTTTTTTCTCCTGAGTTAATTAGCCCCCTTTCCTTACATAAGGCCCTATGAACATGAAGGTAGCGAACACATATTTTGAGTCTATGTAAATATCCACAGACTCCTGCTGTCAACTGAGGTGCTTGAGTCAAAGCAATAAGTTTTGCTTTTTTGTGCTGAAGTGCTCTGAGGCAGAGGTTCAGCCTCAACAGTGGAGTCCAGAGCGACCACTGCATATCCAGCAAAACATACCCCATCTTTTATAAAACTGCTTCCATCTGTGAAGTACTCCACATCAGGGTCCCTGAGGGCTGGTCTGCCAGATGTAGTCTGCTGGAGAACATTTCATTCATGACTTCAATACAGTTGTGTTCTGGTTGTCCAGGTCCAATGGGCAGCAAGGTTGCTGGGTTTAGAGTCTAGATGACTCCCACATGGATACATGGTTTTTCACATAACATGCCCTGGTATTGACCATTAGTCAACCAATATTGTCCTTTCTACTCTAACAAAGTCAAAACTGAATGAGAAACCCTGAAAACAATTTTTTTTGTCCCATAGCCAGTTTGTCAGCTTCCAACACTAGAAGATCTGTGGCTGCAAGGGCATGTAAACAAGGTGGCCAGACTTCGGCTACAGAGTCCAGCTACTTGGACAGATGTCCATGTGAAGACTCCTACAGCCATTACAGACTGTTCATGGACATACAGAAAATAAAGCTTTGTGAGGTCAGGGAGCCCTAGTACAGGTACACTGGGAGTGCTTGTTGAATGTCCTCAAAGGCCTTTTGCTTAGTTGGCCCTCATATTAGAGGATCCCATTCTCCCCCATTTGTGGCTTCATAGAAGGGTTTGCCATAACTGAAAGTTGGGGATCCATATATGGCTCAATCTGGTAGCCCCCAAGAATTCTCTAGTCTGATGGCAGGTTGAAGAGAATGTAATTCAGCAGATCTCTTGTGTCTTTTGATGCCCAGTGGCTATTGTCAGTTCTGTTGCTGAGTCAGATGGTAACCAAAGTTTTTGACCTTTTTCTTGATAGATATATGCTTTTAAGTCAGAGTCCAGTGCTGTCCTAAGGATGGTGTACTCAAGCCCCTGGGAGGAACTGCCATTTAGGGAAGGGGAGCTTACATAGATCCTCATTATCCAGACCTAGGATGGGGCCCCAACAAAGAAGAAGGCTAAAAATAAAGAGATATCAAGAAGCCCTCGTAGGACGTCTAAAAAGAAAAAAAGAAAGAAACTGTGCCCAAGAGTTAGAAGGAATTGGAGCCAGCCCTAGGCCCCAGCCAAAGCCAGAATGCATCTGCAAACAGAGTCGAGAAAAGCCTCCAGCTTCTCCTGCATCTTTGATAGCCCCGAACATTTCTCTGGGCCCCACATTTCCTTAGGCCCCTCTGCCTTATAAAACTGGCAGTAATGATCAAAAGAGATGTGCCCCACTGACTCAGAGCTGAGTGTCTGGGCCACTGCCACTGCTGCTCCTCTCCCTGTCCAGAGGTGCCCAGGAGAGGAGGGGCACCATACAAGCATAGCTGCCACAATGCAAGTTTGTCAGTGAAGGGATGCAGAGGCTCAAGCAACAGGTGACCAATGCAGCCTTTGTGGAACAGGCTCAGAGTGACATTTGCCAAAAATTATAAACCTAGAGGGCTTTACTGAGAAGTGTGCCAGAGAGCTGATGAAAATGGCCACCACAGTTTTCATCAATCGAGACCCAGAGGCTCAAAGACAGACAGATCAAAAAGATAAAGAGGAGGATGGATCTCCTTACAGCTGCCCTCACCACAAACCCAGAGGTCACTCAAAGGGGGTCTCACTAGAACAAAGCCAATGATACAAATGTTTATAAGGAAAAAAAGTGTGGCAAGACAAAGGGGGAAGGCTCTAGTGACCCAGGATGGCAAGCACCCACTGCCATGCTCAAATGTGAAGCCTTGAACAGAGAAGGAATGAATATTTCCCCCCAGCCTTTGGCCCTAGCCCCTCCTTTCAGTTTCTTCCCACTTGCTCGGAAGTTGATGATTGAAGAATATGGCAGGGGTCCCATAGACACACACAACTGCATCTGATGCACAGGACCCAGCGCCTCAGAAGGGCTCAGCTGCTGCAAGCCCCAAAATCACCAGAAATATATTCAGGTTAATAGCCAATAATGGGCCATAGGGTGCACACTCCAAAAAGACATGCCAGCCTGATTCCAAGCCACACGCTGTGAGGGCCACAGAGCCCCATGCACCAGGCATAGTGAACAAAAACACAAGCAGGGCAGCCACTATATACAATAGAACAGGCTCCCCACCTGACAAGAGGAGAAGCCACGTAGACAAAGAACAATACCTAGGTGGGCACAATATGGCTGCCACAGCAGGACCTGCACAGAACCTGCCCTCCAATCTTGGCAGACAGCCCATGGCGAGATTGACATAGATGCCTTATATACAAATGATGTCCCAGGTCATCAATCTCTGCTAAGATTTACATTAGATTTGAGAGTTGAAGAATCCCAGCAGCCAAGATCCTGCACCAGGAGATAACAAAAAAATTCCTGCATCTTAAAACACCAGAGGATCTATGTAAGCTCCCCTTTTCCTAAATGGCAGTTCCTCCCAGGGGCTTGGGTACACCATCCTTAGGACAGCACTGGACTCTGACTTAAAAGCACATATCTATCAAGAAAAAGGTCAAAAACTTTGGTTATCATCTGACTCAGCAACAGAACTGACAATAGCCACTGGGCATCAAAAGACACAAGAGATCTGCTCAATTCCATTCTCTTCAACCTGCCATCAGACTAGAGAATTCTTGGGGGCTACCAGATTGAGCCATATATGGATCCCCAACTTTCAGTTATGGCAAACCCCTCTATGAAGCCACAAAGGAGGGAGAATGGGATCCTCTAATATGAGGGCCAACTAAGCAAAAGGCCTTTGAGGACATTCAACAAGCACTCCCAGTGCCTCTGAACTAGGCTCCCTGACCTCACAAAGCTTTACTTTCTGTAAGTCCACCAACAGTCTGGAATGGCTATAGGAATCTTCACATGGACATCTGTCAAATAGCTGGGCTCTGTAGCCCAAGGCTGGCCACCTTGTTTACATGCCCTTGCAGCCACAGATCTTCTAGTGTTGGAAGCTGATAAACTGGCTATGGGCAAAAAATGGTTTTCAGGGTTTATAATTCATTTGACATTGTTAGAGTACAAAAGACAATATTGGTTGACTAATGGTCAATACCAGGGCATATTATGTGAAAACCCATGTGTCCATGTTGAAGTCATCCAGGCTCTAATACCAGCAACCTTGCTGCCCTTTGGACCTGGACAACCTGATCACAACTGTATTGAAGTCATGGATGAAATGTTCTCCAGCAGACCACACTGGCAGACATGCCCTCAGGGACCCTGATGTGGAGTACTTCACAGATGGAAGCAGTTTTACAAAAGGTGGGGTATGTTTTGCTGGATATGCAGTGGTCACTCTGGACTCCACTGTCAAGGCCGAACCTCTGCCTCAGGGCACTTCAGCACAAAAAGCAAAACTTATTGCTTTGACTCAAGCACCTCAGTTGACAGCAGGAGTCTTTGTGGATATTTACATAGACTCAAAATATGCTTTCGCTACCTTCATGTTCATAGGGCCTTATGTAAGGAAAAAGAGCTAATTAACTTAGGAGAGAAAAAAAAAGGCATGATGTATGGGCAAGAAATTCTTAAACTTTCGGATGCACTGGGGGCTCCCAGAAAGGTTGTGATTTTATATTGCCAAGGTCAATGAAATGGAAACACTGTGGTATCCCAGGGCAACCACAGAGCTGACAGAGAAGCCAGGTTAGCTGTCTTCAAAAAATAAGAAGAAAATCCAGTCCCTGGTTTAAATGCTGCCCTTCTGCCTGGCTGACTATTTAACAGAATGGTATCAAGAAATAATTACAGGATGACATTTCATTTTATGGATTTGTTTCAGAAACAAATTATAAAATTTCAACACTTTCTTTTTTGGTATTGTAAAACACCAGATGTCAGATTAATAGTTATGTAAAGATTTTATTCATTTACCAAAAAAAAAAATTAGACCCGAGTCACAAATAATATACAATACATTTATTTTGTACAACTCAGTCCTCTTAATAACAAAGAAATTGATAATTTCTTTGATAATTCCAGAATTCAAATTCCACTGAAAGTAGCTGAATTAGATAATTCCGTGATATATTTGTTAAAAACATTTTTATTTCACATAGGCTTAATTATGGCAGTGCATAGTGGCAGATCAATTGAGCACTCATATCTAGCCTCAAGATCTAGATAATGTCAGAAACACATGGTAATCAGAGATCCAATATTTCTTATTCAATATATTATATGACTATAGAATTTAATTCAAATATGAGTGAATGATCTCTTCCTTTTTATTAATTTTTTTTGTGTAACTTTCCAAATATTCTCAATTTTTTTCACTCTTGGTTATTTATTTTATTTGGTTGAGCCTGACACAGTTTTATGAGTCTCTTGATAATTGGGTATTATAGGTAAAAATAATACAGGTGGTCTGGGACACATTTTGGAGTTACCTGTGCTCTAAATGGACAGGTGAATGGTCAGGAGGGGTCCTTCTCAGCATGAACTGTCACATCCCTTCTTTCCTCTTCCTAAAAGGATTTTTTTTTTTCTGACAGAGGGATATGGTGACCCAGTGGAGTAAGGGCTTGTTGATATGAACCATCAAAACTAGTAGAGTTTGAGTGGGGTTGTGGCTCAGTGGCAGAGCACTTCCCTCACACTTGTGAAGCACAGGATTCAATTCTCAGCACCACATAGAAATAAATAAATAAAGATATTGTGTCCATGTATAACGAAAAATATATTTTTAAAAAACTATCAGTTTGATTTCAATAACTAAAAGTATAGCTTTTAGAATGTGCTTTTAGTTTATCTATGTAAAAAGCTATATAGATTAACTGAACATCATTTTCAAACAGAGAAAAAAGGAAAAAAGGGCTAGTTTGAAACCATCCTAATGACTCCATGTGACAAATTTACCTTCATTTTTGTCTTACTGTGATTGATTTAGACTTCATCAGTGTTTCTTTTCAATGAAATTTGAAGTTCCAAGACTTCTACAGACAATAAATTTTATTCAAATAATAAATATCCTTGGATGTGCTTGGTCATGTAAAAAATTCTAAAATAACCTTATATACATGTTCTTTGTCAAATGAATAAGATAGGGCTGAAGATGCAACTCACTGGTAGAGTGCTTCCTATCATGTGCCAGGCCATAGTTCAATCCTGAGTATGGCAAAAAATAAAATAAGGCAGAGTTGATGGATAAGTACAGCTTTTTAAAAGTCAGATTCTATGGGCCTGGGGATATAGTTTAGTTGGTAGAGTGCTTGCTTCACATGCACAAGGCCCTGGGTTCAATCCCCAGCACCACCAAAAAAAAAAAAAAAAAAAAAAAAAGCAAAACTTGCTATGAATGTGAACATCATAAATTAAAACAAAAAGCAGGGCTGGGCTGGGGTTGTGTCTCAGTGGTAGAGCACTAGCTTAAAATGTGTGAGGCACTGGGTTTGATTCTTAGCACCACACATAAGATAAAATAAAGTTTTATCAGAAACTAAAAAACAAGTTTTTTTAAAGTAATTTGCTTAAAAAATTATATTCTACATAATTTTTAAAGGATACAGTAAAGATCCTTGTTAAGCATCTACCAGGTCACTCTTCCAGGCCATTGCAGACCTGGCCCTGTAGGAATCAGTAAGTTAATAATTCAATCAAGTTGCCATTATTCAGTCAATAAATACTCAGCAAATGTGTATGTGCGCAGAGCTTTGATATGTTGTAAGGGAGACAAATGTGAGTAATAACTTTTAAAAAATTTATAGTATAGATAGACAGCATGACTTTATTTATTTTTTTTAATGTGGTGCTGAGGATCAAACCCAGTGTCTCACACAGGCTAGGCAAGTTCTCTGCCACTGAGCTACAGCCCCAACCTGAGTGATAAATTTTTGACTGTCAAGGAACTTAATCTTTATAAGAGCTGAGGCCCAACATAAACAACCAAAACTACCCTAAAGGCAAAATGACACAGGAAAAGCACAAAAGGGATGCTGTGGGAAGACAAAGGAAGAAGTCAATGACAGTTGACAAGACACAATCACAAAATAAGAGGAAGAGAATGAGAAGACAACCTATTCACTCTTGGCACCGGGATTTCAGCACCACACTCAAACCAAGGTGAGGGGCTCAGAGCACCTCAGCTAAGAGCTAAGTTCTGTCTTCAACTTAAATCATCTGCCACCTTCATCCTCAGGCTCTTGGAGAGTTTTAGGGGTAAATTAATTGAGACAAGCCATACACTTGCTAATGTCAGGTATTGTGAGTTTATAAGGAAATATTTTTATGTATTGTCATTTAATTGATGCATCATTTCAGTCAATATGCCTAATAGTATGTCCAGACTACCTTAAGCAGCTGGCGGAGAACAAGCAGAGAGTTGTGATGTATGGAAGACTAGCATAGGAGCAATACAGCCTGGCCACCAATTTGGGGGAAACAGAAAAATAAACTTTTTTCTTCTAGGGACTCCATCTGAGTTAAGCTATTAGGTGCCCAGGGGACCAAGAGAAAGAAGCAGCAACAATGACAGACAGTAGCTATTACTGTTGATAAACCATGAATCTCAGCCAGAATACATGCAGACATGCAGCAGGGTCCAGTGTTACTAGCACACTCTTTGTTATCTCCCCTGTTTACTCAAGTGTTTAAAATGAAATAAATCTTTTTCTGCTCAATTTCAGACACTGCTGCAAAATTTCCTCTGTCCTTGGAGTGCAATTGCACGGTCAAAAGGAAGATGCAGCGGGCGTGTTGGCGCAAGCCTGTAATCCCAGTGGCTCAGGAGGCTGGAGGCAGGAGGATTGCAAGTTCAAAGCCAGCCTCAGCAAAGTGAGGCGCTAAGCAATTCAGTGAGACCCTGTTTCTAAATAAAATACAAAATAGAGTTTGGGATAGGCTGAGTGCCCCCGAGTTCAATCCCTGCCACCCCCTCAAAAAGGAAAATGCAAATGGAATTGATAATTACCAAAATCATTAAAGCCCAATGTGTCAAGATGACTGATGTTCTTTTACATAGAAGTGGCAGCCGGGATTAGCAAATCAGTATATCAAAAAATCAACTGTGTTAAAAGAACAGAGTATCTCCTTTTGTCTCACTCCCTGCTTGCATTATTGTCCATTCTATTTTCCTTAAGAGGCTCAAGAACTCTCTTATCATTTTTCCAATGGTGTGCGCATTCTGTGGCAGAACATCAAGACTGAGATCATTTTCTTTCTTTTTTTTAAAATTTATTTGTAGTTGTTGATAGACCTTTATTTTATTTATTTATATGCAATGCAGTGCCTCACACATGTCGGGCAAGTTCACTACCATTGAGCCCCAGCCCCAGGCCCTGAGATCATTTTATTATATGTGGAATACTAAGTAGAATGTCAACTGTATCAATTTATTAAAGTCTAAGTTTTCTGTTCCAAAGTACAAAATTAAATTCAACAAAACATATACAAAGCAGCAGCTAAGCATTGTGAATTCAGAACCCCTCAGAGTTTTTCCCACTTCTCAAGCACTAACAATTCATTCTCCTTAGCAAGCAGGCTGATCTCTTCCCCAAGCTAGTAAGAAAGTGGTATATTTCTATTCATCTGTAGGTAACTCATTTGCAGCAATGATAGCCCATCCATTTCTATTGCAGTTTAACTTGCCACTAAAATGGACACAGACATACCATTCTTTACAAAGTGCATCTTCCTTGGAAGGCTGCTAGACAATTGATCTGTTTCCTCCCTGAGTTGCATTATAATTTCATCAGTGAGTTCAATGATAATTTTTTTTTAAATTTTTATTGTTGGTTGTTCAAAACATTACATATTTCTTCATATATCATATTTCACACTTTGATTCAAGTGGGTTATGAACTCCCATTTTTACCCCGTATACAGATTGCAGAATCACATCAGTTTCACATCCATTGATTTACATATTGCTATACTAGTGTCTGTTGTATTCTGCTGCCTTTCCTATCCTCTACTATCCCCCCTCCCTTCCCCTCCCCTCCCTCAATGATAATTTTTGAAATGACAACAGTTGGGGATTTTATTTATTTGTTTGTTTATTTATTAATTTATGTATGTTTTGCAATGCTGGGGATTGAATCTAGGGCCTTGCACATGCTAGGCAAGCAATGTACCACTGAGCCATACCCACAGGCTTATTTTTAAAATTTTTGACTTTTAAAATGCTCTTACATTCCTCAGAAAACTTGGAATGGAACCAGCATTTGGCCCTGTTATCCCACTCCACAGTATATACCCATAGGACTTAAAATCAGCATTATTCAATGACACAGCCACATCAATGTTTCTAGCAGCTCAATATACAACAGCTAAGCTATGGAACCAACCTATCCTTCAACAGATGAATGGATAAAGGAAATGTGGTATACATACACAATGGAATATTCTCAGAAGAATGAAATTATGGTAAATAGATGGCTCTGTAGACTATCATGCTAAGTAAAATAAGCCAATCCCCCCAAACCAAAAGTCAAATGTTCTCTCTGATATGCAGATCTAACACACAATGGGGGCAGCTATGGAAGTTCAGTAGATTAAACAAAGGAGAATGAAAGGAAGAGGGGATAAAAATAGAAAAGACAGTAGAATGAATTGGATATGACTTTCCTATGTGCATATATGAATACATGACCAGTGAAACTACATATCATGTACAACCACAAGAATGGCATCCTAATTAGCGTAAGTTGAACTCCATGTAAGTATAATATGTCAAAATACACTCTACCATCATGTATATCTAAAAGAACAAATTTTAAAAAGAGAGGAGAAAAATAAAAAAGTAAAATGCTGTTGCATGGAGTTGCATATTTATTTAGAGGTAATCATATATGTGTATGTAATTTTTTGGTTACTAAGAAGTACAGAAAAAGAGCTGGGCACCATGGCATATGCCTGTAATCTTAGCAAGTTGGGAGGCTGAGGCAGGAGGATTGTAAGTTTGAGGCCAGCTTGGCAACTTGATGAGATCCTGTTTCAAAACAAAACATTTTAAAAATGGGCTAAGAATGAAGCACCCCTGGGTTCAATCCCCAATACTGGGTTGGGGGCAGGGAAATAAAAGAAATACTCTTTTTTTACTTTTTTTTTTTCTGGTACAAGGGATTAGAGCCCAGGGCCTTGTGCATGCAAGGCAAGCACTCTACCAACTAAGCTATATTCTCAGCTCAGATATATGTTGTTTTTTTTTTAATGTGGTGCTGAGAATCGAACCTGGGTCCCGCACATGCCAGGCGAGTGCTCTACCACTGAGCTACAATCCCAGCCCATAAAAGAAATACTAATATATATACAGTTTCTTTCCTTCAACAGCCTAAAATCTAATTATAGAAAGTCAGAAATTCATATTTTAAGCAGTTGATAAACAAGGCAGAAGAAATGATTGAGTGCAGACAATTTACCACACTCACTTAATGGCTTAAAACAGCATGAAGGTATTCTCTTAAAGCTCAAGAGGTTAGGGCTGGGGTTGTGACTCAATGGTAGAGCGCTCACCTAGCATGTGCAAGGCCCTGGGTTTGATCCTCAGCACCACATAAAAATAAATAAATAAAATAAAAAGGTATTGTGTCCAACTACAACTAAAAAGTAAATATTAAAAAAAAAAAAAAAGATCAAGAGATAGACCCGTTTTCTGTCAGGCCTGGTGAATATGCTGTGGGCAACCCTGGTTCCCCCTGTCCCACCCAGAATGCCCAGACTAAGACCGAGTTGGTCTGAAAGCCACCAGGAAAAGCTCATCCAAGACCCTGTCTAGCTCCTAGGCACCATGTCAAACAGATCTGGGTGAGGACAAAGGCCTTCTCTCCCTGGCTGGCAAGAGGAAGTGCAGAGGGAACTTGCCCAAGGGTCTGTGAAGATCCTCTGGGACTGGCTGTACTTGTACTGCTACAAGCCCTGCCCTTCAATTCAGAAGTTGAGCCTTTCTGGAAGGACCAACCTCTCAGTGCTGCACACATGTAATTGGTTCATCAACCTCTGGTAGTGGCTTCCCCAGACATGCTTTGGCAGGATGGCTAAGACCCTAATCAGTTTACCATCTCCTATCGCAGTGCTAGGCCCTGGGAAGTGGCCCTGCCAGGTAGTACCAGTCCCTCGGTGCTGACTGTATCTGTACCAGGCTCCATCAATGCTCTCTTTGTGTGCTCCATGCTGCTCCACACAGGTGAGTGGGGAAAGCAAGCAGCCCTCTTCCCACAAGGAGAGCCCCTCCCCTACTGACCTCTGGTAGTACACTTGCCCTTCTGACCAGGGCTGAGACTGGGAACTCTGCAGGTGGACTCATTAACACACCACAATTGATAAACTAGGCAAAAGAAATGATTGAATGCAGACAATACCCTCACAGGTAGAAATTAGACTCAATTGAAAGAACTAGGCCTTCATCAGGAGCAGCAGGACCTGGCACCCTAGATCCTACACATTCCTATCACTTTAGTTTTTGAGAACTCCAAGAAAGCATCAGCCAACAAGGGTGCTCAAGGCTCAAGCCAGCTGTTCTGGGTTCCTGGTTTACTTCCCTTCCATACAAAAGGTCTTCTAGAGATCACTGCCAAGCATCAGGACCATCTTCTCTGTCCAGAGGTCTTTAGCAGGAAGGTGTCAGCTGGCATCACTGCATTGTGACAGGGACTTCTCTGATGACTCTGCTAAGTCTCCAGGCCTCCTCAGTGATGAGACAAAAGATCCATAGAAAGGAAAGGCCTCAGGCTGGGGTTGTGGCTCAGGGTAGAACACTTGCCTAGCATGTGTGAGGCACTGGGTTTGATTCTCGACACCACATATAAATAAACAAAATAAAGCTCCAAAAAATAAAATTTTTTAAAAAAATCAACCTTGTAAAAAAAAGAAAAAGAATGGCTAACTCTAATCAGACACCTACAGAGAATGGGATATAGGCAAACTTTGAGAGGACACTATTCAATCCCCTGTATTCATCAATAACCTTTCCAATCAATGAGGTGGTATCATGGAGGGAAGGGAGAATGATCTGCCCTCCCAGACCATCTCTCAGCACATCATGGGATGGCCAGCCACAAGTCCTTCAGGCAACAACAGGAAGTCCAGGTCAAGATGACTCAAAGAGGGCTCACAAGAACCCCTCCCCTTCCCTAAAACAGAGGCCTGCCTCAGGGGCATAACACAAGGGCTACAAAGGGACATGTCTGCCTCTATAATCCACAGCCCAATGTCCCTGACACACAGCAAGTGATGAGGAGTTTCCAACCTGTCAGAACAGCTCCACACAGAAACTTCTGTGGGTCCTGTGGGATGTGGGCTGCTGGTAAGTGCAGATGGCTGAGAAGGTGATTCTTTTTCTCAGGACAAGTACATCAAAGGTTTGGTTATAAATGGCCAGAAAGCATATTTGACAAGACAGGGGTATTGATCAGGAAACAACGCTCTGGTGGAAGCAGCACTCTTTTCAATGAGTAATTAAGATGGTGTCACTTGATACTCCAGGGATCAGACCTCTTTCAGCTCAGTGTCACTAGTCTGATGTCATGGCTTTGAGTTCTCCCTCTGGGGCTTTCTTTTGCTAATGTGTCTTTTGTTCACAAGTTACACTTTGCTCCTTCTGCTGTGTTGCTCCCAGCACAAGTGACAAGGAGGGAGAATGTGAGGCAGATTTTAGGGTTTAGCATGACTTTTGAGGTCAGCCCAAACTAATAATCTGGCGAGCAGCTTGCTACACTGAAAGGCAGTCTCCTGCCTCTGTGCAGGTGTGTACACCCTTGCAGTTCTTGTTCCCTTAGCAACAGCAGCACTGGGGAGCTTGCTAGAATCTCAGAATCTCAGACCCCAGCCCAGCATCAGAACCTGACCTTAGCAGCATCCCCAGATGATTCAGAATCACAGTAAAGTTCAGGAAGCACTGCCAGATAGAGACTTCCCTTTAAGAGCACAAGCAACAGCTTCCTGCAGAGGTTTCTCTTCTGAAGAACCACTCTTTTATGTATTATTATTATTATTTTTAATTAGCATTGCTGGCCTGTCAAGATTTCAACAAAAAGTGTGAGACACCATTTGTACAGTAAGGAGAAAGCCTGGGAATGGAGCCCACTCAGTCACCCCAAGGATTCTGGACTGTGAATCTAGCATCATGTTCCAGCTGTATAAAGCAGTGGAGGCTGTTCTAGATCTGTACCAAACAAATGACAAAGCAAGCTCCATTCCAGCCAGGCTATAGGAGGATCCATCACAGCAATAAATTTCTTGTCTAAACACTGATCTAAGGATGTTCATGAAATTGTGTTGTTATCTGAGAGAATCAAGTTTGAAAGATTTTCCTTCATTCCTAAAAGACATAGGAAAGGCCACAAGCCAGGCCTCTACAATCATAATGAAACGAGAAAGAAGCAAACTCCCTGGATACTTTCATTAAAAAGAAAAGAGCAAACACAAACCCATTGAATTATCTAGATATTTTTTTCCCAGGACATACATATATTTGATTTGTGGGTAGAGAGGATGAGATAGGATGGGTGGTAATGGAAGAAGAGGGGAAGGATTGTAATGCAAAGGAGTGAATTATAAATAGGAATAAAATAGATCACTCTTTCAAGCAATTAACCTTGGCCTAAAATGTGAATTCTTTTCTTTTTATCACCTTGAACAAGTGTCTTTAAACTCTTCTTCCACTCTCCTTCACCTGTCAAAGTAAGAAAATAATATCCCTAACATTGTTGTAGGGACAAACGAGACAAGGCACCGAAGATAGCAAGAAACAGTTTTATTTGGCTGCAGCCAGGTTCAGAGGGTACAGCCTTTGCTGTAATCAATCAATCCCCTGAACCCCGAGTTCAGGGAGTTTCAGAGTTTTATACCCAGCATGTAAGGGGAGGGGCTCAGAAGTTCATATTCTGCAGAAGTTCACATAAAAGCAGCTTTTTCTTTCACTGTTTTGGGCAAGTTAACTCTTCAAGGACAACACCTGAGAAGGGGAGAGCCTCATCTCCCCTTTCTTTCCTCCCCTCCCAGCTGTTACCATGGAGCCCATTTGTAACTAATCTTAAAAATGTAGACATCTCTGTGAAGCCCAGCTCAAGGACAGAGGCCTTGTTTGCACATTTCTACAAAGTACTATACTGGATATGTCTGTGAAAAACTAGTAAGGGGGTGTCCAGCACCTGGAGTGCTGGTATCTTCTCGGCCAGTGGCCAAGTAAACAGGGTGAATGAAAATAGGAAGTTTATCGACAATGGACTCTTTTGCTGACAGTCCTAAAATCAGCCATGGTGAAGAGGGCTTTTCTGTGGAGAAAGGGGGTGCCACTTCAATTCTCCCCTTTAATGATACTCTCCATAATTTAATCCTTTAAATTTAAGAGCATCATTACCATTATCTTGGCTTAAAGCCTTATATAATGCCAAAACCTTAGCTGTTGTCATCCTTTCAACAGCAGCTTCTATAGTGGACCCAATAGTTTTAATGCACAGTGGAGCCAAACATGGGAACAATGAACAGGTTAACAGCAGAATACCCACTATACCAGTTAAGCTTTTAAATCTACCAAGAGTTGAAAACCAACTCCCAAAAGCGTGTTTGGGGACCCAAACTTTAATGCCCTTCTAGGTATGAACTAACACATGTGCTAGTTCTCTTGTGTTGTTGGCTATATTATTAACTGCTTGTCTATTGTCATCCATTTGGATGTAACAATCTGAGCTGTTGAACTCTCCATGTATTTCTTTTTTCTCAGTCAGTAGGTCATCTAATGCCAAGCAGTTTTGATAGTTAGCCACACGCATCTGGTTTGTTGTGTGGCTAGGAAGTCAAAGGTTGTGGCAGGCTGATTAATAATAATTTTCTAGTAGAGCTTGTAAGTGAGTAATTCTATTTAACATGTAAATAGGAGTTCTATAACTCCAACTGCCATTTTGTGCCCAGGTAGCGGGACCATAAGTGGCAATAATCCTCTGGGGTGTCCAGTTACCTTCACCCGAAGATTGGTGACCTCCTAAATCAAGTTTCTTTCCAATGGACCTCTTTTTTTCTTTCCAAACAGTCATCCATCTATAGCATTCCTTTGGTGGGACAGGTACTAAATATATGTTTTACACCTCTTATATATAATGTATTGTCTTGACACATGGTTCACATGATCTCCATGGTTGGAATAGGAGTAGGGCAGAATCCTTATGGTTATCAAAGGAAACCAAACTAGATAATAGACTAACATTTTGGTTAGCATAGGTTAAATAGCCTAAATTAACAAAACCAAACTAATAACACCAAACAAATTCTAGAAAACTTATATAAGCAAGATTAAAAAAAAAAAAAACTATAAGTGAAATTTTGTTACCCAGAGTCCGGTCAGTAGGAGTTCCTGTTATCAAACCAGTAGCAAAAACCAAACAGAGGATTATGTATATATCTAGAAGCAAGGGGTGGAAATGCATTATAGTATAAGAACTATCTTAGAGGTTGATAGAGTTTATTAGTTCTGGTGGGAAGTTTATCTTTCACTGGGCATTGATCAGCAGTCCCTCCTGTGTGGCTGAAACAGAGCCATAGTTTCCTCAAGCTTCGGCAGTGCATAGACCAGTCAGCTTCCGGTGTGACTGGAGTAGGGCTGTTGTCCTTCTGATCCTCAAGCTTCTCCTGGTGCTCCTTTTTCTTCTGGATGGTCAGCTTCAAGGGCATAACAGCATCTGGAGAGCACTCCCAGTCCTCAGCTGCAGGTATGAGTCTGGTGTAGTGAATCCAGGGACCTATCTCTGCAAACTTTACTGCAGTTGTGGTGGATAAAACAATAGTGAAAGGGCCCTCCCAAAGAAGTTCAGGGGTTGAATATTTCATTTTTTGACCAGACTCAATCACCAGGCTTGAAGGAGTGTGCACCTGTGGTCAAACTTAGTGGCAATCTTTCTCTAACCCATTGGTTGAGAACCTGTAAAGTTTTCCCTAAGACCTGAAGCTGTCATCTCAGGGTTAATTTCCCTATCTCTCTTAAGTCTCCCTGTAGTCCCCTAGTAAAAAGGGGGGAGTCCCATATTGTTGTAGGGACAAACAAGGCAAGGCACCGAAGATAGCAGGAAACAGTTTTATTTGGCTTCAGCCAGGTTCAGAGGGTACAGCCTTTGCTGTAATCAATCAATCCCCCTGAACCCCGAGTTCAGGGAGTTTCAGAGTTTTATACCCAGCATGTAAGAGGAGGGGCTCTGAAGTTTACAGTCTGCAAAAGATCACATAAAAGCAGCTTTTTCTTTAACTCTTCTGGGCATGTTAACTCTTCAAGGACAACACCTGAGAAGGGGAGAGCTTCTTCTCCCCTTTCTTTCCTCCCCTCCCAGCTGTAACCATGGAGCCCATTTGTAACTTATCTTAAAAATGTAAACATCTCTGTGAAGCCCAGCTCAAGGCCAGAGGCCTTGTTTGCACATTTCTACAAAGTACTATACTGGATACGTCTGTGAAAAACTAGTAAGGGGGTGTCCAGCACCTGGAGTGCTGGTATCTTCTCGGCCAGTGGCCAAGTAAACAGGGTGAATGAAAATAGGAAGTTTATCGACAATGGACTCTTTTGCTGACAGTCCTAAAATCAGCCATGGTGAAGAGGGCTTTTCTGTGGAGAAAGGGGGTGCCACTTCAATTCTCCCCTTTAATGATACTCTCCATAATTTAATCCTTTAAATTTAAGAGCATCATTACCATTATCTTGGCTTAAAGCCTTATATAATGTCAAAACCTTAGTTGTTGTCATCCTTTCAACAGCAGCTTCTTTAGTAGACCTAATAGTTTTAATGTACAGTGGAGCCAAACATGGGAGCAATGGACAGGTTAACAGCAGAATACCCATTACACCAGTTAAGCTTTTAAATCTACCAAGAGTTGAAAACCATCTCCCAAAAGCATGTTTGGGACCCAAACTTTAATGTCCTTCTAGGTATGAATGAGCACATGTGCTAGTTCTCTTGTGTTGTTGGCTGTATCCTTAACTGTTTGTTTATTGTCATCCATTTGGATGCAATAATCTGAGCTGTTGAACTCTCCACATATTTTTTTTTTCCTTAGCCGGTAGGTAATCTCATGCCAAGCAGTTTTGATAGTTAGCCACTTGCATCTGGTCTGTTGTGTGGCTAGGAGGTCAAAGGCTGTGACAGTCTTATTAATAATAATTTCTAGTACAGCTTGTAAGTGAATAATTCTGTTTAACATGTAAATAGGTGTTCTATAATTTCAACTGCCATTTTGTGCTCAGGTAGTGAGACCAAAAGTGGCAATAATCCTCTGGGGTGGCAAGTTACCTTCACCCCAAGATTGGTTACCTCCTAAATCAAGTTTCTTTCCAATGGATCTCTTTTTCCTTTCTAAACAGTCATACATCTATAACATTCCTCTGGTGGGACAGGTCCTAAATATATGTTTTACCACCTCTTAGTTACAGTGGATTGTCTTGACACATGGTTCACATGATCTCCATGGTTGGAATAGGAGTAGGGCAGAATCCCTTAAGGTTATCAAAGGAAACCAAACTAAATAATAGACTAACAATTTGGTTAGCATAGGTTAAACAGCATGAATTAACAAAGCCAAGCTAATAACACCAAACAAATCCTAGAAAACTTATATAAGCAAGATAAAAAAATATAAGTGAAATTTTGTTACCCAGAGTCCAGTCAGTTAGGAGTTACTGTTAACAAACCAGTAGCTAAAACCAAACAGAGAACTGTGCATATATCCAGAAGCAAGGGGTGGCAATGCATTACTGTGTAAGAACTATCTCAGAAGTTGAAAGAGTTCATAATCCTGGTGGGAAGTTTATCTTTCTCCATGTATTGATCAGTTAGTCCCTCCTGTGTGGCTGAAACAGGGCCGTAGTCTCCTCAAGCTTTGG
The DNA here is from genome assembly GCF_021218885.2 of Marmota monax. Taxonomy (NCBI): domain Eukaryota; kingdom Metazoa; phylum Chordata; class Mammalia; order Rodentia; family Sciuridae; genus Marmota; species Marmota monax. Next base: position 275,644 of record NW_026693530.1, read on the forward strand.
CCGTGCATAGACCAGCCAGCTTCCGGTGTGACTGGAACAGGACTGTTGTCCTTCTGATCCTCAAGCTTCTCTGGTGCTCCTTTTTCTTCTGGATGGTCTGCTTCAAGTGCGTAGCAGCATCTGGAGAGCACTCCCAGTCCTCAGCTGCAGGCATGAGTCTGGTGTAGTGAATCCAGGGACCTATATCTGCAAACTTTACTGCAGTTGGGGTGGATAAAATAACATTGAGAGGGCCCCTCCAAAGAAGTTTAGGGGCTGAATATTTCATTCTTTGACCCAGATTCAATCTCCAGGCTTGAAGGAGTGTGCACCTGGGTCAAATTCGCTGATAATCTTTCTCTAACCCATTGGTTGAGAACCTGTAAAGTTTCCCCTAAGACCTAAAGCTGTCATCTCAGGGTTAATTTCCCTATCTCTCTTAAGTCTCCTGGTAGTCCCCTAATAAAAGGGGGGCCTCCTATATATTATCTCAAAAGAAAAGAATCCAGTCCTCCTAGTGGGAGTGGATCTAATCCACAACAGTGTGATAGGGAGAAGTTCATCACAATGTAAATCTCCAGACACAGCTTACCCAATTGAGCCTTAAAGTCCTGTTCATCCTTTGAACTTTTCCAGAACTCTGCAGCCTATAAGCAGTACTTAACTTTCATCTGATATTTAAACTCTTGGTTAATAATTGTAACACTTCTGCCCCAAAGCTGGCCCATTGTCTAAGCCAATAATTATTGGGACACCTTAGCCTTTTTAGTGAGGGTGGGAAAGGCTTCCACCCAGTCAGAGTATGAACTCACAAAAAAACAAAAGTTATTTATAGCCCCGTGAGCATGGTAGTTCAGTGAAATTTACTTCCAAGTCTTCAAAAGGTGCTCCTCCTTTAGTTTGGATTCCTGGTGAAAGCTTTGGCCCCGACAAGAATAGTTGTGAGCATAAACCTCATATTGTTTGTAGATCATCCAGGTGATGTTTGTGAGCTAGAGGTTATAGAAATGTTGACTCAGAACTCTCTCAAGTGCTGTATGTCCAACATATTTTCCTGCGAAACTGTTTGATAAAGGCTGGGGCTAGAAACTCCCAGATGGCTATTCCAGCCATCAGAAAATCTCCACCAGCCACCCGGGAGAAAATTTTCTTGTTCAGTCTTAAATCACTTACTTTCATGTTGGGAGTGTGTTGGCTCCTATTCTGTTAGCTAGTCAGCCAGGCAGAAGGGCAGCATTTAAACCTGGAACTGGATTTTCTTCCCGTTTCTTGCAGACAGCTAACCTGGCCTTTCTGTCAGCTCTCCAGTTGCCCTGAGAAACCACAGTGTTTCCCTTTGGATGACCTTGGCAATATACAATCACAACTTTCCTGGGAGCCCACAGTACACCCAAAAGTTCAAGAATTCCTTGCCCATACATCATGCCTTTTTTTTTCCTCCTGAGTTAATGAGCCCCTTTTCCTTACATAAGGCCCTATGAACATGAAGGTAGCGAACGCAAATTTTGAATCTGTAAATATCCACATAAACTCCTGCTGTCAACTGAGGTGCTTGAATCAAAGCAATAAGTTTTACTTTTGTGCTGAAGTTCCTTGAGGTAGATGTTCTGCCTCAACAGTAGAGTCCAGAGTGACCACTGCATATCCAGCAAAACATACCTCATCTTTTATAAACTGCTTCCATCTGTGAAGTACTCTGCATCAGCGTCCTCAAGAGGCTGGTCTGTTAGGTCTGATCTGCTGGAGAACACTTCATCCATGACCTCAACACATTTGTGATCAGGTTTTCCAGGTCCAATGGGCAGCAAAGTTGCTGGGTTTAGAGTTTTGACGACCTCAACATAGATATGTGGGTTTTCACATAACATGCCCTGATATTTGACCAATTTTTCATTAGTCAACCAATAGTGTCCTTTATATTTTAACAATGACAAAATTGAATGAGGAACTCTGACAAACTGGCCATGGGACAAGAACTGGTTGTCAGCTTCTGATACAAGAAGAGCTGTGGCTACAAGGGCCCCAAAAAAGGTGGCCAGCCCTGGGCAATAGAGTCCAGCTGTTTGGACAAATAGGTCACTGGACGGTGCCATGTCCCCAGCATCTGAGTCAAAACTCCCACAGTTACTCCAGACAGATCATGGACATACAGAAAGAAAGGCTTTGTGAGGTCAGGGAGCCCTAATCCAGGTGCACTGGTGAGTGCTTGTTTAATGTCCTCAAAGACCTTTTGCTGTATTGGCCCCCATATTAGAGAATCCCATTTTCCCCCCTTTGTGGCTTCATAGACAGCTTTTGTCATAACTGAAAGTTGGGGATCCATATATGTCTGAACCCAGTAGCCCCCAAGAATTCTCTAGTCTGATGTCAGGTTGAAGGGACTGGAATTGAGCAGATTTCCTGTTTCTTTTGAGGCCCAGTTGCTATTGTCTGTTCTGTTGCTGAGTTAGATGGTAACCAAAGTATTTGACCTTTTTCTTGATAGATATGGGCTTTTAAGTCAGAGCCCAGTGCTGTCCCAAGGATGGTGTACTCAAGCCCCTGGGAGGAACAGTCATTTAGGGAAGGGAGGCATACATAGAGCCTCTGGCGCTTTAAGATGCAGGAATTTTTTGTTATCTCCCAGTGCAGGATGTTGGCTGCTAGGATTCTCCAACTCTTAAATCTAATGTAAATCTTAGCCGAGACTGATGACCTGGGACATCATTTGTGTAAAAGGCACCTATGTCAATTTTGCCGTGGGCTGTCTGCCAAGGTTGGAGGGCAGCAGTTCGGTTCTGTGAAGGTCCCAGTGTGGCAGCCACATTGTGCCCACCTAGGTGTTGCATGGCTTTTTCCTCTTGCCAGGTGGGAGCCTGCTCTAATTGTATATAGTGGCTGCCCCACTTGTGTTTTTTTCAGTAAGCCTGGGTGCATGGGGCTCTGTGGCCCTTCCTGCTGGTGGCTCACAGCATGTGGCTTAGAGCCAGGGTGGCATATCCTTTTGGAGTGAGCACCCTATGGCTCAATATCAGCTGTTAACATGAACATATTCCTGGTTCACTTGGGGGCTTGCAGCAGCTGAGCCTTCCTGAGGTGCTGGGTCCCATGCATCAGATGCAGGTTGTGTGGGTCTATCAGACCCATGCCATATTCGTCATTCACAGACTTCCAAGCAAGTGGGAAGAAACTGAAAGGAGGGGCTGAGGCCAAAACATTCATTCCTTCTCTTTTCAAGTCTTAGCTTTTGAGCATGGCAGTGGGTACTTGTCTGCCAGGGTCATCGGTGGCTTCCCCTTTTGTCTGACCACGCTTTTTTTTTTCTTATAAACATTTGGACCATTGTCTTTGTTCTAGTGAGACCCCCCTTTGAGTGACCTCTGGGTTTGTGGTGAGGGCAGCTGTAAGGAGGTCTATTCTTTTTATCTTTTTGGTCTGCCTATCTTTGAGTCTCTGGATCTCCATTGATGAAAACTGTAGTGGCCACCTTAATCAGTTCACTGGCACACTTCTCAGTAAAGCCCTCTAGGATTGTAAATTTTGGCAAATGGCTCTTTGAGCCTGTCCCACAAAGGCTGCATTGATCACCTGTTGCTTGCACCTGTGCATTTCCTCACTGACAAACTTGCATTGTGGCTGCTACACTTGTATGTGCCCTTCCTCCCCTGGGCACCTCTGGGCAGAGAGAGGGGTGCCAGCAGTGGTGGCCTGGACATTTATCTCTGAGTCAGTTGGGCACATCTCTTTTGCACATTGCTGCCAGTATCATAGGGCAGAGGGGCCTTAGGCAGATGTGGGGCCCAGAGAAATGTTCAGGGCTATCCAGGGTGCAAGAGGGAGATGCTGGAGCAGTGGGAGGCTTATCTCGGCTCTGTTTGTCTGCAGATGTGCTCGGCTTAGGCTAGGGCTCAGGGCTGGCTCTGATTCTTTCTAACTCTTGGGTACAGACAATGTGTTTTATTTTCTCTCTCTCTCTCTCTCTTTTTTTTTTTTTAGACTTTCTCTGAGGGCTTCTTGACATCTCTTTATTTTTAGACCTTCTTCTTCTTTGGGGCCCCATCCTAGGTCTGGATAATGGGCTGCATCAGATCAGTCATGATCCAAGGTTTCTCCATGTAGGAGGGAGTATGATTTTTCCAGCTATGAGCACAATGGTGGAGAAAGGCTGGTACACAAAACTGCCTTGTCTCCCTCAAATGTTTCCCTTCTGATCAACATGGGTATGTCCTTTAGTCCCTTGCAGGGGCATCTGGAGAGTTTTCATCTGAGTTGTGGCTCTGGTCTCAGGACAAGTCTCCCACCTTCATCCTGGGAGGTGAAAGAGTCTTTGGTTCTAGGAAGCCTTTGCCTTTGAGGCCATCAGAGAGGAAAGAATAACCAGTATTGGGGGCCATCATTTGTTGCCTCTGAGGACAAGGGGGCTGAGGGGACAGTCTGCTGTCCCAGTGGTCTTGGCAAAGTTGGCCTTGGGTTCTCTTCTGGCTCACAGGAAAAATTGTTTCCCTTCCTGTCTTTCCTAGTCAGGTTTTCTGTTTAGCTGCTTTCCGCTGGGTCTGAGAGACCACTGTACTCCTGGCTAACATCCATCTAGACAGGCTCTCAACCAAGGGGACTGCTTCTGTACTATCTCTTGACAGCAATCAATATAAGAGAATTGGTTCAGGAGTTCCAACAACAAAAGGACCTCAGTAATGACTCTCTCATCTAAAGATCCTTCTGGTGGCCAGCCCACATCTTGGGTGAGCCACTCTAATTCACAGAGTATGCCACCTTTGTGGAGTGAGTCTCACCCCACAGTTACCAGGAAAACCCTCCTAAAGGTTTCTAATACACAATTCAGAAGGCTCAGTTTCCTTAGTGTGTCTCCCATGTTCCACCCTGCATCGGTGTCACACACTTAGAACAAAACACATTTAGGACAAGACTGGCTTCGTCCATCTACGGCCGCTTCCCTCTTGGGGACTTAGGGCCCTCTTAGCCTTGCGGGTTCCTATCAACCCCCGACCTGGAGCTTTCACCTAGACGTTGGTTGGTGAAATTCCACCATAGACTGTATGAGGTGCCACGGAACCACGGATCTGCACTTGCTTCGGCCCTCGGGTTGGGTCGGAACCCTTCCCTTTGTCCATCTCATTCACACACTTTCACACAGACATGGCCAGGACAGAATTTCTATACCGCCCAAATTCCAACAATTACAAACCAAACAGAAAAGGGAGTCCCGGTTTCCCCTCTGCTCGCTGACCCCGAACAGAGGCTACTTGGGCTACTCCCCGGGTCTATTTTAGCTCCAACCACTTTGGAGGGTACTCGGGACCTAACAGAGGGTGATCAAGCCTCTTTTCCACCTGCTTAGGCCTCAAAGGGGAAGTCAAGTGGGCTGCAAAACCAAATGGACCCGGGTCCTACCTGTTCAGCTGGGCGGTGCTCCAAAACCCTAATTCTGGTTCCTGCTGCCTGTGGGTTCCTTTGTGCTCTGGGGTGGCAGCCCCAGGGCATTGGGTGAGTCGATCATCCTTCAGGCCTTGGCCTGGGTGCGCCAAGGGGACCACTATCCCCCATGGCCCCAGGGAAGCTGTTCCCTGGAGACAAGAGAGGCAGAATAGCCTTCCTTACCTCCGTCCCATCTGGGTCGCCAAAAATGTTGTAGGGACAAACGAGGCAAGGCACCGAAGATAGCAGGAAACAGTTTTATTTGGCTGCAGCCAGGTTCAGAGGGTACAGCCTTTGCTGTAATCAATCAATCCCCCTGAACCCCGAGTTCAGGGAGTTTCAGAGTTTTATACCCAGCATGTAAGGGGAGGGGCTCGGAAGTTCACATTCTGCAGAAGTTCACATAAAAGCAGCTTTTCCTTTTACTGTTCTGGGCATGTTAACTCTTCAAGGACGACACCTGAGAAGGGGAGAGCCCCTTCTCCCCTTTCTTTCCTCCCCCTGCCAGCTGTTACCATGCAGCCCAATTGGTAACTTATCTTAAAAATGTAGACATCTCTGTGAAGCCCAGCTCAAGGCCAGAGGCCTTGTTTGCACATTTCTTCGAAGTACTATACTGGATACGTTTGTGAAAAACTAGAAAGGGGGTGTCCAGCACCTGGAGTGCTGGTATCTTCTTGGCCAGTGGCCAAGTAAACAGGGTGACATGAAAATAGGAAGTTTATCTACAATGGACCCTTTTGCTGACAGTCCTAAAATCAGCCATGGTGAAGAGGGCTTTTCTGTGGAGAAACAGGGTGCCACTTCAATATATTATCTCAAAAGAAAAGAATCCACCTCTCCTAGTAGGATTGGATCTAATCCTCAACAGTGTAATAGGGAGAAGTTCATCACAATGTAAGTCTCCTGACATAGCTTACACAATTGAGCCTTAAAGTCCTGTTCATCCTTTTAACTTTACCAGAACTCTGTAGCCTATATGCAGTATGTAACTTTCATCTGATATTTAAACTCTTGGTCAGTAATCGAATCACTTCTGTCCAAAAGTTGGCCCATTGTCTGAGCCAATAATTATTTCTGGGACACCAAATCTGGGAATAATTTCCCAGAGAAGCATCCTAGTATCTCCTTAGCCTTTTCAGTGCTGGTGGGAAAGGCTTTCTAGTCAGAGTGGGAACACACAAAACCAAAAGTTACTTATAGCCCCGTGAGCATGGTAGTTCAGTGAAGTTTACTTCCAAGTCTTCAAAAGGTGCTCCTCCTACAGTTTGGATTCCTGGTGGGAGCTCTGGCCCCTGACAAGGATTGTTGTGAGCACAAACCTCACATTGTTTGCAGATCATCCAAGTGTTGCTTGTGAGCCCGAGGACATAGAAATGTGACTCAGAACTGTCTCAAGTGCTGTATGTCCAACTTGTTTTCCTGCGAAACTGTCTGATAAAGGCTGGGGTTAGAATCTCCGGGATGGCTATGCTGGCCATCAGAAAATCTCCACCATCCACCTGGGAGAAAATTTTCTTGTTCAGTCTTATATCATTTACTTTCACGTTGGGAGTATGTTGGCTCCCATTCTGTTAGAAGGTCAGCCAGGCAGAAGGGCAGCATTTAAACCTGGGACTGGATTTTCTTTCCGTTTCTTGCAGACAGCTTACCCGGCCTCTCTGTCAGCTCTCCTGTTGCCCTGAGAAACCACAGTGTTTCCCTTTCGATGACCTTGGCAATATATAATCACAACCTTCCTGGGAGACCACAGTGCAATCCAAAAGTTTAAGAATTTCTTGCCCATACATCATGTCCCCCCCCCCCTTTTGTCTCTCCTGAGTTAATTAGCCTACATAAGGCCCTAGGAACATGAAGGGTATTTTGAGTCTGTAAATATCCACACAGACTCCTGCTGTCAACTGAGGTGCTTGAATCAAAGCAATAAGTTTTACTTTTTGTGCTGAGGTTACCTGAGGCAGAGGTCTGCCTTGACAGGAGAGTCCAGAGTGACCATTGCATATCCAGCAAAACATACCTCATCTTTTATAAAACTGCTTCCATCTGTGAAGTACTCTGCATCAGCGTCCTTGAGAGGCTGATCTATTAGGTCTGGTCTGCTGGAGAACACTTCATCCATGATCTCAACGTATTGATCAGGTTTTCCAGGTCCAATGGGCAGCAAAGTTGCTGGGTTTAGAGTTTTCACGACCTCGACATGGATATGTGGGGTTTCACATAACATGCCCTGATATTTGACCATTTTTTCATTAGTCAACCAGTAGTGTCCTTTGTATTCTAACAATATCAAAATTGAAGGAGGAACTCTGACAACCAGTTCTTGTCCCATGGCCAGTTTATCAGCTTCCAACACCAGAAGAGCTATGGCTGCAAGGGCCCATAAACAAGGTGGCCAGCCCTGGGCTACAGAGTCCAGTTGTTTGGACAAATAGGCCACTGGACGGTGCCATGTCCCCAGCATTTGAGTCAAAACTCCCACAGCCACTCCAGACAGATCATGGGCATACAGAAAGAAAGGCTTTGTGAGGTCAGGGAGCCCTAATCCAGGTGCACTGGTGAGTGCTTGTTTAATGTCCTCAAAGGCCTTTTGCTGTATTGGCCCCCACATCAGAGGATCTCATTCTCCCACCTTTGTGGCTTCATAGAGGGGTTTTGCCATAACTGAAAGTTGGGGATCCATGTATGTCTGAACCCAGTAGCCCCCAAGAATTCTCTAGTCTGATGTCAGGTTGAAGGGACTGGAATTGAGCAGATCTCCTGTTTCTTTTGAGGCTCAGTGGTTGTTCTGTTCTATTGCTGAGTCAGATGGTAACCAAGGTATTTGACTTTTTGTTGATAGATGTGGACTTTTAAGTTAGAGTCCAGTGCTTTCACAAAGATGGTGTACTCAAACCTCTGGGAGGAACTGTCATTTAGGGGAGGGAGGTGTACATAGAGCCTCTTTGTGATGCAGGAATTTTTTATTATCTCCCAGTGCAGGATTTCAGCTGCTAGGATTCTCCAACTCTTAAATCTAATGTAAATCTTAGCAGAGACTGATTACCTGGGACATCATTTGTATAAAAGGCACCTATGTAAGTCTCACTGTGGGCCATCTGCCAAGGTTGGAAGGCAGCGGTATGGTTCCATGCAGGTCCCAGTGTGGCAGCCACATTGTGCCCACCTAGGTGTTGCTATTTGACTGCATGGCTTTCTCCTCTTGTCAGGTGGGAGCCTGCTCTAATTGTATATAGTAGCTGCCCCGCTTGTGTTTTTGTTCAGTATGCCTGGGTGCATGGGGCTCTGTGGCTCTTCCTGCTGGTGGCTCACAGCGTGTGGCTTGGAGCCAGGGTGGCATGTCCTTTTGGAGTGAGCATCCTATGACCCACTACTGGCTGTTAACATGAACATATTCCTGGTTCATTTGGGGGCTTGCAGCAGCTGAGCCCTCCTGAGGTGCTGGGTCCTTTGCATCTGATGCAGTTCTGTGTGTCTATGGGACCCCTGCCATATTCGTCAATCCTCGATTTCTGAGCAAGTGGAAGAAACTGAATGGAGGGGCTGGGGCCAAAACATTCATTCCTTCTCTGTTCAAGGCTTAGCATTTGAGCATGGCAGTGGATGCTTGCCTGCTGGGGCCACTGGAGGCTTCCCATTTTATCTGACCATGCTTTTTTTCCCTTATAAACATTTGGACCATTGTCTTTGTTCTAGTGAGACCCCCTTTAAGTGACCTCTCATTTGTGGTTAGGGCTGCTGTAAAGAGATCCATTCTCCTCTTCATCTTTTTGATCTGCCTATCTTTGAGTCTCTGGATCTCGATTGATGAAAACTATGGTGGCCACCTTAATCAGCTCACTGGCACACTTTTTAGTAAAGCCCTCTAGGATTGTAATTTTTTGGCAAATGGCTCTCTGAGCCTGTCCCACAAAGGCTGCATTGATCACCTATTGCTTGCGCCTGTGCATTTATTCACTGACAAACTTGCAGTACAGCTGCAATGTTTGTATGGTGCCCCTCCACCCCTGGGCACCTCTGGGCAGGGAGAGGGGTGGCAGCGGCCTGGACATTTAGCTCTGAGTCAGTTGGGCACATTTCTTTTGATTATTGCTGCCAATTTCATAGGGCAGAGGGGGTCTTAGGCAGATGTGGGACTGAGGGAAATGTTCAGGGCTAGGGAGGGTGCTAGAGGGAGATGCTGGAGCAGCAGGAGGTTTATCTCGGCTCTGTTTGTCTGTAGATGTGCTCAGCTTAGGCTAGGGCTCAGGGCTGGCTTCAATTCCTTCTAACTCTTCAGCACAGACAATGTATTTTGTTCTCTTTTTTCTTTCTTTCTTTCTTTTTTTTTTTTTAAGATTTTCTCTGAGGGCTTCTTGACATCTCTTTATCTTTAGAGATTCTTCTTTGTTGGGGCCCTGTCCTAGGTCTGGATAATGGGCTGCATCTGATCAGTCATGGCCCAGGGTTTCTTCATGTAGGAGGGAGTATGATTTTTCCAGCTTATGAGCTCAATGGTGGAGAAAGGCTGGCACACAAAACTGCCTTGTCTCCCTCAGGTGTTTCCCTTCTGGTCAACATGGGTAGGTCCTTTAGTCCCTTGCAGGGGCATCTGGAGAGTTCTCATCTGAGTTGTGGCTATAGTCTTGGGACAAATCTCCCACCTTAATCTTGGGAGGTGAAAGAGTCTTTGGTCCTAGGAAGCTTTGGCTCTGAGGACATCACAGAGGAAGGAATAGCCAGTATTGGGGGCCATCATTTGTTGCCTCTGAGGACAAGTGGGATAGGGGACAGTCTGTTGTCCCAGTGATCTTCGTAAAGTTGGTCTTGGGTCCACAGGGAAAACTGTTTCCTGTCCTGACTTTCCTAGTCAGGTTTTCTGTTTAGCTGCTTTCCGCTGGGTCTTAGAGACCACTATTCTCCTGGCTAACATCAGCTTGGACTGTCCATCTAGAAGGCTCTCAACCAAGGGGGCTGTTTCTCTACTATCTCTTGACAGCAATCAATGTAAGTGAAATGGTTCAGGGGTTCCAACAACAATCAAAAGGACCTCAGCAATGATTCTCTCATCTAAAGATCCTTCTGGTGGCCATTCCACATCTTGGGTGAGTCACTCTATTTCACAGAGTATGCCACCTTTGTGGAGTGAGTTTCACCCCACAGTTACCAGGAAAACCTTTCTAAAGGTTTCTCACACAAATTTCAGTAGGCTCAGTTTCCTTAGTGTGCCTCCCATGTTCCACCCCGCATCGGTGTCACACACTTAGAACAAAACACACTTAGGACAAGATTCACTTGTCTATCTCTGGATGTTCCCCTCTCAGGGACTTAAGGCCCTCTTAGCCTTGCGGGTCGGTATCAACCCCTGACCTGGAGCTTTCACCTAGATGTTGGTTGGTGAAATTCCACCATAGACTGTATGAGGTGCCACGGAACTGTGGATCAGGACTCTGCACTCCCTTCAGCCCTCTGGTTGGGTCGGAACCCTTCCCTTTGTCCATCTCTTTTACACACATTCACACAGACATGGCCAGGACAGAATTTCTATACCGCCCAAATTCCAACAATTCCAATCCAAACAAAAAGGGAGTCATGGTTCCCCTCTGCTCGCTGACCCCGAACAGAGGCTACTTGGGCTACTCCCTGGGTCCATTTTAGCTCCAACCACTTTGGAGGGTACTCGGGACCCAACAGAGGGTGATCAAGCCTCTCTTCCACCTGCTTAGGCCTCAAAGGGGAAGTCAGGTGGGCTGCAAAAACAAATGGACCCAGGTCCTACCTGTTCAGCTGGGTGGTGCTCCAAAACCCTAATTCTGGTTCCTGCTGCCTGTGGGTTCCATTGTGCTCTGGGGATGGCAGCCCAGGGTGATGGGTGAGTGGATCATCCTTCAGGCCAAAAGTGGCCTGGGCACGCCAAGGGGACTACTGTCCCCCATTGCCCCAGGGAAGCTGGTGCCTGGAGACAAGAGAGGCAGAATAGCCTTCCTTACCTCCTCTGTACCATCTGTGTCACCAAAAATTTTGTAGGGACAAATGAGGCAAGGCACTGAAGACAGCAGGAAACAGATTTATTTGGCTGCAGCCAGGTTCAGAGGGTACAGCCTTTGCTGTAATCAATCAATCCCCTGAACCCTGAGTTCAGGGAGTTTCAGAGTTTTATACCCAGCATGTAAGGGGAGGGGCTCTGAAGTTCACAGTCTGCAGAAGATCACATAAAAGCAGCATTTTCTTTAACTCTTCTGGGCATGTTAACTCTTCAAGGACAACACCTGAGAAGGGGAGAGCCTCTTCTCCCCTTTCTTTCCTCCCCCTGCCAGCTGTTACCATGGGCCCATTTGTAACTTATCTTAAAAATGTAGACATCTCTGTGATGCCCAGCTCAAGGCCAGAGGCCTTGTTTGCACATTTCTTCAAAGTACTGTACTGGATACGTTTGTGAAAAACTAGTAAGGGGGTGTCCAGCACCTGGAGTGCTGATATCTTCTCAGCCAGTGGCCAAATAAACAGGGTGACATGAAAATAGGAAGTTTATTGACAATGGACTCTTTTGCTGAGAGTCCTAAAATCAGCCATGGTGAAGAGGGCTTTTCTGTGGAGAAAGGGGGTGCCACTTCACCATGTTAGATTGTTGTGAAATTAAATGAGATAGCATACACAAACCATCTATCAGTGCTCAGTATATAATGAACATTGAATAAATGTTAGATTTTATTATATAGAGACACAGTCAATTCTGGATCTAAGAGAGTGTGTGAGGATGGCTTGAGCCTAAGCAACTCCAATTTTTAAAACTCCAGTTTAAAATCTGCAGTTTCACCAGGCACACCCACTGAACCCTCCAGTATGACCTCAAACAAGTTACTTCCCCTCACCCTGATAAACAAAGTGAAGCCCCTGGTAGGCTGTCCTCACCTGATAGGAGGAAAAGGGGAGAAGATCAGGGTGGAGACAACTAGACAAGATGCTTTTGACCCCAGGGTAAATGATGTCACTGAGAAATCCAATGGTAGTTGATAAGAATTGAAAGGGGGGTCAAAAGCCCCCAAATTTAGTATAATTAATAGAGCAAATGAATGGGGATTGAGCCAGCAGAAACAAAAATGCACTCGAGCTGGAGAGCCTGATGAGGACCTGACATCCCTTGACTTGTCATGTTCCTGATCCTCTGTGTGATCCTCACCACTCTCAAACTCTACCGCCTCCTCTGGACCTTGGTGAGAGTAGCAACTTCTCCTTTTGACCCTCTCCTCAACTGGTCATCCGTTCCACCCTAGGAAAAGCCTGCCTTGGTTCTGGACCTGGTCACCACGGTCTGAGTGAGTGTGCATCTGCTGGACTCAAAGCCTAAGGCTTAAGACTTTTGAACTTAGCATACAGAGGAAATGTCTGTCATTAGCCTGTTATGAGTAAGAGTGTTTTGCAGTGCTTAGAATTAATCTAAATTGTTTGCTGTGAATTGATTATGTCTATTGCAGTGCCTAGCATCAAGGATTGCCATTTTCTTCATTAAGAGCCTATAGAGTGAATCTGTATTGAGTAAATAAAGTATTGAAAGAGTCAGAAGCACGTGGACAGTCTTTATTTCTCCCCTCGACTGCGTACATCACAATTTTGCCCCCTTGCAACAGTGTGTAAGTGCCAAAATATGAGTATCAGGGGCTGGGGCTGGGGCTCAGTGGTAGAGTGCTTGTCTAGCATGTGTGAGAAGGCACTGGGTTCGATCCCTCAGCACCACATAAAAATAATTAAATAAAATAAAGGCATTGTGTCATCTACAACTAAAATTATTTTTAATAATATGAATATTAATCAATTTAAAGTCTATGCACTTATAAAAGTAAAATAAGCATGTCTGAGATCCTGGATTCATCTCTACTACCAGGGGGGGAAAAGAGAGATAGAGAGAGGGGGAGAGAGAGGGACAGAGCAAGAGAGGGAGAGAGAGAAAGGGAAACTGATTTACTCTGTGAGATTATTTAAGAATAAAAAGAAGAGACAGGTGTGGGGGAGAGCACACCTGTAATCCCAGTGACTCAGAGGTGAGACAGGAAGATCCCATGTTCAAAACTGCCTCACCAATTTAGAAAGGCTTTAAGTAACTTAGCCAGACCCTGTATCAAAATAAAAATAAAGAGGATTGGGGTCGTGACTCAGTGGTAGAGCACCCCTGGGTCCAGTCCTCAGTCCTGGAGGGGGGAAGGATAAAAACAAGGAAGGCACACTGACCCATGCCTATAGTCCCAGTGACTCCAGAGGATGAGGCAAGAGGATCATGAGTTCAAGGACAACCTGGTTCAAGGTCAGTGAGACCCTGTTTCAACAAATAAAAAGGGTTGGAATGTAGCTCAGTGGTGGATTTCATTCCCTAGTATGACTCAAACGTAAAAAAAATGAAATGAAATTAAAAATAAGATGTAATATGGATAGAGCCAGGAAGGGGTTACTTGATTACTAAATTTGATTGCCTATTTTTATTCAATTAATAAAAGTGATTATTTCTTCACAATCTCACCATGGTTATCACTTTTTTACATGGTCATTTTCAAGAGAAACATTTTAAAGGACAGCAAAGTATCTGAGAATCTTCATCTAGAAGATTCATCTCCTCTAATGTGGAGAAACAAAAGACCTAATATCTTAAACCACTGGCCACTCGGATGAATGTCAGTGCCTTTCATTCTGTCCTCCATCTCTTCTTATTTTTATTTTACAACTGACTTTGTCATTGACCTATCTTTGAACCTGTCCATTGTGCTTTGTATTTTAATGACTCTTTTCTCCATTTCTTACCTTTTTAAAAAAATTCATCTTCTGACTTTTCTCCTCCCATAATGTTCTGCTCTTGTTACAGAGCAATATTCCAGATGTTTCTGCAATCCTGAATAGAGCACCACCATAGTTTCCTGCTCATTCTGAAGGAATCTCATCAATGATCTGGATAGACCCATTGTTCATTCATGAATGAGGAAGCAATCTCCAATTAAAGACATTGCTCTAGAAGAGACTTCCAAATTGATTTCATTGAAAAAAAAAAATGAGCAGGGCTTGGGTATCTGCTCAGTGGTAAAGCACTTGCCTAGCATGCATGAGGCTCTGGGTTCAATCTCCATCACCACATAGGAAATAAGCAACAACAAAACTATTTTCAAAGAAGAAGAAGAAGAAGAAGAGGAGGAGGAGGAGGAGACGAACAAATTAAAAACCTTTCACTTGTGTTTTTTGTTTGTTTGTTTGTTTGTTTTTTAGGGGGGTCTGGCTTTCTCTTTAGTTCTTGTTACACTGTGAGGCTCTGGGTCACCAAGAAGGCACTAAATGTGAAGGTCACCCTTTTCAGGTCAACCATATCCTCCCTCCCCCCACCAACTCCCTTGGCACTGGTTTGTGGGTCCACTTAGCCGTTCGACCCCCGGGGAGAGCCCAAGGCCTTGACCTCCTGACTCAGCAAGTGTGGGGAAGAGTTTCAGAAACAAGTTAGAGTTGGAAGGCAGACCTTCTGGGAGCTTCCCCCAGCCAGCAGGGGGCAAGGGAGGGGCTGCAGTGGGTGGGTTGGCACAGGGGACAGGGACAGCTTGGCCCAGCTTCCTGGAGACCCCCCAAACCTCACAAGAAGTTTCCATCTGCAGATACCCCAAAGGCACTGGTGAAGTCTGGGGTGGGTGGAGGAGGCACCAATTAGGGGTGGAGACCCCCCACTTAGCTGGTGGCCTAGCATATTGCTGGGCACACAAGGTGCTCAATAAGTGTATTTTGAACAAACGGCGCAAAAGGGCTGTGAAGGACAGGGAGCAGGGCCTGGGGCCCCTTGGCCCAGCTTGTTCCATTCAGAAAATAGCAGTTTAAAAAAATGTAAAAATCCTTTCCCTCCCTCCCTCCAATTTCTGGGCCCAGGAAAGGGGCAAGGGAGGTGTCTCTATGCCCACTCTTCCCTCTCTCCATCCCTTAAAAATCTATATACACATATACATATTTATATGGCACCACAAGGGGGTCCTGTCTATGTCCCGTTACTCAAAAATGGGGAGCCAAGCTCCAGGGCCTTGGGGTAATTAAGGCAGAAGGAAGGGGTCACAGCTTGGGTGACATAAGGAGCAGCCATCAGCCTTGGAGAAGCTGGAATGTGGGTCCTGAAGGAAAGACCCTTGCTCCCTTCACAAGGGGTAAGAGGTTCTTCCCTCTGGGCCTTCCCCTGCCTAGACAGGAACTGGTGGGGGCTCTGTCAGTTCCAAGGGAGGCGTGGGGGTGAGAAGAGACTGGTTCACCCTGGACCGGCCTAGACCTCAGCAACCTGCAGGCCAGTCCAGGCAGGAGCTGATGATGGTAGCCACACCCCTGGGAAAGCTGAGTGGGCAAGATGGGGCTCTATGAAAGGCACTTGGTGTCCACTGTTCCTAGGCTGGGGCTCCAAGGTATGGGATGACAGAAATCCTGCCCCCACCCCAAAAGCAGAACTGGGGCTAAGGAGCCCACTTTGGCAGCAGAGAAACATGGCAGCATGAAGAGAGGGGACAGAAAAGGGGAGAAGCAGGCAGGGCCCCCAGGTCCCCTGAAAAGTGGGGAGGAGGTTCAAAGGCACTGACACAGGGAACCAGGGGGTGTACAGTCCTCGTAACAGCCTGGCAGGGCTGCTGGGGAAGACACCTGCTTCCCCAGGGACACCAATGGGCACAGCTCGCTGATTTTCTTAAGAACTCTCGGGCAGGTGCCCAGAGTCTCCGTGGGAGGAGGTGTGGGCTTCAGTCAGGAGCAGGTCCTGGCCCCATGGCACCTCACTAGCTCTCAGGCCTTGGCACTTGAGTTTTGACAAGAGCCAGAAAACCTTTGTTAACAAGGAAACTTAGATAACATTTAATTAGCATAGGCTATAAATAGAATGTTGCTGGGAATTTACATGGGCACAGTCTAAAGTTTCTGGGTAATTGGTGGCTGTTCCCTCTATGGTTCTTCCTAAAAATGGCACAACAACATCTTTTTTTTTTTTTTAATTTTTTATTGTTGGCTGTTCAAAACATTACATAGTTCTTGATATATCATATTTCACAATTTGATTCAAGTGGGTTATGAGCTCCCATTTTTACCCCATATACAGACTGCAGAATCACATCAGTTACACATCCATTGATTTACATATTGCCATACTAGTGTCTGTTGTATTCTGCTGCCTTTCCTATCCTCTACTATCCCCCCTCCCCTCCCCTCCCCTCCCCTCCCCTCCCCTCCCCTCTTCTCTCTCTGCTCCCTCTACTGACATTCGTTTGTCCCCCTTATATTATTTTTCCCCTTCCCCTCACTTCCTCTTGTATGTACTTTTGTATAACTCTGAGGGTCTCCTTCCATTTCCATGCATTTTCCCTTCTCTCTCCCTTTCCCTCCCACCTCTCATCCCTGTTTAATGTTAATCTTCTTCTCCTGCTCTTCGACCCTACTCTGTTCTTAGTTACTCTCCTTATATCAAAGAAGACATTTGGCATTTGTTTTTTAGGGATTGGCTAGCTTCACTTAGCATAATCTGCTCTAATGCCATCCATTTCCCTGTAAATTCTATGATTTTGTCATTTTTTAATGCAGAGTAATACTCCATTGTGTATAAATGCCACATTTTTTTTATCCATTCATCCATTGAAGGGCATCTAGGTTGTTTCCACAGTCTAGCTATTGTGAATTGTGCTGCTATGAACATAGATGTAGCAGTGTCCCTGTAGCATGCTCTTTTTAGGTCTTTAGGGAATAGACCGAGAAGGGGAATAGCTGGGTCAAATGGTGGCTCCATTCCCAGCTTTCCAAGAAATCTCCATACTGCTTTCCAAATTGGCTGCACCAATCTGCAGTCCCACCAGCAATGTACAAGTGTACCCTTTTCCCCACATCCTCGCCAGCACTTGTTGTTGTTTGACTTCATAATGGCTGCCAATCTAACTGGAGTGAGATGGAATCTTAGGGTGGTTTTGATTTGCATTTCTCTGACTGCTAGAGATGGTGAGCATTTTTTCATGTACTTGTTGATTGATTGTATGTCCTCCTCTGAGAAGTGTCTGTTCAGGTCCTTGGCCCATTTGTTGATTGGGTTGTTTGTTCTCTTATTGTCTAATTTTTTGAGTTCTTTGTATACTCTGGATATTAGGGCTCTGTCTGAAGTGTGAGGAGTAAAGATTTGTTCCCAGGATGTAGGCTCCCTATTTACCTCTCTTATTGTATCTTTTGCTGAGAAAAAACTTTTTAGTTTGAGTAAGTCCCATTTGTTGATTCTAGTCATTAACTTTTGTGCTATGGGTGTCCTATTGAGGAATTTGGAGCCCGACCCCACAGTATGTAGATCGTAGCCAACTTTTTCTTCTATCAGACGGCGTGTCTCTGATTTGATATCAAGCTCCTTGATCCATTTTGAATTAACTTTTGTGCATGACGAGAGAAAGGGATTCAGTTTCATTTTGTTGCATATGGATTTCCAGTTTTCCCAGCACCATTTGTTGAAGATGCTATCCTTCCTCCATTGCATGCTTTTAGCCCCTTTATCAAATATAAGGTAGTTGTAGTTTTGTGGATTGGTTTCTGTGTCCTCTATTCTGTACCATTGGTCCACCCGCCTGTTTTGGTACCAGTACCATGCTGTTTTTGTTACTATTGCTCTGTAGTATAGTTTGAAGTCTGGTATCGCTATACCGCCTGATTCACCCTTCCTGCTTAGCATTGTTTTTGCTATTCTGGGTCTTTTGTTTTTCCATATGAATTTCATGATTGCTTTCTCTATTTCTACAAGAAATGCCGTTGGGATTTTGATTGGCATTGCATTAAACCTGTAGAGAACTTTTGGTAATATCGCCATTTTGATGATGTTAGTTCTGCCTATCCATGAACAGGGTATATTTTTCCATCTTCTAAGATCTTCTTCTATTTCTCTCTTTAGGGTTCTGTAGTTTTCATTGTATAAGTCTTTCACCTCTTTTGTTAGGTTGATTCCCAAGTATTTTATTTTTTTTGAAGATATTGTGAATGGAGTGGTTGTCCTCATTTCCATTTCAGAGGATTTGTCGCTGATATACAGGAATGCCTTTGATTTATGCGTGTTGATTTTATATCCTGCCACTTTGCTGAATTCATTTATTAGCTCTAATAGTTTCTTTGTAGACCCTTTTGGGTCTGCTAGGTATAGAATCATGTCATCTGCAAATAGTGATAATTTAAGTTCTTCTTTTCCTATTTTGATGCCTTTAATTTCTTTCGTCTGTCTAATTGCTCTGGCCAGTGTTTCGAGAACTATGTTGAACAGAAGTGGAGAGAGAGGACATCCCTGTCTTGTTCCAGATTTTAGAGGGAATGCCTTCAATTTTTCTCCATTCAGAATGATGCTAGCCTGAGGCTTAGCATAGATTGCTTTTACAATATTGAGGTATGTACCTGTTATCCCTAGTTTTTCTAGAGTTTTGAACATAAAGGGATGCTGTACTTTGTCAAATGCTTTTTCCGCATCTATCAAGATGATCATATGATTCTTATTTTTAAGTCTATTGATGTGGTGAATAACATTTATTGATTTCCGTATATTGAACCAGCCTTGCATCCCAGGGATGAATCCTACTTGATCATGGTGCACAATTTTTTTGATAAGTTTTTGTATCCGAGTGGCCAGAATTTTATTGAGGATTTTTGCATCTAGGTTCATTAGAGATATTGGTCTGTAGTTTTCTTTCTTTGAAGTGTCTTTGTCTGGTTTAGGTATCAGGGTGATGTTGGCCTCGTAGAATGAATTTGGAAGTTCTCCCTCTTTTTCTATTTCCCGAAGTAGCTTGAAAAGTATTGGTATTAGATCCTCTTTAAAGGTTTTGTAAAACTCTGCTGTATACCCATCTGGTCCTGGGCTTTTCTTAGTTGGAAGTCTTTTGATGGTTTCTTCTATTTCCTCAATTGATATTGGTCTGTTTAGGTTGTCTATATCCTCCTGACTCAATCTGGGCAGATCATATGACTTAAGAAATTTATCTATGCCTTCACTATCTTCTAATTTATTGGAGTATAAGGATTCAAAATAATTTTTGATTATCTTCTGTATTTCTGAAGTGTCTGTTGTGATATTGCCTCTTTCATCCCGTATGTTAGTAATTTGAGTTCTCTCTCTTCTTCTCTTCGCTAGCATGGCTAAGGGTCTGTCGATTTTGTTTATTTTTTCAAAGAACCAACTTTTAGTTTTGTCAATTTTTTCAATTGTTTCTTTTGTTTCGATTTCATTAATTTCAGCTCTGATTTTAATTATTTCTTGCCTTCTACTTCTTTTGCTGTTGTTTTGCTCTTCTTTTTCTAGGATTTTGAGATGAAGTATGAGATCATTTATTTCTTGGTTTTTTCTTTTTTTAAGGAATGAACTCCAAGCAATGAATTTTCCTCTTACAACTGCTTTCAATGTGTCCCATAGATTCCGATATGTTGTGTCTGTGTTTTCATTAATCTCTAAGAATTTTTTAATTTCTTCCTTGATGTCTTCTATAACCCATTGATCATTCAGTAACCTATTGTTCATTCTCCAAGTGATGTATTCTTTTCCCTTCCTTCTTTTATCGTTGATTTTCAGTTCCATTCCATTATGATCAGATAGGATGCATGGTATTATCTCTACTCCTTTATATTGTCTAAGAGTTTCCCTGTGACATAATATATGATCTATTTTTGAGAAGGATCCATGTGCTGCTGAGAAAAAAGTGTAACTGCTTGATGTTGGGTGGTATACTCTATATATGTCAATTAAGTCTAGGTTATTAATAGTGTTATTGAGTTCTATAGTTTCCTTATTCAACTTTTGTTTGGAAGATCTGTCCAGTGGTGATAGAGGTGTGTTGAAGTCTCCCATGATTATTGTATGGTGGTCTATTAGACTCTTGAACTTGAGAAGAGTTTGTTTGATGAACATAGCTGCACCATTGTTTGGGGCATATATATTTATGATTGTTATGTCTTGTTGGTGTATGGTTCCCTTGAGCAGTATGTAGTATCCCTCTTTATCCCTTTTGATTAACTTTGGCTTGAAATCTATTTTATTTGATATGAGTATGGATACTCCTGCTTGTTTCCGAAGTCCATATGAGTGATATGATTTTTCCCAACCTTTCACCTTCAGCCTATGTATGTCTTTTCCTATCAAATGCGTCTCCTGTAGGCAGCATATTGTTGGGTCTTGTTTTGTGACCCATTCTACTAGCCTGTGTCTCTTGATTGGTGAGTTTAAGCCATTAACATTTAGGGTTATTATTGAGATATGGGTTGTTCTTCCAGCCATGTTTGTTTATTTATGTTACTAAACATGGTTTGTTTTCCTCTTTGATTATTTTCCCCCCTTTAGTGTCCTACCTCCCACTGTTGGTTTTCATTGTTATTTTCCATTTCCTCTTCCTGTAATGTTTTGCCAAGGATGTTTTGAAGAGATGGTTTTCTAGCTGCAAATTCTTTTAACTTTTGTTTATCGTGGAAGGTTTTAATTTCATCTTCCATCCTGAAGCTTAATTTCGCTGGAAACACAATTCTTGGTTGGAACCCATTTTCTTTCAGTGTTTGAAATATGTTATTCCAGGATCTTCTAGCTTTCAGAGTCTGTGTTGAAAGATCAGCTGTTATCCTGATTGGCTTACCCCTAAATGTGATCTGCTTCCTTTCTCTTGTAGCTTTTAAAATTCTCTCCTTATTCTGTATGTTGGGCATCTTCATTATAATGTGTCTAGGTGTGGGTCTCTTATGATTTTGCACATTCGGCGTCCTGTAGGCTTCTAGGATTTGGGGTTCTGTCTCATTCTTCAAGTCTGGGAAGTTTTCTCGTATTATTTCATTGAATAGATTGCTCAGTCCTTTGGTTTGAAACTCTGTCCCTTCCTGTATCCCAATGACTCTTAAATTTGGTCTCTTGATGTTATCCCATATTTCTTGGATGTTCTGCTCATGGTTTCTTAACAGTCTTGCTGAGCTGTCTATGTTCTTTTCAAGTTGAAATACTTTATCTTCATTGTCTGATGTTCTGTCTTCTAAGTGTTCTACTCTGCTGGTAGTATTCTCAATTGAGTTTTTAAGTTGGCTTATTGCTTCCTGCATTTCTAGGATTTCTGTTTGTTTGTTTTTTATAACCTCTATTTCCCTGTGTAGTTGATCTTTTGCTTCTTGGATTTGTTTATGTAATTCATTGTTGAAGTGATCTTTCATTGTCTGATTTTGCTGTTTAATGTCTTCCTTGATACTCCAGATCATCTGAAGCATGTATATCCTGAATTCTTTATCTGACATTCCATCTGCTGCAGCTATTACCTCTTCTAACGTTGAGTTGACCTGCATTGCTTGTGGTCCTTTCTTTCCTTGTCTCTTCATACTGTTCGCGTTCCTTTCTACTTAGTGAAACTGTTGTGCTATTGAATTTTCCCCCTATATATTTATATTGGTCTTGTATAGTTGCAAAGTCTCCCTCGCAGGCGCGGGCGGCGGCTCTGTCCCTCTGCGGGCCGCTAGGCTTGTTCTGTGGGTGGTCACAGTTCTGTCTACTTTGCAGGTGCAGGCAGCGGCACTGCCCCTCTGCAGGCCTCTGGGGCTGTACTGCCAGTGGGTCGCAGGTCCGCCTACCTTGCAGGTGCGGGGGGGGGGGCGGCGGCTCTACCCTTCCTCAGGCCACTGGGCCTGTTCTGTCTCTCGGTTGCAGGTCTGGCCTGTTCTGATGGTGGTCACAGTTCCACCTACCTGGCAGGCGCGGGGGGTGGGGGGCGGCTCTGCCCCCCAGCAGGCCCCTGGGCCTGCTCTGTGCGTGGTCACAGTTCCCTCTACCTTGCCGGTGCAGGGGGAGGGGGCGGCTCTGCCTCTCAGCAGGTCGCTGCTCCTCTTCTGCCGGTGGGTCGCAGGCCCGCCTACCTTGCAGGAGTGATTGGAAGCTCTGTCCCGCCACGGGCCACTGGGCCTTTTCTGTCCGTGGTCACAGTTCCACCTACCTGGCAGGCGCGGGGGGTGGGGGGTGGCTCTGCCCCTCAGCAGGCCGCTGGGCCTGCTCTGTGCGTGGTCACAGTTCCGTCTACCTTGCCGGTGCAGGGGGAGGGGGCAGCTCTGCCTCTCAGCAGGCCGCTGCTCGTCTTCTGCAGGTGGGTCACAGGCCCGCCTACCTTGCAGGAGTGATTGGAAGCTCTGTCCCACCACAACAACATCTTAACCATTTTTGTATTGGTCTCTCCCTTCAGAGATATTTTGGCTCTTGCCATCCTCAAGAATTGGTTCTCAGGCATAGGGACTTCGGGGCTATGGGGAAGGGCTGGGAAATCTAATGGAATCCAGTAATTTGCCCCTCTGTTCTCCTATGAGTTAGTTGAATTATTAGCAAGAGCTATGCCACACACATTATGACTGAGTACAAGGAAAGAGTTTTTAGACCAAAATGAAAGAAAAAACATAGTATTTGGTATTAGTCATGGCTCTCCAGAGTAACCCAACCAATAGGGAGCCTCTTACTCAGGAGGTGTGTGAGGATGGCCTTAGGCCTGAGCCTAAGCAACTCCATTTTAAAAACTCCAGTTTGAAACCTGAAATCTCCAAGCACACCCACAGAACCCTCCAGTATGACCTCAAACAAGTTACTTCCCCTTAACATGATAAACAGAGTGAAGCCCCTGGCAGGCTGTACTGGCCTGGTAAGAGGAAAAGGGGAGAAGATCAGGGTGGAGACCACCAGATCAGATGTTTCTGACCCCAGAATTAGGGTTTTGGAGCACCACCCAGCTGAACAGGTAGGACCCTGAGAAATCTGGTGGTAGCTGATAAGGATTGAAAAAGGGGTCAAAAGCCCCCAAATTTAGTATAAATAATAGAGATGATGAACAGGGATTCAGCCAGTAGAAACTGGAGAGCCTGATGAGGACATGACATCCCATCACTTGTCATCCTTTCCTTATCCTCTTGTGATCCTCACCACTCTCAAACTCTACCAACTCATCTGGACCCTGGTGAGAGTCACACCTTCTCCCTATAACCCTCTCCTCAACCAGTCTTCCACTCCACACCAGGAAAAGCCTGCCTTGGTTCTAGACATGGTCACTGTGGTCTAAGTGAATGTGCATCTGCTGGACATAAAGCTTAAGGCTTAAGACTTTTAAAGTTAGCACACACAGGAAATGTCTGTCATTAGCCTGTCATGATTAAGTGTGTTTTGCAGTGCTTAGAATTAATCTAGAATTGTTTGCTGTGAATTGATTATGTTTATTGCAGTGCCTAGCATTAAGGATTGTCATTTTCTTGATTAAGAACCTATAGAGTGAAATTGCATTGAATAATTTGAGTGAATAAAGCATTTAAAGGGGCAGAAGCACATGGACATTCCTTATTTCTCCCCTCAACTGCATATGTCACAATTTTACCCCCTCCTGACAAGGTGTCTGGCCCCCACACTCCTCTTTAACCATCAACTGATTAAACAAGGCCCAAGTCCCATTGAAGTGGCACCCCTTTCTCCACAGAAAAGCCCTCTTCACCATGGCTGATTTTAGGACTCTCAGCAAAAGAGTCTCTGTGAAGGAGTCCAATGTAGATAAACTTCCAATTTTCGTGTTGCTTTGTTTTGCTTGGCCACTGGCCAGGAAGATACCAGCACTCCAGGTGCTGGACACCCCCTTACTAGTTTTTCACAAACATATCCAGTATAGTACTTTGTAGAAATGAGCAAACAAGGCCTCTGGCCTTGAGCTGGGCTTCACAGAGATGTCTACATTTTTAAGATAAGTTACAAATGGGCTCCATGGTAACAGCTGGCAGGGGGAGGAAAGAAAGGGGAGAAGAAGCTCTCCCCTTCTCAGGTGTTGTCCTTGAAGAGTTAACTTGCCCAAAATAGTGAAAGAAAAAGCTGCTTTTATGTGAACTTCTGCAGAATGTGAACTTCTGAGCCCCTCCCCTTACATGCTGGGTATAAAACTCTGAAACTCCCTGAATTTGGGGTTCAGGGGATTAATTGATTACAGCAAAAGCTGTACCCTCTGAACCTGGCTGCAACAAAATAAATCTGTTTCCTGCTCTCTTGCTTCATTTGTCCCTACAAAATTTTTGGTGACACAGATGGGACAGAGGAGGTAAGGAAGGCTATTCTGCCTCTTTTGTCTCAGGGGACCGGTTTCCCTGGGGCGATGAGGGACAGCAGTCCCCTTGGCATGCCCAGGCCACTTTTGGCCTGAAGGATGATCCAATCACCCAGCGCCCTGGGGCTGCCATCCCCAGAGCACAATGGAACCCACAGGCAGCAGGAACCAGAATTAGGGTTTTGGAGCACCACCCAGCTGAACAGGTAGGACCCAGGTCCATTTGGTTTTGCAGCCCACCTGACTTCCCCCTTTGAGGCCTAAGCAGGTGGAAGAGAGGCTTGATCACCCTCTGTTGGGTCCCGAGTACCCTCCAAAGTGGTTGGAGCTGAAATGGACCTGGGGAGTTGCCCGAGAAGTCTCTGTTCAGGGTCAGTGAGCAGAGGGGAAACCGGGACTCCCTTTTTGTTTGGTTTGGAATTGTTGGAATTTGGGCGGTATAGAAATTCTGTCCTGGCCATGTCTGTGTGAAAGTGTGTGAATGAGATGGACAAAGGGAAGGGTTCCGATCCAACCTGAGGGCCGAAGGGAGTGCAGAGTCCTGATCCATGGTTCCGTGGCACCTCATACAGTCTATGGTGGAATTTCACCAACCAACGTCTAGGTGAAAGCTCCAGGTCGGGGGTTGATAGCGATCTGCAAGGTTAAGAAGGCCCTAGGTCCCTGCAAGGGGAACAGCCAGAGATGGATGAAGTGAGTCTTGTCCTAAGTGTGTTTTGTTCTAAGTGTGCAACACCTATGCAGGGTGGAACATGGGAGGCACACTAAGGAAACTGAGCCTTCTGATGTGTATAGGAAACCTTTGGGAAGGTTTTTCCTGGTAACTATGGGGTGAAACTCACTCCACAAAGGTGGCATACTCTGTGAATTAGAGTGGCTCACCCAAGATGTGGGCTAGCCACCAGAAGGATCTTTAGATGAGAGAGTCATTGCTGAGGTCCTTTTGATTGTTGTTGGAACCCCTGAACCAATTCTCTTATATTGATTGCTGTCAAGAGATTGTGCAGAAATAGCGCCCTTGGCTGAGAGCCTGTCTAGATGGACAGACCAAGCTGATGTTAGCTAGGAGCATAGTGGTCTCTAAGACCCAGAAGAAAGCAGTTAAACAGAAAACCTGACTAGGAAATACAGGACAGGAAACAGTTTTCCCCATGAGCCAGAATAGAACCCAAGACCTTATGTGCCACTCTACCCAATTTTGCGAAGACCACTGGGACAACAGACTGTCCCCTAGCCCCCTTGTCCTCAGAGGCAACAAATGATGGCCCCCAATACTGGCTATTCCTTCCTCTGTGATGTCCTCAGAGCCAAAGGCTTCCTAGAACCAAAGACTCTTTCACCTCCCAAGATTAAGGTGGGAAATTTGTCCCAAGACTATAGCCACAACTCAGATGAGAACTCTCCAGATGCCCTTGCAAGGGACTAAAGGACATACCTATGTGGCAAGAAGGGAAATGTCTGAGGGAGACAAGGCAGTTTTATGTGCCAGCCTTTCTCCACCATTGCGCTCCTAAGCTGGAAAAATCATACTCCCTCCTATATGGAGAAACCCTGGGCCATGACTGATCAGATGCAGCCCATTAAGCAGACCTAGGATGGGGTCCCAACAAAGAAGAAGGTCTAAAGATAAAGAGATGTCAAGAGACCCTCGGAGAAAGTCTGAAACAAATAGAAAAAAGAGATCAAAACACACTGCCTGTGCCCAAGAGTTAGAAGGAATCGAGCCAGCCATGAGCCCTAGCCAAAGCTGAGTGCTTCTGCAGACAAACAAAGCTGAGATAAGCCTGTTGCTGCTCCAGCATCTCCCTCTTGCACCCTCTGATAGCCCTGAACATTTCTCTGGGCCCCACATCTGCCTAAGGCCCCTCTGCCCTATGAAACTGGCAGCAATAATCAAAAGAGATGTGCCCAACTGACTCAGAGCTAAATGTCCAGGACACTGCCGTTGCTGCCCCTCTCCCTGCCCAGAGGTTCCCCGGGGGAGGAGGGGCACCATACAAACATTGCAGCTGCAATGCAAGTTTGTCAGTGAAGATATGCACAGGTTCAAGCAACAGGTGATCAATGCAGCCTTTGTGGGACAGGCTCAGAGAGCCATTTGCCAAAAATTACAATCCTAGAGGGCTTTACTGAGAAGTGTGCCATAGAGCTGACGAAGATGGCCACCACAGTTTCCATCAATCAATACCCAGAGGCTCAAAGACAAGCAGACCAAAAAGATAGAGAGGAGTGTGGATCTCTTTACAGCTGCCCTCACCACAAACCCAGAGGTCACTCAAAGGGGGTCTCACTAGAACAAAGCCAATGGTCCAAATGTTTATAAGGAAAAAAAATTGTGGCCAGACAAAAGGGGAAGCCTCCAGTGGCCCCAGCGGGCAAGCACCCACTGCCATGCTCAAATGTTAAGCCTTAAACAGAGAAGGAGTGAATGTTTTCCCCCAGTTTTTGGCCCCAGCCCCTCCTTTTAGTTTCTTCCCACTTGCCCAGAAGTTTGATGACTGATGAATATGGCAGGGGTCCCATAGACACACACAACTGTATCTGATGCACAGGTCCCATTGTGTCAGGAGGGCTCAGCTGCTGCAAGCCCCCAAATGAACCAGGAATATATTCACGTTAATAGCTGATAGTGGGCCATAGGGTGCTCACTCCAAAAGGACATGCTACCCTGGCTCCAAGCCACACGCTGTAAGCCACCAGCAGGAAGGGCCACAGAGCCCCATGCACCCAGGCATACTGAACAAAAACACAAGTGGGGCAGCTACTATATACAATTAGAGCAGGCTCCCACCTGGCAGGAGGGTAAAACTATGCAGACAAAGAGAAACACCTAGCTGGGCACAATGTGGCTGCCACACTGGGACCTGCACGGGACCACACCGCTGCCCTCCAACCTTGGCAGATGGCCCACAGCGAGACTTACATAGGTGCCTTTTATACAAATGATGTCCCAGGTCATTAATCTCTGTTAAGATTTACATTAGATTTAAAAATTGGAAAATCCTAGCAGCCAAGATCCTGCACTGGGAGATAACAAAAAAATCCCTGCATCTTAAAGCACCAGAGGCTCTATGTACGCCTCCCTTCCCTAAATGACAGTTCCTCCCAGGTGTTTGAGTACACCATCTTTGCAACAACACTGGACTCTAATTTAAAGTCCACATTTATCAACAAAAAGTCATATACGTTGATTACCATCTGACTCAGCAATAGAACAGAACAACCACTGAGCCTCAAAAGAAATAGGAGATCTGCTCAATTCCAGTCCCTTCAACCTGCCATCTGACTAGAGAATTTTGGGGGGCTACTGGGTTCAGCCATATATGGATCTCCAGCTTTCAGTTATGACAAAACCCCTTTATGAAGCCACAAAGGGGGGAGAATGGGATCCTCCGATGTGGGGGTCAACTAAGCAAAAGGCCTTTGAGGACATTAAACAAGCACTCACCAGTGCACCTGGATTAAGGCTCCCTGACCTCACAAAGCCTTTCTTTCTGTATGTCCACGATTGGTCTGGAGTGGCTGTGGGAGTTTTGACTCAGATGCTGGGGACATGGCACCGTCCAGTGGCCTATTTGTCCAAACAACTGGACTCTGTAGCCCAGGGCTGGCCACCTTGTTTATGGGCCCTTGCAGCCATAGCTCTTCTGGTGTTGGAAGCTGATAAACTGGCCATGGGACAAGAACTGGTTGTCAGAGTTCCTCCTTCAATTTTGATATTGTTAGAATACAAAGGACACTACTGGTTGACTAATGAAAAAATGGTCAAATATCAGGGCATGTTATGTGAAACCCCACATATCCATGTCGAGGTCGTGAAAACTCTAAACCCAGCAACTTTGCTGCCCATTGGACCTGGAAAACCTGATCAATACGTTGAGATCATGGATGAAGTGTTCTCCAGCAGACCAGACCTAATAGATCAGCCTCTCAAGGACGCTGATGCAGAGTACTTCACAGATGGAAGCAGTTTTATAAAAGATGAGGTATGTTTTGCTGGATATGCAATGGTCACTCTGGACTCTCCTGTCAAGGCAGACCTCTGCCTCAGGTAACCTCAGCACAAAAAGTAAAACTTATTGCTTTGATTCAAGCACCTCAGTTGACAGCAGGAGTCTGTGTGGATATTTACAGACTCAAAATACCCTTCATGTTCCTAGGGCCTTATGTAGGCTAATTAACTCAGGAGAGACAAAAGGGGGGGGGGGACATGATGTATGGGCAAGAAATTCTTAAACTTTTGGATTGCACTGTGGTCTCCCAGGAAGGTTGTGATTATATATTTCCAAGCTTATCGAACGGGAAACACTGTGGTTTCTCAGGGCAACAGGAGAGCTGACAGAGAGGCCGGGTCAGCTGTCTGCAAGAAACAGGAAGAAAATCCAGTCCCAGGTTTAAATGCTGCCCTCTGCCTGGCCGACTAGCTAACAGAATGGGAGCCAACATATTCCCAACATGAAAGTAAGTGATTTGAGACTGAAAAAGAAAATTTTCTCCCAGATGGATGGTGGAGATTTTCTGATGGCCGAAATAGCCATCCTGGAGATTCTAGCCCCAGCCTTTATCAGGAAAACATGTTGGACATGTTACCGCTGTTTACCGGTGAGGAGTCCTTGCTTCCCCAATGCTTAAGTGTAACACCAGAGAAGCACGCCGAGGCAAATTTAGAGTGGAAAGTAGAAGCTTTATTAAGGACAGCAGAAAAGACTTCTCCCAGGAGGAAGAAGGTGACCCAAGAGGTGGAATCCGTGGAAGGGGGATGTCTTTCCTTTTTTATAGCCAAGGTCTTCTTTCAGCTTTCCTGCATTTCTGTCCTTTGTTCTGTTATCTTGCAGTGATAGAATATAGGTGAGAAGACCCAAAAGGTGAGGGGCAGATGGGCCAGAGGAGTAATCTGGGCAGGAAGGGTCTGAGGCCACTTTTGATGAGTACTTCCTAGTTTGCTGGAAGCTGCCTCATTAACATTTCTTTAGAATGGGCTCAGGGCCTTGGAACTTTTCAATTTCCCCAAGTGCTGCTCTGCTTTTCCGGGCTCCATTCTCAACATGGCCTTCATTTTTTATTTTACTCGATATCAGACCCGATTTACCTAACTACACTAACTACCTATCTTTAAATCTGGCTTCACATACAGCACTTGAGACAATTCTGAGTTGACATTTCTATGTCCCCTGGCTCACAAGCAACACCTGGATGATCTGCAAACAATGTGAGGTTTGTGCTCACAACAATACTTGTCAGGGGCCAGAGCTCCCACCAGGAATCCAAACTATAGGAGGAGCACCTTTTGAAGACTTGGAAGTAAACTTCACTGAACTACTCTTTTGTTTTTTGTGTGTTCATACTCTGACGAGTGGAAGCCTTTCCCACCCACATTGAAAAGGCTAGGGAGATACTAGGATGCTTCTCTGGGAAATTATTCCCAGATTTGGTGTCCCAATAATTATTGGCTTAGACAATGGGCCAGGTTTTGGGCAGAGGTGGTATGATTACTGATCAAGAGTTTAAACATCAGATGGAAGTTACATACTGCCTATAGGCTGCAGAGTTCTGGAAAAGTTCAAAGGATGAACAGGACTTTAAGGCTCAATAGGGTACGCTGTGTCAGGAGACTCACATTGTGATGAATTTCTCCCTATTACACTGTTGAGGATTAGATCCACTCCCACTAGGAGGAATAGATTCTTTTCTTTTGAGATAATATACAGGAGGCCCCCTCTTATTAGGGGTCTACGGGGAGACTTAAGAGAGGTAGGAAAATTAACCCTGAGATGACATCTTCAGGCCTTAACCAATGAGTTAGAAAAAGATTGCCAGTAAGTTTCACCACAGGTGCACACTCCTTCAAGCCTGGTGATTGAGTCTGGTCAAAAAATGAAATATTCAACTCCTAAACTTCTTTGGAAGGGCCCTTTCACTGTTGTTTTTTCCACCCCAACTGCAGTAAAGTTTGCAGAGATAGGTCCCTGGATTCACTACACCAGACTCATACCTGCAGCTGAGGACTGGGAGTGCTCTCCAGATGCTGCTATGCCCTTGAAGCTGACCATCCAGAAGAAAAAGGAGCACCAGAGAAGCTTGAGGATCAGAAGGACAACAGCCCTGCTCCAGTCACACCAGAAGCTGACTGGTCTAAGCACGGCTGAAGCTTCAGGAGACTACTGCTCTGTTTCAGCCCTCAGGGGCTGGCTGAACAAAGCATGTGAAAGATAAACTTCCCACCAGGACTAATGAACTCTTTCAACCTCTAAGATAGTTCTTACACTGTAATGCATTGCCACCCCTTGCTTCTAGGTATATACGTAATTCTCTGTTTGGTTTTTGCTACTGGTTTGATAACAGTAACTCTTACTGACTGGACTCTGGGTAGCAAAATTTCACTTATACTTTTTTATCTTGCTTATTATAAGTTTTCTAGGATTTGTTTGGTGTTATTAGTTTGGCTTTATTAATCTATGCTGTTTAACATATGCTAACCAAAATGTTAGTCTATTATTTAGTTTGGTTTCCTTTGATAACCTTAAGGGGTTCTGTCCTACTCCTGTTCCAACCATGGAGATCATGTGAACCGTATGTCAAGACAATCCACTATAACTAAGAGGTGGTAAAACATATATTTAGGAACTGTCCACCAGAGGAATGCAATGGATGGATGACTGTTTGGAAAGGAAAAAGAGGTCCATTGGAAAGACACTTGATTTAGGAGGTCACCAATCTTGGAGTGAAGTTAACTGGCCACCCCAGAGGACTATTGCCACTTATGCTCCAGCTACCTGGGCACAAAATGACAGTTGGAGTTATAAAACTCCTATTTACATGTTAAACAGAATTATTCACTTACAAGCTGTACTAGAAATTATTATTAAATCAGACTGCCACAGTCTTTGACCTCGTAGCCACACAACAGACCAGATGCGAGTGGCTAACTATCAAAACTGCTTGGCATTAGATTAACTACTGGATGAGGAAAGAGAAATATGTGGAGAGTTCAACAGCTCAGATTGTTGCATCTAAATGGATGACAGTAGACAAAGAGTTAAAATATAGCCAACAACACAAGAGAACTAGCACATGTGTTAGTTCATACCTAGAAGGGCATTAAAGTTTGGGTCCCAAACACGCTTTTGGGAGATAGTTTTCAACTCTTCGGTAGATTTAAAAGCTTAACTGGTGTAGTGGGTATTCTGCTGTTAACCTGTTCATTGCTCCCATGTTTGGCTCCACTGTGCATTAAAACTATTGGGTCTACTATAGAAGCTGCTGTTGAAAGGATGACAACAACTAAGGTTTTGACATTATATAAGGTTTTAAGCCAAGATAATGGTAATGATGCTCTTAAATTTAAAGGATTAAATTATGGGGAGTATCATTTAAGCGGGGAATTGAAGTGGCACCCCCTTTCTCTATAGAAAAGCCCTCTTCACCATGGCTGATTTTAGGACTGTCAGCAAAAGAGTCTCTGCAAAAGAGTCCAGTGTAGATAAACTTCCTATTTTCATGTTGCCCTGTTTTACTTGGCCACAGGCTGAGATGATACTAGCACTCCAGGTGCTGGTCACCTCCTTACTAGTTTTTCACAAATATGTCCAGTATAGTACTTTGAAGAAATGTGCTAACAAGGCCTCTGCCCTTGAGCTGGGCCTTCACAGAGATGTCTATATTTTTAAGGTAAGTTACAATTGGGGTCCATGTTAACAGCTGGCAGGGGGAGGAAAGAAAGGGGAGAAGAAGCTCTCCCCTTCTCAGGTGTTGTCCTTGAAGAGTTGCCCAAAACAGTGAAAGAAAAAGCTGCTTTTATGTGAACTTTTGCAGACTGTGAACTTCTGAGACCCTCCCCTTACATGCTGGGTATAAAACTCTGAAACTCCCTGAACTCGGGGTTCAGGGGATTAATTGATTACAGCAAAAGCTGTACCCTCGGAACCTGGCTGCAGCCAAATAAAACTGTTTCCTGCTGTCTTTGGTGCCTTGCCTCATTTGTCCCTACAACAATACTACAGATGCCATGAACCCCAAGTGGAGAAAATGACTGGTGTGTCTGGACTGGGTCCCACTGGAGCAGGAGTAAGGGCACATTCAACACCTCTAATTGGGAGAGATTTGGTAAATGAACGCACCTTGACTCTGTAGGAGACTTCTTTTATCCTGTCCTTTTCTCCCTGAAATGGAGCAATATTTTTTGAAACATCTCTTACAACAATTAAAAATATTTACAGGGCTGGGGTTGTGGTTCAGTGATAGAACGCTTGCCTAACATGTGTGAGGTCCTGGGTTTGATCCTCAGCACCACATAAAGATAAATAAAGGCATTAAAAAAATAAATAAATAAAGTATTTACAAATATAGGAAAAGAAATAAAAATTATTTAAAACTGAGCTAGGGGAATAGTTCATTGGTAGAGCACTTGCCTAGCATGCACAAAATGTTGGATTCAATCCTTAGAAAATAAAAAATATTCAAAGTATTGAAATCCATGGCTGTATTTTTACCTTTTTAATGTTTCAAGAGCCTCTATTGTTTTTTGAAATATATGGACTTTCCCAGGTGTGATGGCACAGGCCTGCCATCCTAGTTACTGAAGAGGCTAAGGTAGGAGGATTGCAAGTTTAAGGTCAGCCTTAGCAACTTAGCAAGGCCCTCAGCAATTAGGAAAACCTTGTCTCAAAAGACATAAAAAGGGGATGGGGTTGTGGCTCAGTGGCAGAGCACTTGCCTAGCATGTGTGAGGCACTGGATTTGATTCTCAGCACTGCATATAAATAAGTGAATAAAATAAAGTTCATCAACATCTAAAAAAAATTAGAAACATAATAACATAAAAAGGGCTGTGAGGGCCAACAAGGTAGCACATGTCTCTAAGTCCAGCAGCTCAGGAGGCTGAGACAGGAGGATCACCATTTTCAAAATCAGCCTCAGCAATGGTGAGTCACTAAGCAACTCAGTGAGTCCCTGTCTCCAAATAAAATACAAAATAGGGCTGGGGATATGGCTCAGTGGTTAAGTGCCCCTGAATTCAATCCCTGATACAAAAAAAAAAAAAATACTGGGGAGTGGCTGTGGATATGGGTTAGGGGTTAAGCACCCTTGGGTTTAATTCCTGGTACCTCTGGCCTTGCTCTACTTCAGAAGGATTCAATCTGAGGTCAAACAAATAAAATATTGGGTCACCAAAGTAATAGATTAAATAATTCAAGTAATCTCCTTATTAGCAGAGACAGAATATTTGTGAGCCTAAAACCACCTTTATTATCCTTATATGCTTATTAAAGATAGCTATGTTATTTTGTTTGGCATTAAATATATCTCTATCCAGGCATGGTGGCACATGTCTGAAATCCCATCTACACAGAGAGCTGAGGTAGGAGGATTATAAATTTGAGGACAGCCTGGACAATATTGGGAGAAACTGTCTCAAAAATACGTATATCTTGATATCAAAAAGATATGAATAAATTAAGATTTATCTGAATAGTTACAAAAAATTTAGAAGAGAATGACAAAGTTGAATATTTATGCAGCTCTCTGAGGTTGTAGAGGAACCAAAATTGTACAGAATCAACTCGATCAATAGTAGAATGGTTTAAATGCAACAAGGACATGCAGTGGGTATTAATATAACATCTAGATAGAGATAGGCTAACTCAGCCTCAATGCTGCTACACACTAGCTGTGCCACTTTGGAAAAACTACTTAAGCACTCTGGGTTTCAGGTTTCCTCATCTGTAACCTGAATCTCTATCCTTCATATAGGATTCTGGGAGAATGAAAAGCAATAATGTGTTCAAAGTACTAAACTTGGAACCAGGCACACAGTAAGTTTGCAGCGAATATTAATTACCATTGCTTTGTTTAAAAAATAGTTACTTTGTGTATTCTATATGCTAGGCACTATTCTAATTCACCAAGAATTTGAGTGCTAGACACTATTTTAAAATGGTGCAGATATTAATTCATTTGATCCTCATAAATATCCTATGGGCTAGGTATTATTATTATTATTATCATTATTATTATTATTTAATATTTATTTTTTAGTTGTAGTTGGACACAATACCTTTATTTTATTTATTTATTTATATGTGGTGCTGAGGATCGAACCCAAGACCTCACAAGTACTAAGCAAGCACTTTACCGCTGAGCCACAACCCCAGCCCCTAGGTATTATTATTATCATGATCATGATCATCATGACCTCTCATAGATAAGGAAATTAAAGTCCAGAGATTAAGTAACTTCCTTGAGACAACACAGTCAATAAGAGTAAGAGCCAGGAATTAAAATTCAATCAATCCACTTCCACCAACTGTTCTTTCCCCACACCCTGCCTGGCACTGGGGATTGAACACAGGAACACTGTACCCTTGAGATACACCCCCAGGCTCTTTAAATTTTGAAACAGAGGTTCTCTAAATTGCCCAGTCTGGTCTCAAGCTCAGCCTCCATAGTAGTTGGGACCATAGGAAAGCACCAACCTCTATGCCTGGTCACAGAGCATGCTCTCAGCTAAATCAGGCTTCATCATCATCCTTGCCATCATCATCATCGTCGTCAACATCATCATCATCATCATCATCACCACCACCATCTTGAACCATAAACTGAGGGTGATGCACAAGGCATTAATGTGTACATATTGATTATTAAAGTTTTGTTTACATAATAAATGTTTTCATAAAATGTGTACATCATGTAACCTAAATTATATTTTTAGTTAGAATTTTGACTTGCAAATGAAAAAGTACATATAGAATCATTCTACAAAGGTTAAAAAATTTGTTAGATCAAAAACTATAAGAAGGATTGGGGTTGTAGCTCAGTGGTAGAGCACTTGCCTAGCACGTGTGAGGAACTGGGTTAATCCTCAGCACCACATAAAAATAAATAAATAAAGAAAGAAAGAAAGAAAGAAAGAAAGAAAGAAAGAAAGAAAGAAAGGGTATTGTGTCTATCTATAACTAAAAACATTTTTAAAAAACTGTAAGAAAACCAGGGCTCATTCCTTATCTTTTTATATTTGTTTGTTTGTTTGTACTGAGGACTTAACCCAGGGGTCTTTACCACTGAACTACATCCCATGCCTTTTTGATTTTTTATTCTGAGACAGCAACATTACGTTGCTTAAGGCTTTGCTAAATTGCTGAGGCTGGTCTTGATCCTGTAATCCTCCTGTCTCAGCTTTCCAAGTCACTGGGATTACAGGCATGTGCCACTGGGCCTGCCTACTTTCTCTTCTTATACATTTGCTACAAAAATTGTTCTATCAATATTTCCTACTCGTTTCAGGCCCAGTGGCATATGTCTGTAATCCCAGTGGCACATGCCTGTATTCCCCATGACTCAGGAGGCTGAGACAGTAGGATCACAAGTTTGAGACCACCTCCAGCAATTTAGCCAGGTCCTGAGCAACTTATCAAGACACTGACTCAAAATTTAAAAATAAAAAAGGGCTGGGCAGGCTGGGGCTATAGCTTAGTAGGAGAGGGCTTGCCTCATACATGCAAGGCACTAGGTTTGATCCTCAGTACCACATAAAAATAAATAAAGGGGCTGGGGTGTGGCTCAGTGGTAGAGTGCTCACCTAGCACAAGTGAGGCACTGGGTTCAAATCTCAGCACCACATTAAAATGAAATAAAGATATTGTGTCCACCTACAACTAAAAAAAATAAATAATTAAAAAATTAAAAAAAATTTAAAATAAATATTTAAAATAAATAAATAAATAAAGATATTGTGTCCATCTACAACTAAAAAGTAAAAATTAAAAAAAAAGGGGAGGGACTGGAGATGTGACTCCATGGTTAAGTGTCCCTGGGTTTAATCCCCAGTACCAAAAAAAAAAAAAAAAAAAGAAGAAGAAGAAGAAGAAGAATTTCTACTTGCTCTTAAGTTAATAGAATGACCAAATACAAAGCACTTTATAAGCCATTCTAAAATAACAAAAACTGTAGAAATAATATAATCTACAATTATCTGCCATTTATACCCCAACAGAAGCAGAGCAGTCTTTATTTTTATCCATTATAAGTGGACACATAGATGCATACACATCCTTGGAAAAAAATCTTAAAGCCTGGGGCTGGGGTGGTGGCTCAGTGGTAGAGTGCTTGCCTCACATGTGTGAAGCACTGGGTTCAATTCTCAGTGCCTCATATAAATAAATGAATAAAATAAAGGTCTGTCAACACCAAAAAAAATTTTTAAAATCTTAAAGCCTATATAATAATATTAAGTCTGTGTTGATTGCCACTGGAGAAATGTGATTACCACTTGGACAAGAACTTAAATTTTCTTGAATCTCTCTCTCTCTCTTTTTTTTTTTTTTTAACTGAGATCAAATAACGATATAAGGAAATAGCACTAGACATAATTTGACCAGAGGGGCAATAAAGAATTCAATTTCTGGGGTGGGGGTTGTGGCTCAGTGGTAGAGTGCTCACGTAGTATGTGAGGTGCTAGGTTCAACCCTCAGTACCACATGCAAATAAATAAATAAAATAAAGGTATTGTGTCCAGCTATGATTAAAAATTTTTTTAAAGAATTAAATTTCTGGGCTGGGGATGTGGCTCAAGCGGTAGCGCGCTCGCCTGGCATGCATGTGGCCCAGGTTCGATCCTCAACACCACATACAAACAAAGATGTTGTGTCCGCCGATAACTAAAAAATAAATATTAAAAAAAAAAAGAATTAAATTTCTGTGCATTGTAGTGGTACCCACCTATAATTCCAAAATAAAAAGGAGTGGGATGTAGCTCGATGATAGAGTGCTTGGCTAGCAAGTGGGAGTCACTGATTTTGATCCCCAGTACAACAAAATACATAAAAAAAAGTTTCAACTTCAAAAGTTCTAGGCACAAATTTATAACTTATTTACATTATTGGATATCTAAGGAAACAAAATATTGTCCGGAGCTTCTCATGGTCCACAATTTGTACCTTTTATTCTTTTTTTTTTCTTAATTTTTATTTTTAGATGGACAAAATATCTTTATTTTATTTATCCACTTTTATGTGGTGCTGAGGATTGAACCCAAGGCCTCACACGTGCTAGGCAAGCACTCTACCACTGAGCCACAACACTAGTCCTGTACCTGATATTCTTCAAGAGAGAATGGAATTAGAGGCCTGTGCTCACCTGTGATGAGCAGCTTCCCATCCTGACTCCTAACCAGAGCTCCAGCCCTGGAGGAGCCCAGGCTGTGATAAGAGGTGGTTGGGATGTAGTGTGACACAACTATGTGGCCAGGGTATTGTGTCCAACTCCCGATCAAGGGCATTCATCTGAAGAACATGACTCCATGTTAAGACATTATGGAAGGATATTAATAAGAAATTAATTAATAATCCATATTTAATTTTATTGTGTAAATGGAATGATTACTAGGATATTGTTATTTTAAACACTTTGGTGTTTTTCCATATCACAACTTTATTGCATTTAAGGATGTGATTTCTCCTCTCTCTCTCTCTCTCTCTCTCTCCTAAGAAATGGAAAAAATACTCTGAGAAAGTGGTATCCTTTGATTTGGTCCTGTACCACCTCACCTTAGGTTATCAAGTAATAAGATTCTGATAAGTGTCTCTTAGTTCTTGGAGATGCATGTCAGTGATGTCTAGAATAGGTAGGGCTTTTTTTTTTTTTTTCAATAAAAATTTATCTGTCCCTAGTCAACAGAGTAAGGAAGATTTATTGAGGACTATTGTGATAGGTCAAAGTGTTAAGACTTTTGCAGTATGGAAGATTTTTTTGGTTTTGCTTTTGGTTTTGACATTGAGCACAAGTATAGTCAAGGAACAGGCTGGTGGTAATGGTGGATGGAAAATTACTACAACACATCGAGGGTAGGGGAGATTCTTACTAGAATTACTAAGCAGGATTCTTGCTGAAGGCAGGTTAGGGTGATGAGACATCAAGGGTAGGGAGAGTGAAGAATTTGATTAAATATTGAGAGTGATAAAAAGCCAGGGTAGGAAGATTCTGTTTAAACTAGGCTATGGAAAGTGAGGCTTAGTTGAGAAAAGTGCTCATAGGGACATGGTTAAAGTTGATCAGAATGAGGATCTGTTCAATTCAAATGTATAGACAGCATTGAAACAGATCCCCTTTGAAATTAAGAGCAAGTCCTGACAGAGCTCCTGCCAAGGAAGTGAAATTCACATTCTCTGGCTACAAAGCCAAGCTACATCTGTACATATATATCTCTTGTCTTTTATTTCTGTAAGTTATAACTGGTTTCTTTAGGGTTTATAGAGAAACAATCTAGCTGCTTCTTCCCAGTTTGGTCAACAGGCATAAAATTTGTATTTCCTTATTTCTTACGCATGGGGGCAGCTGAGTCTTGCCTGCAGGGTTGCTGGCCAGGCGGGTTATCTGGGCTGATTGTCAGTATCAGCATCAACACCTAAAATTAAAGCAGAATCTGGCTGGGCCCTGTTGTCTATAATCCTAGTTACTCTAGAGGCTGAGACAGTGGGATCGGGAACTTCAAGGCCATCCTGGGCAACTTGGCAAGACCCTGGCTTGATATAGGAAAAGATGGGCTGGGTAGGTATAGATCAGTGATAGAACATTTGCCAGCATGCACAAGGCCCGGTGGAATCCCCAGTAACACACACACACACACACACACACACACACACACACACAGAGAAACAATAAATCTAAAAAAAACAGAATCTGGCTCACTTAGGGCATCAGTTTGAATTGAATTCTTGCCTGTCTTGGAGAATGGAAGGCAATAATCAAAATTTGTAAGTGCAACATGCACTCCCTTTCCCAAAAGTTTTTAGCTGGTGTGTCACCAGCCACCCCCACGCTTGGGTAGAACTCAGGGCATCGCCCATGCTAGGCAAGCACTCTACCACCGAGTTACACCCCCAGCCCTAGTTTTCGCCAGCATCAGAGGTCCACTGAACTGTCCTTGAGTCCTGGAGTCTCAGAAGCTCCTCTACGTTGTTGAACTCCTTGTGAGTCTCCTGTTTGTTCTGTACCATCAAGAAGCTCCAGGCCTCATGTCCATAATCTGCCACACCTATTTATCCCTCTGACCTTTAGGACTACTCACATGTATATTACTCTCCTAAACTTCTCAACTTCTTATTTAATGGGCTTGACTTTCCCCCTGAGTACACAGATTTCTGAAGACATAGTAGCAGTTCTGAAAGGGTGAATAAACAAGAAACTAATCAGAAATATAACTAAGAAAACCCTGGAAAGGAAGTTTCCAGAGCTATTTCTACCTCTACCCTGCTGACTTTGGCATCTCTGGCTGTGCTATCCCCCCTCCCCTCCACAAAAGTGCCTTTATATTCTCCAAAGAAGTAGCCTAAGAGAAGAAATGGCTCTGGATTACTAAGAATCTTTTCTCCCTGGTTTTGGGATACCCTGAATGTACCGTCTTCCTCTTCCCCAACACACATGCAGCTTGAGTGGAGGGCAGGAATTATCATGCTTAAGCAATATCTGGAGTTTTGCACTTCCAAAGAGCTTTGAGCTCCTAGATTGTAGACATGGGTTAGTGGAGCTCTTCCAGATCTCCTGGAGGGTACCTTAATATAATGATTTCTTCAGGCAGTTTTAACTTTAACAGATGGAAAAGTGATTCCCTTTGGAGCAGCATTTGAGGGAGTGGTGGAAAGGGATAAGTAATTGTTAGTGTGGAGATGATTATTTTGACATGAAGGCAGATACCAGTCTGCCTTCCTTCATCTTCAGTATTTAATATTATTGTAATTCCAGCCACTCCAGAGGCTGAGGAAAGAGGATTGCAAGCTCAAGGACGCAACCTATCCTTACACTTCAGGGTCTGACCTGTCTTATTAGAAAGCCTGTAGGTGTTCTGGCTGTTCTGGGAACATCCCCTCTCACCCAGATTGTGACCTGTGCTTCAACTCCTGTAGGACTGCCTGGTGCCTTTGGAAATTTACATTATTTGCATAGAATACTATGCTGAGCACTCTCTTTAGGGCCTCCAAGTCTTGTTGCTAAATTTAGATGCAGCCTGCTCTTTCTTTCCTTTGTCTTTTTCATCTTTTGAAGGAGAATCAGAATTCTTTGGTTGCCCCCTCAACCCCTCCCTACCTCTCTTGACTCTGATTGGTCTGTGGTTCTCTGAACTGTCCTGCTCTGCCCACTGTCTGTGTAAGGTATCTGCTTCTATTGCTCCTTGCTATTTCTGCATTTTTCTGTGGGTGACCCTCAACTGACCTTAGGTCTCTAGCTTTAATCTCCTCCTTGTTGGCCCCTTGCTTTTTGGTATTGGGGATCAAATCTGCCTCCTAATCCTAGGCAAGCACCCTACCACTGAGCTATGCCCCTAGCACCTTAGTAGATCTTCTTAATGTTTGTGCCTCTGTATCATTTAGAAAATGAAATAATTTTATTTTACTAAATTGTGAAAATAAAGGGTTTTTTAAAAAAATTCAAGTGATGTCGAAAGATCTCATTAAGAAGTAGTCATGGAAAATCAGAGTCTAATGTGACTCCAGTATAAATATTTTCATAATTAATTTGAGAATAT
Source organism: Marmota monax (assembly GCF_021218885.2). Classification (NCBI taxonomy): domain Eukaryota; kingdom Metazoa; phylum Chordata; class Mammalia; order Rodentia; family Sciuridae; genus Marmota; species Marmota monax. The sequence continues at coordinate 316,597 of NW_026693530.1, forward strand.
CACCCTAGATTTGTTTAACATGCACATATAAAAAAAATTTACCTGAATGAACTCAAATTTTGTTCCCTGGTATTTTAAAATTTTTATTCTTATTTATTTATTTATTGGCACCAGGAACTGAACCCAGGGACACTTAACCATTGAGCCATATCCCCAGTCCATTTTTTATTTTTTAATCAGAGTCAGTGTCTCACCAAGTTGTTAAGGGCCTCCTAAGTTGCTGAGACTGGCATTGAATTCTCAATCCTCCTGCCTCAGCTCCCCTAGTGGTTGACTTCCAAACTTGAGCCTCTACTCTTGGCTTGTGGGTGACCTTCTAAGAAGGGCTTTAAAGTCCAGTGTGGGGAGAGATGCTGAATGTAGAACAAACTCCTGGCCTTTCATTTCCTTGTGAACACAAGGGTAGTGGTACCTGCATCACACACTTCTTCAGTGGAGTGGAGGGATTATAATTTAAAATTTTTAGCATCAGATTGATCTCTTGGTGGGTGCAAAGGGATGGAAATATCCTTATGCCTCAGGGTCTGAGCTGTCTGTCTTATTAGAAAGCACGTGGGTGTTCTGGCTGTTCCAGGAACATGCCCTCTCCCCCTAGACTGTGACCTGTGCTTCAACTCCTGTAGGACTGGGTGGCACCTTTGGAAATTTACATTATTTGCATAGAATACTATGCTTAGCATTCCCCTTAGGTCCTGGATATTTGCCCTTCAATTTAGATGCAGCCTGCTCTTTCTTGCCAAAGGGTCTTGCAAAGTTGCTTAGGGCCTCACTATGTTCAATAGTTCTCCATTCATGGCCAGAAAAACCATTGCATTAAATGTTCCTTGTATATCTCTCAAAGCTAAGTCTTCATAAATACTCAAGACTCAACAGTAATCATTATTATTGTCACACTGGTGGTGTTTGGATTTCCTTAGTTGTCTCAAAATGTGAAAAGTTTGTTTGCCTCATGGTCTAAATAACTTCCTAAAGGCTGAGTGATATTTTGTTTGGATGCACTCTAATTTACTCCACCCTATGGAGGGAGTGGTGGTGCCAGAAGTGTACCATTAGTGTGCTGAAACTTATCTCTTAGGGGGAGGACCCTTCGACCTTGGGGGTGGAGTCCACACCCCAGGATCTTGTTGTGGCTATGTAAAGGAGGTCCAAAGTGATTCTCTCTTTTGTGAGGAGCCTGCAGGAAGGTGTCTTAAGCAATTTGGAAGCAGTCTTCAATCTCCAACTTCTACACCTGCAAAATGGTAAGAAATAAACGGTTATTTGTAAGAAAGAGATGCAATGGGGTTCTGTTTTAGAAGCCTGAATAAGCCAATGCACAGATATTTCCTCATATTAGTCTGCCGTTGTTTGTTTAAACTATTTTTGCTAGTGGGGATTGAGCCTAGGACTACTTTATGGCTGAGCTACATCTCCAGTCCATTTTTGTAAAAATATATTTTTAGTTGTCAATGAACCTTATTTTAATAATTTGTTTATATGTGGTGCTGAGAATTGAACTCCTTGTCTCACACATGGTAGGCAAGCGCTCTACCACTGAGGCAGAACACCAGCCCCTGTTTTTACTTTTTAAGACAATGTCTCCCTCAGTTGCTGAAGCTGGCCTCCAACTGGGATTCCTCCTTCCCCAGTTTACAGAGACGTTGGGATTAAAGGAGTGTACCTCTGTAACTGGCTGGACTTTCATTCAGTTGTGTGTGTGCGCATGCGGGTGTGTGTGTTTGATACTGTGGATTCAACCAAGAGGAGTTTCACCATTAAGCCACATTCACGTGGTTTTTTTGTTTGTTTGTTTGGTTGTTGTTGTTTTTTTTACTAAGGATTGAATCCAGGGTGCTTAAGCACTGAGCCACATCCCCAGCCCTTTTAAAATATTTTATTTAGAGACAGGGTCTCACTGAGTTGCTTAGTGACTTGCTAAGTTGCTGAGGCTGGCATTGAACTCAAAATCCTTCCACCTCCCCTCCTGAGCCACTGGGATTACATGTGTGCACCTTGCCTGGTTCAGCCATGACAATTTTTATTGCTTATTTTGGCAAAGGGTCTGAATTCCCAGGCTGCTCTCTTAACTTTATTCCTCCTGCCTTAGTTCCCTCTCAGTGACTGAGAGGGGATTACAGATGGTCACCTCTGTGCCTGGCTCTCACGTTTTTTAATGAAGACTTTTCCTCTAAAACATTTGTGATAATGGTAATCTTTTGTATAGTAAGCTGTATTGGTGATTGGCGCTGGTAGTAATGTTTCCACAGGAGTTTCACTATTGTACATATATCTTTTGTTTGCTTGTTTGTTTGTTTGGGGGCCTATCCTGTTGTTTGTGAACTGCTTTATGGTTCTTTTATTATTACTTTTTTTTTCTGGAACTAGAAATTGCTCCCAGGGGTGATCTACCACTGAGCTTTATCCCTGGCCTTTTAAAATTTTTGTTTAGAGGTAGGATAGCCTGGAACTTTTCATTGTACTGCCTCACCTACGGAGAGGTTATTTCATATTTGTTGTTGTTTGTTTTCTTTTTCTGGAATCGGGTCTTCCTATGTTGTGCAGGCCTGCCTTAAAGGCTCCAGTTGTCCTCCTGTCTCAGCTTTCTGAGCAGCTGGGACTACAGGCTGATACCTTCTGGGTCTAGGTTTAGGCATTTGTCTTTTGTTTCCTTATGATTTTTATCCAAATAGAGGTTTGACTCCAGTTGGGTGAAGTGTTTCATCATTTAAAAGAAGGTATCAGGAAAGTTTTGCAGTTTTATAACTGTAGAGCTTGCATGAGAGTTTATTCCTAGGTGTTATATATTTTTAACAATTGCTGTTTTCTGTGCTGAGGGTCTAGGGTGAATGTTGAGCACGTGTGGAGGCTCTGGGTTTAATGTCTGGAGTTCACAGGCAGCACCACCACACCACCCCCCCACCCCCTCCTGTATTCCTAATGAATTTTCCCCCATTGTGTTCTAACTGGTTATTCTTGTTTATAAAGATATTTGTTTTCTAGCATTTTTATGACAATGAAAGGGAATATACATGCTCTATTTTTGGCATAACTGGGGATTAAATTGAGAGATGCACTCATGGGCCAGCTTTTTTTTTTTTTTTTCTGTTGGGGATTTAGGGCTTGAACAATATTTTTCTGCTACGGAGATACATCCCAATCCATTTTTACTTTTTATTTTTAAGTTTTTTTTTTTAAGTTGTACTTGGACCCACTGCCTTTATTTTATTTTATTTTTATATGATGCTGAGGATGGAACTCCGCGTCTGGCACGTCCTAGGCAGGCTACAACCCCAGCCCTGCTTTTTAATTTTTAAGACAATGTCTTCCTCAGTTGCTGAAGCTGGCCTCAAACTGGGAGTCCTCCTTCCTCAGTTTGCAGAGTTGTTGGGATTAAAGGAGTGTACCTCTGTAACAAGCTGGACATTAATTTTCTTGTGTGTGCACGCACGTGCGTGCATGTGTGTGAGTGTGTGTGTATGTTTGATAATGGTTATTCAACACAGGGGAGTTTTACCATTAAGCTACAGCTATGTGGGTTTTTTGTTTGTTTGTTTGTTTATTGTTTAACTAGGGATTGAATCCAGGGCGCTTAACCACTGAGCCACATCCCCAGCCCTTTTAAAATATTTTATTTAGAGACAGGGTCTCACTGAGTTGCTTAGTGACTTGCTAAGTTGCTGACGCTGGCTTTGAATTCACAATCCTCCTGCCTCCCCTCCTGAGCCACTGGGATTACACGTGTGCACCTTGCCTGGTTCAGCCATGACAATTTTTATTGCTTATTTTGGCAAAAGTCTGAATTCCCAGGTTGCTCTCTAATTTTCATTCCTCCTCCCTTAGTGCCTTAGTTCCCTCAGCGACTGAGAGGGGATTACAGATGGTCACCTCTGTGGCTGACTCTCATGGTTTCTAATGAAGACTTTTCCTTATAAAGTATTTATGATAATCTTATGTATAGTAAGCTGTATTGGTGATTGGTGCTGGTAGTAATGTTTCCACAGGAGTGTCACTATTGTACAAATATCTTTTGTTTGCTTGTTTGTTTTTTGTTTTGGGGCCTATCCTGTTGTTTGTGAACTGCTTTATGGTTTTTTTTATTATTTTTTTTTTCTGGAACTAGGAATTGCACCCAGGGGTGATCTAGGACTGGGCTTTATCCCTGGCTCTTTTTATTTTTTACTTAGAAGCAGGCTAGCCTGCAACTTTCCATCCTACTGCCTCACCTCCGGAGTAGAGTTATTTCATATTTGTTGTTGTTGTTTGTTTTCTTTTCCTGGAGGAGGGTCTTCCTATGTTGTCCAGGCCTGCCTTAAAGTTTGGGGCTCAAGTTGTCCTCCTGTCTCAGCTTTCTGAGCAGCTGGGACTATACGCTGGTACCTTCTGCATCCAGGTTTAGGCGTTTGTCTTTGTTTTCCTTATGATTTTTATCCAAATACTCCTTGGGTGAAGTTTTTCATCATTTCAGGAAAGTTTTGCAATTTTATAATTGTAGAGCTTGTATGTGAGTTTATTCCTAGGTGTTATATATTTTTAACAATTGCTGTTTTCTGTGCTGAGGGTGTGGGGTGAATGTTGAGCACATGTGGAGTCCCGGGGTTTAATGTCTGGAGTTCACATGCAGTGCCACGCCACCCCCCCCACCCCTCACCCCCTCCTCTATTCCTAACAAGTTTTTCCAAATTGTTTTCTAACTGGTTATTCTTGTTTATAAAGATATTTGTTTTCTAGTATTTTTAATTTAACGGATCATAATATTACATGCTCTATTTTTTGGCGAAACTGGGGATTAAATTCAGAGCTGCTCTCATTGGCCAACTTTTTTTTTCTGGAGGGAATTTTGGGGATGAATCCAGAGATTCTCTGCCATTGTGCTAAATACCAAGCCCTTTTTACTTATTTTAAAAATAAAATGCCATGGCTGGCTTCAAATTTTGGTTCCTCCTTCCTTATTTTGCCGAGTTGCTGGGATTAAAGGAGTGTACCTCTTTAACCAGCTGGACATTCATTATGTGTGTGTGTGTGTGTGTGTGTGTGTGTGTTTGATGCTGGGGATTGAACCAGGGGAGTTTGACCACTGAGCCACATCGTCAGCCAGTTTTTTATTTGTATTTAGAGACAGGGTCTCTCTGAGTTGCTTAAGGCTTCGCTAAATTGCTGATGCTGATTTTGAATTTGTGCTCCTCCTGCCTCAGCCTCCCAAGCTCTGCTGGGTTTACACATGTGTGCCACTATGCCAGCCTTCCCTGTTGTTTGTGAACTGCTTTATGATTCTTTTATTATTTTTTTTTCTGGAACTAGGGATTGGACCCAGGAGTGATCTACCACTGAGCTTTATCCCTGGCCCTTTTTATTTTTTATTTAGAAGCAGGCTAGCCTGCAACTTTTCATCCTTGACCTTACCTCCAGAGTAGAGTTATTTCATATTTGTTGCTGTTGGTTTTCTTTTTTTTTAAGAGGGTCTTCCTATATTGTGCAGGCCTGCCTTAAAGTTTGGGGTGCAATTGTCCTCCTGTCTCAGCTTTTTGAGCAGCTGGGACTACAGGCTGGTACCTTCTGTGTCCAGGTTTAGGCATTTGTCTTTTGTTTTCTTTATCATTTTCATCCAAATAGAGGTCTGACTCCAGTCGGGTGAAGTTTTTCATCATTTCAAGAATGTTTTGCAGTTTTATAATGGTAGAGCTTGCATGAGAGTTTATTCTTAGGTGTTATACATTTTTAACAATTGCTGATTTCTGTGCTGAGGGTGGAAGGTGAATGTTGTGCATGCATGCAGGCCCTGGGTGTACTGTCTAGAGTTCACGTGCAGGGCTGCACCAACAACCTCTGTGTCTATTCCTAATGAGTTTTCCCCATTGTGTTCTAACTGGTTATTCTTGTTTGTAAAGATATTTCTTTTCTAGTATTCTTATAACTTAAACAATCTTTTTAGTATTATTTTTTATTATAGATGGACACAATACCTCTGTTTTTGTATATTTTTATGTAGTGCTGAAGATCAAACCCAGTGTCTCACATATGCTCAGCAAGCACTCTTCCACTGAGCTACAACCCCAGCCCACTTAAACAATTTAGTGAATGACAATATATGTACTCTGTTTTTGGCGGGACTGGGGGTTGAATTCAGAGCTGCACTCATGGGCCAACATCCTTTTTATTTTCTTGTGGGGATTTAGGGGTTGAACCCACATATTCTCTGTCACTGAGCTACATTCAAGTCCTTTTTGCTTTCTATTTTTTTTATTTTTAAAAATATTTTTAAATTATAGGTGGACACAATAACTTTATTTTATTTTATGTGGTGCTGAGGATTGAACTCAGTCCCTCTTGCATTCCAGGAGAGCGCTCTGCCTCTGAGCCCCAGCCCCAGCCCTTTTTTGCTTTCTGTTTTAAGACAGTGTCTCCCTCAGTTGCTGAGACTGGTTTCAAACTTTGATTCCTCCTTCCTCTATTTGCAGAATTGCTAGAAATGTGTGTACCTCATTAACAAGTTGGACATTCATTCTTGTGGGGGGTGTGTGTGTGCATGTGCATGTTTGTGTGTGTGTGTGTTTGATACTGGGGATTGAATCCAGGGGAGTTTTACCACTGAGCTACAGCCATTGAGTTTTTTTTTTTTTTTTTTTTTTTTTTGTACAAGGGATTGAACCCCAGGAGCACTTAAGCACTGAATCACATCCCCAGCCCTTTTAAAATATTTTTTTACAGAAAGTCACATTGATTTGCTTACTGACTTATTAAATTGGTGAAACTGGCTTTGAACTGTCAATCCTCCTGCCTCAGCTTCTGGAGCCACTGAGACTATAGGTTTCCACTACCTCACTTGACTTGGCCTTGGCAGATCGTATTGCTTATTCTGCACAAGGCCTAAATTGCCCAGGCTGTTCACTAACTTTTGTCTTTCTTCCTTATTCCCTCAGTGACTGAGAGGGAATTACAGATGGTTACCACTGTGCCTTGCTTTCATTTTTTTTTTTTTTTAGTTGTCAACGGACCTTTTTAAAAATTTATTTATTTATATGTGATACTGAGAATCCAACCCAGTGCCTCACACCTGCCAGGCAAGCTCACTACCACTGAGCCACAACTTCAGCCTTCTCTTGTTTTTTAATTAAGTCTTTTCAAGTGTTTATGATAAGATCAATGGTGATCTTATGTATAATAAGATGTATTGGTGATCCTTGCTGGTAGTAATGTTTTCACATGAGTATTGCTATTGTATCTATACCTTTGTTTATTTGTTTGGTTTTGGTACTGGGGATTGAACCCAGAGGCACTGTGTCACATCCCCAGCCAGTTTCTTATATTTTATTTAGATACAGGGCCTTGGTGGGTTGCTTAGGGCCTCAGTGAGTTGCTTAGGGCCTCGCTAAGTTGCTGAGGCTGGGTTTGAACTTGCATTCCTCCTGCCTCAGCATCCCATGTTGCTGGGATTACAAGGCACCGCATTGTCTCCATTTTTTAAATGATTTTATAGCCTGCTATAGAACTTTGGTCTTTGCCTCTATTTTAAATGTTTAGTAAGCAATTGAAGCTTTTATTTAAGCAAGGGATTTAAGGATTTGACAGAGACAGAGAGAGTAGGATTATAAAGAATGTGGAAATTTCATCATTAGCCCATGAGTATGTAAATTTTTCCTGTGAGATGAGTGCCTTCACAACACTCAGTTGTTTGGGTTTTCATAAAAGGCAGTGTGTATTCTTGATGTCTTAAACCTGAAAAGAAACTTCTAAAGTGCTTACATAAGCCTTGTTCTGAGATTTAAACAGGTTCTAGTTGAACCATCTGTATGATCTGAAATTGTCTGTCTGTCTTTAATTTACTATGTGTAGACAGTAGAGATCTTCATACCTTAATTTGCTGGACTGGGAATATATGGGTGCTCTACCATGGAACTATAGCCCCAGTTATTTTAAATTTGATTCTGAGACAGGGTCTCACTAAATTTCCTACCTGGACTCAAACTTGTGATCCTCCTGCCTCAGACTCCCAAGTCACTGGGATTCCATGCACATACCTGGCTTCCAACCTATTGTTTTATGTATACCATGTATTTAAAATTTGGTAGTTTAGCTGGGTGTGATGGTGCATGCCTATAATCTCAGCAGCTCAGGAGGCTGAAGCAGAAGGATCACAACTTCAAAGCCAGCCTCTGCAACTTAGCAAGGTCCTAAACAACTCAGTGAAACTCCATTTCTAAATAAAACACAAAGTAGGGCTGGGGATGTGGCTCAGTGATTAGTTACTCTGGGTTTAATTCCTGTTACCTAAATAAATAAGTAATTAAAATTTTCTAGCTTGTTATGATAGAGAATAGTTTCCAAATTTCAAAATGAAAAGAATAAGAATAGTAATTTACTCATTTACCTTTATATACTTACTGGTCAAAGAAAGCCCCAATTATGCCATCATCCTAAGGTTCTGGGCAGTGCATATATCACAATTTATAGTGAGAACAGGTGTATGTACTCAACTAATTTAACGGAAGTGTTTGTGAGCATGGCACAGAATTCTTATAGTTTGTGCCACTTTTAGAAATTCTTTCCAGGTCATCAAAGTTGGAAATACAGTTGAATTGTTGTGTAGGTTTACAGTGCTCAGAGGGGAGAGAATAATGTGAAAAAACCTCATAGAATACACCAAGACAAAGTACGAAAAAACCTCATAGAATACACCAAGACAAAGTACTTTAACCACATAGTAATGGTTTCCAAAATTCTTAAAGCCCCCTTGTTTAATTAATATGGAAACAGGCCTTGTGAAAAGTCAAGTCTCATTGAAGCTGAGGTTTTCCTGTATAGGAGCAGTTCTTGGAGAAGCCAGCTTGACCATCTCGGTGGACAGTCACGATAACAGGTAAGGTCTCTAATTGCTAGTTGGTAGCAGGTGGTATTGGTTGGTGAGGCTTCTGAGATTAATTTGCAGCTGATGAGGCCTTGTCACTGCTTGGCTCTAGGCTTTCAGAGAAGTGTCACATGGGCTTTCACATGACAGTGTGGCTCTACCTTAACCTAAACTCTCAAGGTGTCTGTCAAACTCTTGAGTTAGGATCTTTTCTGAAGCTCAGTAGTTGAGGTCAGTAGCTGTCACGTGGGGAGTCTGATGGGACATATGAGATCTGGCAACCCATCATACTCTAGCGAGGAGGGAACACGCTCCCAAAACATCAAACTTTAGAAGTATTTAGGATCATTTCATAGTCACATAACACACGGCCCAGCACCAAAACCAAGCCACCCTGTGCCCTGGTTCCACGCTCAAACCATGGACAGGTGGACATAAGGTTCCATTATTCCAAGCCTTTGTACATTCTAGAGTCTGAAAAGGCTACCCAGGAGCTGTAAGGGGTAAGTGGGTGGGGAAAATGAGTTCTTAGAAGAAGAACCTGACTGGCCTGGTGGCCCATGCCTGTAATTCTAGGACTGGGAAGGCTTAAGCAGCAGGGTTGCAAGTTGGAAGCCAGCCTCAGCAACTTACAAAATGCTGTTTCAAAATAAAAATGGCCACAATTGTTGCTCCATGATAGAGTGACCCTGGGTTCCATCCACAGCACTGCCCTCACCACCTACCTCCAACAAAAAAAGCTTGGTTGCTCTTGCCAGCAGGACTGTGGGGTCCAGAAATAGACAAAGCATTCACACCAGGTTCCCACTGCTCACAGCCACTTTTTACAAGGTTGGTATCCTTCTTCCACACCTCTTCAAAAATCTTTTCTAACAACTTTATCTTACCCCAAAAGTTTGTGATTTTGATTAAAATTACATTCATTATGACATCTTGTTTCCAAAATTAATGGTTTTTTGACCCATGCAGGGCATGTGTTCACTCTAGTCACCACATGTGCCCCTTACTGAAGTTTGGCTCTGCATATTTTTTATGTTGTTTGTTCCTGAGGACTTAAACTTTTTATGTCTGTTGTGAAAGGGACACTTTTTTTTTTTTTTTTTTTGGTGGTGCTAGGAATTGAACCCAAGTCGGTGTGCATGCAAGGTAAGCACTCTATCAACTGAGCAGCCCTGAAAGGGACTTTTATACGAGGTTGTTGTTGATTCAGTGACTTTTCTAATGATTTTCATGAGAATAAGAGATGTTGAATTTTAATTTTCTTTCTTTCTTTCTTCTACTTTGTGTAATTGGTGCAGGTATCATCAGGTAGTAGAAATGTTCTTCAGTACTCCTATCTGGTCCCTGAATGCTTGTGACCTTTAGCTCAGCCAGGAGGCTGGTTATAGAATTCATTTGTACCTGTGTTAAACTCTTATTCAGGTCAAGTGGGTATTGACCTTACAAAATATGTTCTTGAGGCTGTGAGGTCAATATTAGATGCAGGTTCCTAATGTTTATATTTGTGGTCTTGTCTCTGGCTGGCAATGTGGCCTCTTTTAATTTTTTTTTTTTTTAGGAACTGAGGATTCAACCCAGTGGTGCTTAACTTCCAAGTCATCTACCCAACACTTTTTAATATTTTACTTAGAGACTGGGGTCTCATTAAATTGCTTAGGGCTTCAATTAGTTGCTGAGTCTGACATGGAACTCACAATCCTCCTGCCTTAGCTTCCTGAGCTGCTGGAATTACAGGTAGGAGTCACCACTCCCAGCCTGGGGTATTATTTTCAGGTTTTTGTGTCACTATTAGACTTGTGAAAACCTCTGCCATTGTTGTTGTTGCTGTTTGACCGATCCACCCAACCCAATCATGGCATTTTTCTGTGTACTTGAACTTTATTTCATTAGGAAATGACTACCTGTGAGTCAAATTTGGCCTGCCACATGTTTATCTAAGTAAAGTTTTACTGGAACACAGTCATGGCTGCTTTCTTGGCAGAGGAGCACAGTTAAGTAGTGGTGCAGACTGGATGACCCACAAGGCAGAATTACTTACTGGTTGGCCCTCCAAGGAGGCATTTTCTAGTTTGTGCATTCCTGTATCCTTCACCTCCCCTAGACAAGGCTTGTGGCCTGTGTTAGTCAGGTTTTTGTCACTAACAAGAAAGTACATGACAAGAACAATTAGTTTGAGAGGTTCAGTCCATGATGGACTTACTCCATTGCTCTGGGCCCAAAATGAGGCAGAATGTCACTGTGGAAGGGCATGATGGAGGAGTGCTGCCCCATTGTTGTTGGCCAGGAGACAGAAAGGAGGAAGAGGAAGAGGCCATATGGAATATGGACCCATTCAGGACAGGTACCCAGTAACCCACTTCCTTCAATCATACCCCACTTGCTTATGATTACCACCCAATTACTCTATTCAAAATAAATGAACTGATTTAGGTCACAGCTCTAAGTCTAATCATTTCACCTTTGAATAGTTCTGCATTAACAGTTTTTCAGGACACTTCATGTCCAAATCATAACATGATCCTTTTCAATCTAGACTGCAGGGCCCTTGCTTCAGTAGTTTCCTTACCAGGCAAAACGCTGCCCTTAACAGGGTATACTCTCTAGTGGGGGAGAGATTGGCAATAGGAAATAAATTAGTAGATGGTGCAATAAGTTGCAAAGTTGTTGAGAGGAGGGTTGAGAGGAAGCAGTGGGATAGCACAGTGGACACTGAGGTTCTTCCCAGGCCTGGCATCCATGAGCTCTTCCATTTGTCCTTCAGCTTTGACCCTTCAAGTGAAACTGGACTTTTCACACCTCCCTCCTTCACCTCCCCAGCTGCAGCCAGTGCCCTTCTTGGTCTCTACAAACTGTGAGTACTCAGGTGAATTACCTGCTGAACAAAGTCCTAGGGTGAGTGCAGCTGAAAATGCACACAGGGGTGAGGAGCTTCTGGAAGAAGGAATTGGAAGGGAAGTGGTATTAGGTGGCCTGGCCCACACAGATGCAACCAGGTGGACCTTCTTTCTTGTGTCAGACCCCTTGGTGGATCTCTTGGTAGTCTGTCTTGCTTTGGAGTTTGTACTTGACCTGTGGGCATTGACCACATGATATTGATATGGGAGTTGTAAGAAATTTTGTTACCTGTGTGTTTTCAAAAATGATAGAAATGGAAATTTAGTAGAAGTTATTTGTAAAGTCTGGCACATGGTTAAGTATCAGCAACATTTGCCAAATGAATTAAAATAGTTGTATTCCATATAGTTATTAGTGCTCAGGAATTTGGTTTTTATGCTTAACTGTTAGTAATAGTTGAGTGTTATCTTCTATAAGATGGAAGGGAATTATCAACTTTAATTTCCATTGACTATTAACTCAAATGGTTGAGTATAGGTTTTCCAAGAAAAATGAAGATAAAATATATTTAAGGAATACATTTGTAATTGGTTCATGTTTTTAGCCACTTGGTGGATGTTTCCTTACCTGGAGGCACATTTATATTTTCAGTATAAAGATTTCATAGAAAAATAAGCCAAGTGCCTTTATTTTAAAATTAATAATAATTTCAGTTATGTATTTAAAAATTAAAATACTTTTATATTGGTACTTGTCATCAAGTTCCTATAGGTTAAAGCCTCCAGGATATTAATTGTGAGGAACAGAGACTCAGGCAAGTGGTATATTTCTGGTGGTGTGACTAATAATTTTATTAAATCAATATTTGTGGTTATATGATTGAGGTTTTATACATTTGATAAATACTTTTAAGAATAACGTCAGGGCTGGGGTTGTGGCTCAGCAGCAGAGCGCTTGCTTAGCATGTGTGAGGCACTGGGTTTGATTCTCAGCACCACATATCAATAAATAAAATAAAGGTCCATTGACAACTAAAAAATTTTTAAAAAAGAATAACCTCACATGAAAAAGATGCTATGTTAGTTTTTCATGGCTGTGATCAAAATACCTGAATAAGAATAAATTTGAGAAAGAAGAGTTTATTTTGGTTCGTTGTTTCAGTGGACTCAGTCCGTGGTCAGTTAGCACCATTGATCTGGCACCCAAATGAGGCAGAATATCATGGCAGAAGGGTATGGTAGAGAAAGCTGCTCAGCTCTTGGCACTGGGGAAGCAGGGTTGAAGAGGAAGGGGCCAAGGACAAATACTGTCCTCAAGGGCAAACCCATAATGACCTACTTCCTCCATTCATGCCTCATATGCCTATACTCTTCACCACCTGCCGCAGTCTGGCTGGGCACAAAATCACGAGCCACTCAAGCAGGAACAAAGTTTATTTTTTGAAACTGCCGCCAATGTCCGGTACCGCCCGGGAAGATTTTTTCCACCCCCGCGGCCTCCTCCCAGACCCACAGAGAGAGCTCCTCCCCCGGAACTCCCTCCTACTGTACTTCCCCAACCAATGGGAACTCTCCAGGAGTCCCGTAGCCGGCCTAGGTGAACAGCAGGAGTCCAATATCCATATGAATGCAAATCTTAACAAAATCATATCATCTCAATGGCTAGCTGGCGTCACCTTTAGACCAAAAATGCCATGCATCATATACTTGGCTCTTAGCAACCACCTACCTGTGGTCTGTTCAAATTATTAAGCCATCTAATAGATGAACCCACTGGTAAAGTCAGAACCTCATGAACATTCACCTCTGGAAAATGGTGGCATTGCCTTAACTATGGGCTTTCCAGATTTAAAAAAAAAGTATCAGAGTCTATTACTGGTTTTATTTTAGCATAATTTAGTTGTGTTTTTTTTAGAGAGAGAGAGAGAGAATTTTTTTTAATATTTATTTTTTAGTTTTTGGCGGACACAACATCTTTGTATGTGTGCTGAGGATCGAACCTGGGCCGCACGCATGCCAGGCGAGCGTGCTACCACTTGAGCCACATCCCCAGCCCCCATAATTTAGTTGTTATAGCTGAGTTTCATGATGTAATTTGTTGCATGACTTTGTATTGTCCAAGTGTCTAGAGTATCAGAAGAGACCCAGACTCATAAAGGGCAGGACATAAGGGAGATTATCATAGCAGGGCATTGATTTTATGAAGTTAACACAGGATTGACATGTTCACCATAGAGCAATATATATCTGAGATGAGAAAGAGCAAGTTCAATTGAATTTGTTCTGGTTTGGTGGCCCCATATTGTTGGTGGAATTAGCAGACTAAGGCTCTAAGTCTTGTTTTGTTCTTGCCATTCTGGTGATTAAAACCAGGGCTGGGTACAAGCTAGGCAAGCAATCACTGATTGACATTCCTAGCTTTAGGCAGCAGGCTGTATAATTTTAGGCAGCCTTTCTACCTTAGTCTCTTTTTGGAGCACAATAGACAATTTTAATTTTAAGGCATCTAAGTAAGAGTAATTTATATAAAGGATTTTCCTGGAACAAAATGATGCTTGTTCACAGGCATACACTTATGGTATTGCTCTATGATGGAATGTTTTCTGAGAAATGCATCCTGAGGTGATTATGTCCATATACAAACATCAGTGTATGTACCCACCCACATAAAGTGTCATCACTAGGTGATCTAGTCTGATGGGACCTACTTATAAACTGATCTTCACTGACTGAAATGTCATGTCATATATGACTGTAACTGGAACCACAGAGGTAAAGTTTTTGTCAACAGTTCAGCATTTTTTATGGGTTTGCATCATTCTCACACAAACAAACTGAGATTTGAGAAGATTTCGCTCCTGGAAATCTCCCATGTCAGACTTCCAGGAAGGGCCAGTTTGACCCATTCCTAGCCAGTATCTGATGTGTGAGAATCATGTGACTGAAATGAAGAGGAAGAAACCAATTGCACATTGAGAGGCTATACAAATGGCCAAGCCGGATGTCCCTGCTTCGAATGGTAAGTCTCCTTCCCTCATATATTGGTGGGATGGGGTGGGGGTAGGGGTTTGACTAGGACTTTGGGTTTCCTGGGATTGGATTGTCATGGGACTGCAGGGTTCCTGTCACATCTGGGGCTGAACACTGGAACACAGCAGCAGAGCTGGAAACATCACAGGCAATCAGGTCTCTCAGCTCTACCATGCAAGTGTGAGAAATAGTTATGAGGAAAGGCCACAGGAGCACAGTAGGCATGAGTGCAGGAAATCAGATCCAGTTGGACAGTGCAAGTGTGGACATTGGAAATGGGGATGTGGCTGGGCAGTGCAAGAGTTGTGGCCTTTTTCGGGGGAAGCTGCAGATAGATACTCCAAAAGCACACCCCCCCCGCCCCAGCTTCTCTTCCTTTTGTGTTTACTGGCTCCTTACACTTGTTGCCTAGATTTCTTGCTTTGGACCCTTGCTACATTTCTTTGACACTCCCTGCACCAGTCCTGTGCCATTATCCCATTCCTGCATGTTTACTTCGTGGTCTGAACAACTTGGCCTCACAAAATTACCATGACATAGTGTAAAACTTCCATGGCCATAGATTCCCATCCTTGCCCTAGATGACCTCAGTTTCCTTATCTTCCATCTGCCCTGCCCATCTCCTGTTTCCCCTTACCCAGGTCATTGGACTTGCTACCCAAACCTGGCACCTGGCAGTAGGCCTCACCCTTGATCCTACCACTCCCTGCAAGATATCCTACTTCTTTCCCCATACTTGCATACCCTACCACATCCTAACCCCACCCCTTGGCACTACAAGCCTGGGCAGGGCTCCCCCCTTGAAACACTGGCTTACTTTCTCAAGTAGTGCCTCCATGTCCCCTGACAGGTGGGCCACTTGCTTGGACTCCATCTGTTCCCCTGGGTTTCCAATGCATTGTGGTACCCTTGCACTGCCACACTCCTCTAATTAAATGCTTTCCCCTAGAGCAGACATTCCTCTGATTACTTTACTGGGGCTCAATTCTTCCTTCCTCTTCCCTCTCTTTTCTATAACCAGTTAGGCCCCTTTTTTGCCCCTGCCCCTTGCCAGGACACTCTTCGAGGTCCCTGTATGATGATGTTCACCTGAGGTAGGGGACGAAACTTGACATCTAAGATCAGAGGACTGCTTTTGGGAATAATACCCCTGCCCAACACGTGTTCTTGTTACTGATCCCCAAACCATGATACATTCCAGTAGATCTAAGCCTTGCACCAGCCACCCTTGCAAGCTAGCAGTACATGCAGCCCCTACAGGACCAATCTTAATCCAGACACCCATCAATACCATACTTTCAAAAGAGTAGGGGGTATACAAAGATAACTAGGGATTCATCACTAGTTGCTTCTGCTGCCTCTTGGATTGAGATAGGAAAATCCCATTGGAACTGCACATTATATACTACCCACATCCTCCTTCACATCCTCCTTCACTGTATCAACTGATATCCCTAACTAAATGTGTAAATTGCCTGAGATCATACCTTGGGTCAACATCTACATGCCAAAGCCAATTATTGTTAAATTCCAGGAACCAATCTAAGCCCACAACACTTTCAAGGTAATTATCCCAAAAATATTCATTTGAACAAGAACACCTTATGAAACAGGCCTCCCTCCTGGGACTCTTGCTCTACTCTGGGAACCTTGCTCTCCCCAGGTCTTTGGTGCCGCACCCGGAACCCCGA